>NC_047084.1:5577500-5898333 GCF_902459505.1 Geotrypetes seraphini | reverse complement strand
CCCTCCTGCCGCAAAACGTGTGTTTGGGGGTTCGGGAGTGGCAGCTGGAGGGAGAGGGCAACAATGACTTACTGTTTAAAAATTAGAATCAATGACTTATTATTTACAAATGACTTACTGTTTACAAATTAAAACCAACTATAATTAATAATAATATCTTTATAGCCTATTATAGAAAGGTACTGTCAATGTGTTTTAATTATTCTAGTTCAAATGTCCATCCTTATTAAACTTAAAACTATATATTTACTTACTAAAAAATAATTCAAAGCAGCAAGCAAGATTTACTATTTAGAGCCAAATTTTACAACAGGAAGCATTCTGGCTTCTACATTCTCTATGATAGGAAATGTGACAATTTCCATTTCCATCTACGTAACAATGTTGGGATGAAAAAGTCATTTTTAGATTATTTGGTCATAAATATAGCTCATCTTAGAGCAGATGGCAAGATACCATGTGGCAGTATGTTATAGTTCTTGGCTCTTCAAGCCAGTCACAGATTGAGATGTTCCGCAAAGTAGAGTGACTCAAAGGAAACAAAATGTTACAAATATTCCTTGGCCACTCAAGCTACCACCACAGTAAAGATACAGAGTAGATTTATCTCGAGCATATGGATTTGCATATGCTCTTTCATGTTCCTAGTTCATATAGCTGTGTGAGTGAGACTGTAAAGGGAAAAAGTGGTTACTTAAAACATTTGTAAAAAAAAAATTTACTAGCACATTTGCCAACATGGCCAACAGAAAAAAAAGGTAGCAGCATTTTATACAACAATACTTGTCAATGAAGAAGCTTCACTAGTTATAACAAAATGGGAAAATAAATGTGTTGAGCTCTATATTTATAGAGAAGATGCGGTATATAAGCTTAAGTTTTAGTTTAGTATAGTTTATTGAAGCCAAGGAACTGATAAGAAGTATCTTCCTGCAAAGGTGCAAGTTTTAAAATCATTAAAATCATAAAATCCAATGGAACTGATGTTTTTTTACAAAACCAAGATTGTACTGTTCTTTACAAAAAATATCCAGCTAATGCTATTCACCTGGCACCACAATGAGATTATTTAACATGCTGAGATGCTCAGTACATGGCCTATCCAAAGGACTCATATATGGCTGGCCCTTTTCAAGAACAGTTGTGATAACTGTTTCCATAGCTGGTCATTAAAAATACATTTAAAATGACTAATGTTTACAAAAGAGCATGATATCAGAGAAGGTAAACTCAACAGGTAGGAACAACTGTACTAAATGATACTAGAAGAAATACACAGCTTGACTGAGCCAATCGGGGCCTTAGGCTCCTCCCTCTATATCCTGGGATACAAAGGAGGAGCCTAAGGCCTTGATTGGCTCAGACGCCTAAAGCCCATCCCCAGGATACACCAGGAAGGGGAAGGCCCACCATTGGAGTGGCAGGCCTGCAAGCAGGAGGGACAGGACATCCCTCCTGCTGTCCACTTGGTGAACAGGTATGGAGGAGATTCAGGGGCGTAGGGGGGCATCCAGTGGCAGGAGGGAGTGGGCATCTCTCCTGCTAATTTTGGCTGGCACGAGGGCATCTGGTGGCAGGAGTGAGTAGGTATCCCTCCTGCCGATTTTGGCTGGCGTGGGGTGAGGTTTCGCAGTGGCAGGAGGGAGTGGGCATTCCTCCTGTCTATTTTGGTTGATAGGGGGTGTCACCATCATCGGGGGGGGCTCACTTTTTTTTTTTTTTTAATGGGACAGATATTGTACATGTATAGCACATGCACAATTATCTGTGCCATTAAAAAAAACAAGAAAAAAGCCCCAACAGCTTAGTGGCTTTGGGGCTTCTCCTGCCTTTCCACTGTTTAGGCTTCCCTAAACTAGCTCTGCGCAAGTGTTAAAGTCACTCTCACAGCAACTGATTGGACAGGATTATGGGGAATCTCCATGCAAATCATCTGCATGCAAACTTGTTGGAACATTGATCACTGTTCCAGAATCAGCCAAAAAATCGTCCCACAGCAACCCAAACAGTCTTAGCGACTGTGTTTTGTGCATCTAGCCCTCTGTTAGGTAGTCCGAGACATTCCCTCTCAGGATCTTAAAGACAGTGATGCCCAATTTAAACATGACCCTTGTGGTTATCGGCAGCCCATGTAGTTTCATATAGTAGGGCTGCAAGTGTTCCGATTTCCATAGTCTGTATATGAGTCTGAACGCAGCATTTTGAGCTAGCTGTTGATGCGACAGTTTTAGAGAAAGAACAGTAGTCTAGTCAAGATAGGATTAGGGATTGCAATAAAATTCAGAAAGTCTCTATTTCAAAGTATTTTCTGACAGATCTTAGCTTTCTCATCACAAGGAAAGATTGTTTTATTATTCTTTGTACGTAGCTTTTCATTTATAGGTGGTTATCTATATCTACTCCTATGATTTAGGATTGTAACATAGAAACATAGAATATGACGGCAGAAAAGGGCTGTAGCCCATCAAATCTGCCCACGCTAATGACCCACCCCCAGACTTCACCCGGCTAGAGATCCCACATACATATCCCATTTCTTTTTAAAATCGAGCACGCTGCTGGCGTTAATCACCTACAATGGAAGTTCATTCCAATGATCGACCTCCCTTTCGGTGAAGAAATACTTTCTGACGTCACCATGAAACTGCCCGCCTTTGATTTTCAGCGGATGACCTCTTGTGGTCAAAGGTCCTTTAAGAAAGAAGATATCGTCTTCCACCTCGATGCGATGTAGTTCTAATGGGAAGTCTAATGGTTTTGCTCTTGTTTAGTTTGAGATGGTTGGTTGAGGTCTAGTTTTCTATAATGTGGACACATTTTTTGACAGCAGTGAAGGTATTGACTAATGTGACTGTTATAGGTAGTATGATTGTTATGTCGTCTGCATATGTGAAATGTTTTATTCATGTGAGATATAGGTTGGCTCACAGGGATTGCATTAGAAGGTTGAACACCAATGGTGAAAGTGGGGATCCTTGGGGGACCCCCCCTTGGAGGGTGCCAGGTATCAAAAATTTCTCCATCCTTACATAACACATAGTGCCGAGTGGTTAGGAAGCCTTGGAACCAAGAAAGGACCAGGCCCGCTGAATCCAAAATCACTGAAGATCTCGGACATTTGATGGAAGTCTACTAGGTCAAATGCACTGCTTAGGTCAAATTGGATTACGATTGCACTGTGACCCTTACTTAATAGTTCTTTACCATATGCTACTAGCACTGTGACTACTATCTCAGTACTGTGATTTTTTTCTGAACCCTGATTGTGAAGGGTGGAGGATATTGAAGCATTGTACTTAGCATTCAAGTTGTTCTGTTATAGCCCTCCAACATTTTGATGAATAGGAGGATGGAAGCTACTAGCCTATAATTGGTCACATAAGAGGGACTGAGTTTTGGGTTCTTGAGAACAGACAATAAGATAATTCCTTCTCCTGATTTGGGGAAAAGACCAGTTTTTAGGTGATAGTTGAACCATTTGGGCCTATGGTTGTTGGAGTGGCTGCTTTGATCAGGTAAGGAAGGCAGGTGTCAAGGCTGCAGTGTGCTTTGGAATATTTCAGGAGAAGCCATTTTATGTCTTTGAATGTAATCTCTTCAAAATCATTCCAAGATCTGTCTGCTGGTGGTTTTGTTGCAGCAGATCTGGCTGGATCGGGGGGGGGGGGTATAGAGGGGGGGGGGGTATAGAGGGAGCTGGTCTCATGTGGATTGAATCTATGTTTTAAAATAGTTGGCTAGTTCTGGGGCTGTCAGAATAGAGGGGTTGTCGTTATTTGTGATCTTGTTCATGTTGGTAAGGTTATCTAATAGTAATCAGGTACTCTTAAGTATTTTCTCTATCTATCCTGGCAGACTCACAATCTAATTGTGGCACCTGTTTCTAAATTAATACTTTTCAAGTATTTAAACATGTTATTGTATGTCCCCTGTTCCTCCTTTCCTGTAGAGCACAGGTGTCAAACTCAAGGCCCGCAGGCTGAATCTGGCCTGCCTAGCCATTTTATGCGACCCGCGGTGCTATGCGGCGTTTTAATTGCTGCCCACGATGTTATCTTCTAGCCGGCTCCCTCCTCCTTACTGCCACAGTGTGCACAAAGCTGCGGGCAGCGGCTCCTATGCGCGTCCTGTGCCTGAACCGGAAGCCTTCTCTCTGATGTCATAATGTCAGAGGGAATGTTTCCAGATGAGAGCGGGATGTGCAAGGAGCCACCGCCCGTGGCTTTGTGCACACTGCGTCAGTGAGGAGGGAGCTGGCCAGAAGATAACATTGGGGGCGAAAATGAAAATGCCGCATCGCACCACAGACCGCATAAAACGGCCAGGTGGAAGCCGGCCAGAAGGTAAGATACCCACCTGAGGGAGGCACTGCATTGAGGGAGGGAAACAACAAAGGTAGGGGGAGTGATTTTATTTTCAATTTAATGATTGAATTGTGTCGATTTTGAGAATTTACATCTGCTGTCTATATTTTGCATTGCTTAGGAAGAAATGCATTTGTTTCTATTTCTCTGGGGTTGTACTGCATGCAGGGTCTTGAATCTTAGGGTTTTGTTAGCATATATTAGTACTTTTAGTTTGTGGTCCCATATTTATATAGTGATTATCTGTGTTCTGGTAGGAATGAATGTTGAGAAGCATACAGTGTGCTTTGTGTAGTTTAATTTTGTGGCTAACCATTATGTGTTGTTAATAAGATTATATTGTGTGTATATATGAAAAATGAATGGAAAAAGTGTTACAATTAGTACT
This sequence comes from Geotrypetes seraphini, assembly GCF_902459505.1. NCBI lineage: Eukaryota > Metazoa > Chordata > Amphibia > Gymnophiona > Dermophiidae > Geotrypetes > Geotrypetes seraphini. Next base: position 5,893,581 of record NC_047084.1, on the reverse strand, counting down.
CTTATGGGGGCGGGGTCTGGGGCGGAGATTGGGTGGCCCGTGACTTAGCTTGTGTTTTGTATTTCGGCCCCTTAATGTGACTGAGTTTGACACCCCTGCTCTCGAATATTCAAATTCAGGTCTTCCAGTCTCGTATTTCTTTTGGCATAAGTCCCATACCATTTTTGTTCCCTTCCTCTGGACCACTTCAAGTCTTTTAACATCCTCAGTCAGTTATGGCCTCCAAAACTGAACACAATACTCTGAGACTGGCATTAGTTGTGACTCCCACCCAGGAAGCGATCCGCAGAGGCATACCCATGGCAAGGGTTTGAGGCCTGAGACCACCTCCTGCTGGTTTGAGCCTCCAGAGTCCAAGAAAGGCACTTTTGGAGCACATCCATCTGAGGAGAGCAACACTTGCTGGAGGGAATGCATGGGAGCCCTCACTCAAGGCACATCGATTGCAGCCACCAAGGGCCCCAAGACTTGTGGTTAGTCCAATGCAGATAGAGCAGTCATGTCCAGAAGACAGGAAATCTGAGAGCAGTGCCACTGTCAGTGTGCCTCTAGTAGATAAACACAACCAACTGCTGTGTATAACAAGACACCCATATACTCCAGGGACTAAGTCAGCTTCAAATGGCTCTTCCTGTAAATCATAATCCAAGCCAGGTCTTTCATGAGTCGGACAGCCTAATCCACAGTTTTCTGACCCTCAGAAAATGAGGGAGCTCTGAACAGCAAGTCATTCAAATAAGGATGGACCTGTAAACCCATCTTGTGTAGGCAAACTGCCACTATCACCATCACCTTGGTGAATGCATGAGGGGCCCTCACTAGGCCAAGAGGAAGAGCTGAAAACTGAAAACTAATTTCTAGCACATGAAATATGAGAAGATTTCTTAGGGACGAAAATATGGGAATGTGCAAGTAGGCCTCTGTAAGATCCAGAGAGCCTAAGAACTCCCCTGGGGCAACCGCCATTATGATGATTCGAACTGTCTCCAAGTGGAAGCATGGCACTGTGAGTGCAGTATTCATGTGCATAAGGTCCAGGATGGGTCTCCAATAGGTAGAGCCTTTCTGAGGCTCAATGAGGTATATGGAGTATCTGCCTTAGCCCGAGACATTGGGCAGGATAGGCTGTATGGTCTGAATGCCTAACAATTCTGGACAGTGGCTTACACCTTGATAGCCTTGTCTGGGTGTTTTGCCAGAGAATCTACAAATCAATCTGTCAAGAGGCCAGGTAAATTCCAGCCAGAAGCCCTGGAATATGTGCAATAGACATTGATTGGGCAAAATGTGGGCCTAGGCCTTTAGGAATGCTGAGAGTCTGCCCCTTAAATGCAGCGGGGCAGCATTTGACCTGTCTCAATGGGACTCTTGGCCAAGGGAGCCACTCGGGCAACGGAGGACTGGTTACATCTGGGTCCCAAGCATCTCTACCTGAAGCCCTGGGGAGTCTTTTGTGACATGGAACTAGAATACAGTCTATAACACCCAGAACCATGAAAATTATACCTCCAGGAGCCCCTAGAAGGCCTGGGTCTGCAAATAGTTGACAGTATTAAAATTCTAGGAGTTACATTTGACAGCAAATTAACCTTTCATGAACATATAAGCAATACCATTAAATCTTCATTTTATAGACTTCGTCAAATACGTTCTCTCTCGCAATATTACATTACATTACATTAGGGATTTCTATTCCGCCTCTTTGTTCTAAATCATTAAATATCCTGGTACACTCTCTAATAATTTCCAAAATTGATTATTGCAATGCCCTCTTTAAAGGGATTGCACAAAAAGAAATAAGAAGGTTACAAATAATTCAAAACACCGCCATTAAATTAATAACAAAAAAAAAAAATTTGATCACATAACGCCACTCCTCAAAAATGCCCACTGGCTTCCAGTATCGCATAGAATAACATATAAAATATGTCTGCTTACTTTTAAAGCAATGCTTTTTAAAACTCCGGCCTTTATCTATAAAACTCTAATTCCCTATTCCACTAATAGACCATTGAGGTCCAATGAACAACATTTACTTACAGTTCCTTCTCTTAAAATTATAAATACAAGAAGACAATTTATCTTTTCGGTTACAGCGCCACAAATATGGAATTCCTTGCCAATCTATTTAAGAAAAGAACATGATATCGATAAATTTAAGATCAACCTAAAAACGTTCCTTTACAAAGACGCTTTCGATTAATCACTCATAAACAGGAACACAATGATGCATTAATTTTAATTCCCAATCTCATGTTTTGCCCCTACCTCTCTTTTTATTGGATTTTGTATTTCTTATCCCTTTTCCCTTTTATTCATGTCTTGTCAAGTATGTTTATAGTATATGTTTACTGATTATGGACAATTAATGTTTTATTTTATATTTTATTTTTTACTTTTTATTTTTTAATAAGGTAATTTTGTATCTACTTCTATTAATTTGTATTTATGTTCATCGCTTTGAAAATATGACAAAGCGATTAATCAAAAATTTAATAAACTTGAAACTTGAACTTGTCTTTTGGTGCCTATCCACCATATAATTCATAAGATCATCCAGGCCTTTGCCAAACAACAACTGCCCCTTACAGGGAAGCCTGGCAAGAGTAGCTTTCGAGGTGGAAACACCTGCCAATTTACTGATCCAAAGCATTCTGTGAGCAGAGATCTAATAAGCAGACACTGTACCCAGGACCTGAAGAAAGTCATACAGGGCATCAGCCACAGAATCCATGCCAGATAACAAAGGATGCAGAGGAGGATCAACTGTCTCAGACTTAAAGTGAACAATTTAGATAAACAAGTGGAAGTGACTAAAGATGCCGCCGAGGCTGCCTCGACTCCCAGAGCCACTGCCTCAAATAGCCTCCTGAGGATGACATCAAGTCAGCAGTCCTGCATGCCTTTAAGCACTATGTCGCCTTCACTCGGAAGGGAGATGTGTTTGGTGATGTAAGCCACAGGGAATCCACTCTGGGCCGATTGAAAAGCAGCTGTCACTTCTGTACTATAGGATACAAATGGGACATGGCTCTCGATACTGTGAGAGCTCCCTCCCAAGCATCTTACTACTCCAAGATGAGGAAGTTAATGTCCATATGCCAGGGAAATACTGTAGACTGAGCTCTCACTCCACACTTGGAAGAAGAGGAGGTAGACGGAGTTGGCTGTCCCAAACGCAATTCATGCAGGGACTCTAAGATAAGATCTGATAAGGCTGCAGACTGAAAGAAATACAGAACCGAAGGACCATCCCCCAGTCAGAGGCTAGAGAAGGATCCTGAGAGCCAGCATATGTTCCTGGGTCCGTAGCCACGGAAAGAACATCCCTAAAATATAAGGGATTTGCAAAATGGAAATTATCATCAGTATCTGCATGAACAGGGTCTCCCAATCTGGAATAACGACTGACTGTGAAAAAGACATGCTCACATAACATAACATAACATAACATTATACTTATAGACCATGTTACCAAAAAGTTCTACAAGATTTACAAAAGATTATAAACATTAAACATAATTGTATATTAGAATGAGTCAGCTAGTCAGGTATTTGGAGAAAAGATAGGTTTTTAGCTGTTTTCTAAAATGTCTATAAGAAACAGCTCTGTGACATCGCAACATTTACCACACTTTGCAAGGTTAAAAAATGGCAATTTTAGGATTTTTCAGGTAGGGGATCACAGGGGGACATGAAGACCTTGAAACCCCCACTTTTCAGACCTCCCCTGATCCATCTCACAGGCTGTAACAGCTTAAACTCACTGTGCATGTTTGTGGATCTGTTCTGCAGCCTGCCTCAGCTCTCTTACAGTAGCTGGATTAGAGAACCACTGCCTCATGCTGGGAATGGCTCTGCAAAGCTGATCTTCAGACTGTCAGTCAGACCCCATGCCTGACTGTACCTCCACCCCTGCGTGTGAGACACTGCCGAGCCTCCTAAGAGCACCTAACAACCTGAGCTTGACCCCTGCTTAACAGTAGGTCACGGATGGCCTGAGGTCCAAAGAAACTAAGCAGGCTGGCTAACAGAAATCTGTGTGTTCTCAATGCAGGCAAAGCAAAAGAAACGTGCCGAGCACAAGAATCCCTAAGAAAAAAGGACTAAAAACACTGAATAAAATAATAAAATGTGGAGAACAGAACAAAGACACTCCTGCAGGCATACTTGCAGAAAGAACAAACTATAGGTGGAGCTAAGGAGTTCAGTAAAGTGCAGAAGAGGCACAGAGAAAAATCTGAACTGGTTTCTTTCTGCAGATGGCATACAGCCATGGGGACACTACTCACTGGTCTAAAATGTCTCACCTATTGCACTGGAAAGGGGAATTATCATCAGTAACTGAACGATCAGGGCCTCCCAATCTGGAATAGTGACAGACTGTGAAGACGACATGCTCTGTGTGGCAAGGCTGTTGGGAGACAAGCCCGAAGTGCAGCAAGACTGCACAGGAGAAGCACGGCTCTCGGGAGAGGCATTCCACAAAAAGTTCATAATGGCTGAGAAATTCTCCGGACCAGATGACTCAATTTGGCATTTCTTGGGCTTCAGGGTGACTGTTACTTTTCACGTGGGTGTCAGCTTTACTGGGCCCTGAAAATATAAAAATCTGTCCCAACAGGCTGGCCACCCATTTTATCTGTTGCTTAATCAGAGGAGAGACTAAGCTTGGTGTTCCCACCTCTCCCAGCTGTGCCAAGTAGCACATGGCACAAGGTCGTTCCAGAGGTGCAAATTTTGCGCAATCCTCACATGTATTCAACTCCATCCCAACAACTTCTGAGGTAAAAATTGCAGTTTTGGAAGTGCAGGAAACACTTGAAAAAAAAGATCACTAAAATCCAAGATGGCCATCGTTACAATTTTCGTGCCAAAAATACTATCCTAACCCCTTAAATAAAGTACAAAAACTATGACTTTGGGATTTTAGAGGTGGGGGACACAGGGGAACATGCAACAACCTCAATAGACCTCAGTTCCCAAATGATTTGATACTAATGGCACAATGGGGATCGCTCCAATATCTTGCAATCAACATTTTTGCTGCTAGAAGAAGAACATCAGACAGCATACATAACATCAGGCCCAACATACAGTGTCCTTTATCATATACTTTATTATCCCCCATCCAAGAATATGCATGGAGCAGATTTGCATGCCTGGCACCTCCATTATATACTGATCTCTCTCATGCTTATTCATTAGGGCTATCCTGAAAACCCGACTGGCCCGGTGGTCCTCCAGGACAGGGTTGGGAACCGCTGCTTTAGATCAAAAACCCCTAATGTGAGGACATTCCCACCATATGTGCTTCAGGGTTCCAAGTAGGCCACACTTCCTCAAACACAGTCCTTGATCAGCCTCTTGTAACTCATGATAACTTTGAGGGGTCCAATATGCCCTGTGTACTATCTGATATTGCAGTTGGACATAATTAGCACTTGATGAACATTGGTTATATAGATATCTGTTCAAAAGTTCAGTGCTTTCCAAATAATTCTCCTCCTAAAAACTTTGCAAGTTTCACCAACATTATAACCTAAATTTGGTCTGTAGACTGGACACAATCTCTGTACAATGTTTAGATATTATAAGTGGATTAACTTTTAAAATATCTTATTAAATCACCCTAAATTTTATTTTTCTAAATTAAAACAATTTCCAATATCTACTCACTTAATTAAAGCAGGTATTCTTGAATGTTTTAAGTACTGTAGCCAATGTAATGGTTCATTAGTAGATAATTCCATGCAGTCCGATGATAAATCACCACAGCCATTCTGAAACATCCTATTAAAAGAACATATTATTATGATTAAAGATGTCTGAAATACTCAAAAATAACACTAAACACAAGTGGCTCAACATTCAAAGGAATGTATGTGTAGTGGCTGTCACTAAACAAGTCCCTAACCCATTGATTTTCAGTGGAACCAAAGAAGAACAAGTGTTCCACATAACTATGGGGCACTTTTACTAAGCTGCATTAAATAGCTAATGTGGTGCTGTCCTCACTAGCTGCCTAACATGGGGTGGGGCTGGGTCTAGAGGAGATGTGGCTGGCTCTAATAGCTAGTAGACAGGTCTTTGCCATATGCTAGCTGTCCCAACTGCAGATATTGCAGCTGCACTTATTGCCACCTACAAAGGAGATGGTAAATGAAACTGGGTTACTGACAATCCAGAAGCATAGTGCACTGATGGTGCTGGTTCAGCAGCATATCACCCAACCCCAGATACATCAGCTGATCCTCCCCAACCCCCAGTGTATCAACTGAACCGTCAACCAATACCAACCCAATGTCCAGTGCAATAACTGAACCCTTACTCATCACCAACCTAACCCCCGATGCATCAACACTCTCTCAACACTAACCTGACCCCCAACATCACCCAAACCCACCTTGATACCAAATTACCCCCACAAACAAGATCTCATCTCTCCTAACACCATCCCACCCCCATGACAGAGATAACTCCTGATTCATCACCTGACCCCTCTTCCTGATATCATCTGAACCCTCCCACAATACCAACCCAACTTCCCTATCACTTGAACCCTCTACTGACGTCAAACTGACCCCACAAGATCCCTCCTAGACACCATCCTAACCCCCCATGATAGAGCCAAGCTCTGATCAAATGAGGAGCCAGCACTAAACCTTCCTAAATCCCACTCCTTACACTGTACTCATCCTACCCACTGACCCACCCCTAAGACATATCAAAAGTTTGCATTGGCGTTAGTAGGATTTCAAGTGGCAGCGATGCCCCTTCTGCTGCTCAGCTTAGCACCATCATCCAAAATGGCACCAATATCAGCTACTAGAGGCTATTTCTAGAAGTCATCCTTCTATATATGGATGTGAATCTCCATATATGGAAAGATGACCTCCTAATGGCAGTACTATGAGACTATCAATAGGGCCACTGGTGCCATTTTGGATAAAGGTGCTAACCCAGGCAGCAGCAAAGAGAGAGAGCTGCCAAACAGGATCTCACTGACACCATTGTTGACCTCAAGGTAAGTCCTGGAGGATTGAGGTTAGGGGGAAGGGAGGGCTCTGGCAGGGTGTGGAGTGGAACAGTGTAAGGAGTGGGATTTGGGGAAGGGGATGGGCTGGTTATGCTGGCTCCTCATTTGATCAGAGATCAGCCCCATTCATGGAGGATTAGGATGGTTTGGTGGAAAGGATCGTGTTATGACAGGGTCAGGTTTATGTCAGGAGGGGTTGAGTGATGTCAGAGTAGGTTGGGTTAGTATCAGGGAAGGGTTTAGGTGATGTAAGTGGAGGTTGGGGTTGGTCTTAGGAAGAGGATCAGGTGAGACATCAGAATGTTGGATTACTGCCAGGAGGCTGAAATACGATTGTTTATTTATTTATTTTGATTTATATCCTGCCCTCCCAGATAGCTCAGGGCAGATAACAGTAGAACAAACAGTTTCTGAGAATGGGTTACCAGTAGAACAAACAGATTCAGAAAGCGGGGTAATAGAAGAGCAGGGAGGTTATAAAAGCAGAGAGAGCTTAGGTACAATACTAAGGCTAACAATTTATCGTCAAAGGGAAATATACAAATAATCAGATTTTGTGGCAATGTATCTAAGGATAAGGTGAGGTTTATATGTTAATGTTTAGGGAGGGAAACAAGGTGGGACAAGGGTATGCACAGTTGAGGGAGGGGGATTTGGATAGCATGGGGATCATAACAGGGCATGGACTGAAGAGCATAATGGAGGCATAAAGAGGGGAAGACAAGCAGTGGAATAGTCTTGGCCATGTATCTGTTCAAATCTTTGTTCATAAAGTTTGAGGATTTCATTGACACAGTTCCTCGCAATCTCTTTCTGGTCTGGGGAAGTTAGCAGTAGAGGAAGGTCTTTACTGTCTTCCGGAATATTGTCAAGGAGTCCAGGGATCTGGTTTATGTGAGTAGATGATTTCATAGCTTGTGGAGGAAGTGGCTGTAGGCGCATTTACGTGTTCTGTCCTAGCCAGCTGTCATTCTGATAGCAGGTGCTTGGGTCTGCATTATATGCCTAGGACATAGTACCAAAGGCCCAAGCATCTGTGCCCTGTATGGTAAATGAAGGCCAGATCTGGGCACGCTGCATGCATTTACTGCACAGGTTTTGCATTTAAAAATGCAATTGCTAGAACATCGCTCGTGCTTAAATACACATAGAGTTGAAGAATCATTGGTTTCTCACTATCTACACCACCGGCATGACTTTAGCCCATTACATTGTGTGGTGCTAGAGCACATTGCGAAATCTCAGCAATGCGGTGTTTGGAGGCAGAAGCTGCTGCAGTATGAGCAATGCAGGATTTTTGAGATGGATTCTGTAAACCGAAGTGGACTGAATGCACAAATTGAATGGGCAATGTTTGTTTTTTTTAATAAATTGGTAGATTTGGATAGCGATTGGTATGAAGAACAAAGACTGGTTGTTGAAGACTAAGGGAGGAGCTTGTCAATACAGAAAGTATTTCTTTTGGAGAGCCGATGGCATGCTAAATCACTCGGAAAAGTACTGTAAGAGCTGTTGTTTCTTCAGTTACAGTGGAAGATGGCAAAAGAATCCCCGTTGGACCTTTTCACCATTGTGAGTGACTGTTGGTGGGACGAGTTGCAGCGGGCATTGTTTCTGCAGAATACACATACCAACGGAGTGAGTTACAACAATTAATGAACTTTAAACACGGTGAATGGAGATATCCAGGACAGCTGCTAATCTAATCGTATAATTGTGCAGTATGTTTGAAAGCTGACACCCTTCTGCATTTATGGACATTTTATGAACAAAACATATACATAAGCATGGATTAATGAGAGAAAAGCCAACATAAATTTAGTCAAGGGAAATCTTGCCTCACCAATCTGCTGCCTTTCTTTGAAGGGGTGAATGAACATGTGGATAAAGATGAGCCTGTAGGTATTGTGCATTTGGATTCTCAAAAGGCATTAGACAAAGTACCATAAGAACATAAGAATTGCCGCTGCTGGGTCAGACCAGTGGTCCATCCTGCCCAGCAGTCCGCTCACGCAGCGGCCCTCAGGTCAAAGACCAGTGCTCTAACTAAGTCCAGCCTCACCTGCGTACGTTCCAGTTTAGCAGGAACTTGTCCAACTTTGTCTTGAAACCCTGGAGGGTGTTTTCCCCTATAACAGACTCCGGAAGAGAGTTCCAATTTTCCACCACTCTCTGGATGAAGAAGAATTTCCTTACGTTTGTACGGAATCTATCCCCTTTCAACTTTAGACAGTGCCCTCTCATTCTCCCTACCTTGGAGAGGGTGAACAGTCTGTCTTTATTCACTAAGTCTATTCCCTTCAGTATTTTGAACGTTTCGATCAAGTCCCCACTCAGTCTCCTCTTTTCAAGGGAGAAGAGGCCCAGTTTCTCCAATGTCTCACTGTACGGCAACTCCTCCAGCCCCTTAACCTTTTTAGTCGCTCTTCTCTGGACCCTTTCAAGTAGTATCGTGTCCTCCTTCATGTATGGCGACCAGTGCTGAACACAGTATTCCAAGTGAGGGCGTACCATGGCCCTGTATAGTGGCATGATAACCCTCTCTCATCTGTTCGTGATATCCCCTTCTTAATCATTACTAACATTCTGTTCGCCCTTTTTGCCGCCGCCGCACATTGTGCAGACGGCTTTATCGACTTGTCGATCAGAACTCCCAAGTCTCTTTCCAGGGAGGTCTCTCCAAGTACCACCCTGGACATCCTGTATTCGTGCATGAGATTTTTGTTACCGACATACATCACTTTACACTTATCTACTTTGAACCTCATTGCCATGTCGATGCCCATTTCTCAAGCTTGATTATGTCACGTTGCAGATCTTCACAATCTCTCTGTGTCTTCACTACTCTGAATAACTTCGTGTTGTCCGCAAATTTAATCACCTCATGAAAAACTTCTGAGGAAATTAGAAAGGTCATGGAATAGGAGGTACCGTATTTTCACTTAGATAACGCGCACCCGTGTAAAACGCGCACACGGGTATAGCGCGCGGGAAACTGAACTATATGTAAAAAAAATTTTGTATACCGCGCACACCCATATACCGCGCATGCTGCCCCGACTCTCTCGTCGCCGCTCGACTCTCCTTTCACCCGCCCCGACTCTCCTCTGTCCACCCCGACTCTCCTTTCGCCCGCCCCGACTCTCCTCTCCCCCTTGAAGTCCTGTCCCCACCCTGAAAGCATGATGCCCCCCCCGACGTCCGATTCACCCCCCCCCCGCAGGACCGCTCGCACCCCCACCCCAAAGGACCGCTCGCACGCACCCGCACCCCCACCCCGAAGGACCGCTCGCACGCACTCCCACCCTCACCCGCACCCCCACCCTGAAGGACCGCTCTGACGTCAGAGAAAGGGCGGGACTGCCGGAAGAGGAAGCAGCGCAGGCGTAGGGCTCACAGAAGGGCCGGGACCGCCAAGAGGAAGCAGCAGGACACCGGTAGGAGCGTCTGCATGATGGGGGGGGGGTCGGGAGGCTGTGGGGATGCGAGCGGTCCTTCAGGGTGGGGGTGCGGGTGCGAGTGCATGCGAGCGGTCCTTCGGGGTGGGGGTGCGAACGGTCCTGCGGGGGGGGGGGGGGGAATCGGACGTTGGGTGGGGGGGAGCTATGTAAAAAAAATTGGTACAACGCGCTCACGCGTATAACGTGCAAGGTTATGCACAGTTTGTAAAATCGTGTATAACGCGCGCGTTATATGCGTGAAAATACGGTAATTGCCCTTTCCAGTTGTGTAGAGAGGTTATTCCTTGACAGGGTTCTAAGGCATTTTTCCTCCAAATTTTTATTTGAATATTATATTTGAATATTGCAACTGAGTTTTTCACTCAAATTTCACAATTGTGCTCAGCTTCTTATTGAATATGTTGAACCCCACTATTTACCCTTCTCCACTAAGAATATTGACCATTTAAAACTACTCTGTTTTCTGTCTTTCAACCAGTTCTTAATCCATAATAGGAAATTACACTTCCCCCTCAATATTCGCGGGGGTTATGGACAGAGCCGGCCTGCAAATATCGAAAAACACGAATAACTAGTAGGACTGGCTCTGACTCACCCCCCGCCTCCCTCCTGCCTCCCAGCCCTCTATACAGCTTATCTGGTGGTCTAACGGGTGAAGTGGGGCAGCATCGAAAAGACAGCGGACTTCCTCTCCTCTCACAAAGATGATGCCTATTGGCTGGTTCGGCAGCGGGTTGGTGTGACAGCGGTGGAGACCCTCCTCACCATTGCCTGTGCTCAACTATTGCCACAGAGCGGCTGAGACCAAGACATCCAATGATTGGCTGGGGCACCGGCGCTCAGAAGCCCGGCTGGGAGAACGAAACTGGCAGGTGGGTGGGTGCTGTGGCTGTCTGGGGGGCTTTGTAGGAGATGAGACGTAAGGCCGTTAGAGTGACTAAGGCCTGGGGGGACCGTGGCCATACGTTATGACGGTCCTGGGAGAGGTGAGACCATTACAGCAGAGCTTTGTGGTCATGCGCAGAGAGGATCCGACCGAGTAACTTGTTGCCTGTGGTGGTTGCAACGGTTTAGAGTCATGGTAATGCAGTGGGGCCGGGTTTGGGTATTTTATGAGGTGTTCAGGGGGTGGGTCCGGGTTTAGAAACTCGCAAATAACCAAATTCATGAGTCCTAAACCCACGAATCGGGAGGGAGATGTGTACTTCATAGACAAAAAAACCTCCACATTTATAGTAACAACTAAGTATATATGCACCAGCTGTAACATTATACTTACGGCCTCTTTTATAAAGCCGCGCTAGCGGCTGTGCTGTGCTAATGGCCCCAAAGCCCATAGAGATTTAAAGGGCTTCGTGGCGTTGCCGTGTGGCTTTGTAAAAAAGGCAGTTAGTTGTTTGGAGTTTTTTTTGTCTATGAAGTAATTGCCCTTTCCAGTTGTGTGGAGAGGTTACTCCCCGATGGGGTTCTGTGACTTTTTCCCCCAGGGGTCTGTGCTAGGACTGCTGCTTTTTAACATTTTTATCAATGATCATGAGATGGGAATAACTAGTGAGATAATTAAATTTGATGATGACACAAAGTTGTTAAATCGCAAGAAGACCTTGTGAGAGGGAGAATGGGCATCAAAATGACAATTGACGTTTAATGTGAGTAAGTGCTAGGATAAGCAGCATAAAATCTGTTTTACTACTTGAGATCTAGCTAGGTACTTGGGATCTGGATTGGCCACTGCTGGAAACAGAATACTGAGCTTGATGGACCTTCGGACTGTCCCAGTAAGGCAATTCTTATGGACTTAATCAGCACTTCCCAGCTCTGAGCCAGATTTCTGACCTGGGACCTGGACTGTATGGGAACTCAAACTACCAGAGGGTATAGGGGAGGCTAAACCCATGGCTCCTGCCCCCCTTTCCCCCAAAGTAACATGCTGCACTGCAAGTAGAAAATAGACGGTCCATGGCCAGTCATCCACCACAAATCTGGCGTGAATTCAGAGTATCCTGGTCTGAGGAGTCCATCTAACCTGATTTTGAGCAAAATTGAGGTGTTTTGAGGAAGAAAGAGGCTTTTATTAAAAAATTGGGAAATCCAAGATGGCCACCGCAGCAGCAATTTTGGCACTAAAAATGGTCTTGGGTAGGGGGAGGGGAGTGAAAGCGCTAGTGATGCCGCTTAGCCTCCAAGCTCCGTAGGAATCAGCTCTGAATCTTTCTTTAATCTAGCTGATTGCATATCATCAGAGAATTTACCCTAGTGTTTTGGAGGCTCTATAATCTCCTCTTGTTATATCATGATAAAAAGAGCAGTAATCTGGTTTGAACTGGCAAATTTTATATATATCAGCCTTCCACCGTGAACGCCCAGGACAACATGGCAGTGGAACAGACTTGTGTTATGCAAAGTGTGGCCTCAAATTTTGTCATAACAGCGGAGCAGCTTTCGAGTAAGGATCCGATAGTGGACTTTCGATTTCTTCTTGAGGAGATTAAAACGGATATTAAGGCTTTTCACACAGAACTTTCTACCCTTTCAACTGATTTGCAGGGGGAAACTTGCTGAGCTGGGCTCGAGGCTCATGGAATCCGAGTCCTGACTCGATGAACATCAGGAGGTGACTACTAGCTTGGAAACATTACTTCAGGATTGTAAAGCGATGGATAATCTACCTTTTAGACAAAATTGAGGATCTGGAAACATAGAAACATATCAGCAGATAAAGGCCAAATGGCCTATTGAGATCTATCAGGATCTAACAGCTACTACTTTACGTTGCCATGGAGAACTCAAGCCTTATCCTCGCTATCTTATTGACTAGGGTATTAAATATAAATGGCAACACCCACCTGCGCATATTTTCTACTTGGAGGGTAAATTGCAGTGGCTACGTTCGCTAACAGATGTGAACAGTTTTGCTTCTCCACATAAAGATTGTCTAGCCTCGGCACCCCAACCACAGCTACCAGGCCACTTGCAGCAATGCTCAAAATGACCCCACGTGTCTCATGGAAAGGGTTATCTCTGCCGCATTGCTACAGACTGCAACTACAGCTGGAGAGTGATGGTTGACTATTCTTCTGTATTATTATTTTCCATTTTGGATGTCACCTGGGCACAAACTGCATGGGGTTTGCCTGTGACTCGTGCCGGATACTGTTGCTTTATTTCGCTACCCCCTATTTTATGGTAAATGAGATTAAGACATTGTATTAACTTTGGCTGAGATCCCCCACCAGTGCTTCTAGAGTGCACTTGGGTATCTGGTTTGAGATTTTAGGTGGGATAAATTTGGGTTTGAGGTGGGGTGGGAGAGTAGTGAGGAGAGTTGTGGGGGCTGGGTGTTTTTGTTTTTTTTCTTCCCTTGGCTCATCTTTGATTTTAGCTATTACTTATTTTGGGATCATTACTACATGAATGATGTTATTTTTCTATCTCTAAATGTGCTTGGGTTAAATGTCTTGCTTAAGCGTCAGCTCCTGTTTAGAGAGGCAATGCGAGTAAAGGCTGATGTTTTATTTATTCAGGAGACACATCTCCTCTCTAGACACAAACAGGTGCTTCACCATAAGTGTTACCCAAATGCTCGTTTATCAAAGCAAAGTTCCCCATAGACAATAGTGGCAACAGGAACGATTGGTTCCAGAACCCGGGGTATGTACCTGTCGGGGCCGGGTGCTGCAGCGCCGTCTCCTCCGTCCGACTCCTTCGTCCGTCATGAAGAACAACCCCACAGTGCCGCTTCAGGGGGATGCCTTTAATGTGCCAGCTGCCGGAGAACCCGCAGTGCCACTTCAGAGGGATGCCTCCTCCATCTGCCGGCCAGCCCCTTGCATGCTGGAGAGTCCCCACCCGAGCCCACGAAGCCGAGCACTGCCCTACCCGCACGCCACGCATGACATGCACAACGCTGATGATTGACGCTGTGCGTCTCACATGCAACACGCAGGGGGGACGGCACCTGGCCGCGCAGGCCCAGACAGAGGTCCTCCAATCTGCGGAAGGCACCCGACGTGGAAGGCTGGCTGGAAGACGGAAGAGGAATCCCCCGAAGCGGCGCTTTCTGGACTGTAAGTGCTCGTTTATCGGGGCAGTGCTCGGTTTGCGAGTCAAAAGTTTGCTGAGTGTTTTGCTCATCTTGCAAAACACTTGCAAACTGGGTTACTCGCAAACCGAGGTTCCACTGTATTTTGCTCTTGCTCATTAGTGAGATGTCTGAGCCTGCATTTCATCCACCAGCTTTTTGAAGTTGGGTGAATATTGCATGAGGACCTGGGAATCCTGGAGATGTTCATCTGTCATGTTGGAACGTTGTGTACTCTGTCATTTTCAGAAGGGAAAACACAGATTCACACAAATAAGTTCAACTGAATCAGGAGTGTACAGCTTCACTGCATCTTTTCAAGTTGGGAAATTTGTCTCTAGGCACTATCTTCCAAAACAATTCTTGCTCAGCACGGGTCTTGAGAAAGATGTCATTTTTAAGGGTTAATATTTTGTTTTCAAGAGATGGCTTGTTCAATGAATAATTTTTACAGTTTCTTTAATGTCCACATCTACTTTGAATGGGTATGACAAGTACTCCACAACTGTTCCAATTTTTTGGAAGTCACAGAATCTATTTCCAAATTCCTGGATAACAACAGATTTCTGTCACATACTTCTCGTTCTGAAAAACAAAATTTGGATATTGTCCTGTGTATTAGGAAAATGATCAAAAGTGTTGTTTGGAAGGTCAGTCATTATAAGCTCAAATTTGCTCTTGTAGGATGAAACTGTACTCATCATCTCGCCAATGCATTTGTTTTTACCTTGTAGTTTGCCTTTGAAGTCAGCGAGAAATGCCAGATCACATAACCACTCCTCAACTTTCAACTCTGTTTTGTCATCTCCCCTCTCCTTCAAAAAACTTCTTATTTCATTCAGCAAATCACAAAATCTTTGCAGAAATTTATGCTTACTTAGCCACCTTACATCTGTGTGCAAAATGATTTCCGCTGCCCCTTCATCAAAAGTAAGATTGAAAATCCGTCTTTGAGGTGATCTTCCACAAACTGAATTTACAATTTTGAAAGTGATGTCCATGACAGTCTTTGTATTGAGTTTCTTGCTTGCCAAATTTGCTGGTGAATGATGCAGTGGTAAGAAAGGAAATCTGGGAAGTCGTCATGCTGTCTACAGAGGGCTATGAAACCCTTAACCTCACCTGTCATTGCTCTTGCTTCATCAATAGTGATGGAAACAAGTCTATGAAATGGAAGATTACACTTTTGTGACAAAAGAATGGAAAGAACTGAATATTTCCTGACCGGTAGTTCTCCCTTTTAAAGAAATCATTCCACGTAGTTCTTCTTTAACAATGAAGTCTTCAAAAACCATCCGGATAAAGACTAGTAACTGGGCCATGTCTCTTATGTCTGTAGATTCATCCAATTGGAGTGAGAAAGCCACACAATTTGAAACATCCTCCAACAATTGTTCAGTTATGTCTCCACACATCTTTTCTATTTGCCACATGACGGTGTTTCTTGACAATTGTATATCTTGAATAGCAGCTATGATGTCTTTCTTATTTTTAAATCCTTCAAAAGATTGTCAGCTGCTTCAAGAAAACAATCTTTTACAAATTTCCCTTCAGTGAAAGGTTTGCATTTCTTTGCGATCAGGTTGCTGACCTTGAAGGATGCTATGGTTGCATTGACCGAATATGACCTTGGCTTTGCCATCAACTCTTGCTGAGTAGCCAATTTTGATTTAAGTTCTTTGAGCTTCAGCTTACGAATTTCACTTTTGGGTTTAAAATCAGCATCAAACTTATTGCTATGCAGAGCCTTATAACGATGTTCCAGATTACCCTTTTTGGGCAAGAATACTGAGGCGTTACAAATTAGACAACAACACTTGTCTTTCACCATGATGAAAAAGTCGTCCATTTCCCCTTCATCATGAAAGTGGTAGGTTTTGGTCTTCTTTAGAACATTCATCTTCATTATACTGGGGTGGCTGGATGTAAGAAGGCCCAATCTGCTAAGTTAGTATAAACACTGGCTGAAGCTGGTCCAAAACTGTCACTGTCCCAAAGTATTAAAGATCAACAGGAACTGAAGACCTCTGGATGATGTGCAATACAAGGACTGGAGATGCCAAAACCACACAAAAATAAGAATTCATCATACTGGTACCAAGAACACAAGAACTGCCTTCTCCGGTTCAGACCTTCGGTCCATCAAGTCCGGCGATCCACACATGCGGAGGCCCAGCCAGGTGAACACCTGGTGTAATTTTAGTCACCCAAATCCCTCTATGCCTCTCGGAAGGAGATGTGCATCTAGTTTGCTTTTAAATCCTAGAACGGTGGATTCCGCAATAACCTCCTCCGGGAGAGCATTCCAGGTGTTCACCACTCGTTGCGTGAAGCAGAACCTCCTGATATTTGTCCTGGACTTGTCCCCCCTTAGCTTCAGTCTATGTCCTCTTGTCCGTGTCACATTGGACATTGTAAATAATTTTTTTTTCCTGCTCTATTTTGTCGATTCCTTTCAGTATTTTGAAAGGCTCGATCATATCCCCTCGCAGTCTCCTTTTCTCAAGGGAGAACAATCCCAGTCTCTTAAGTCATTCCTCATATTCCAAGTTCTCCATACCTTTTATTAGCTTTGTTGCTCGTCTCTGCACCCTCTCCAGCAGTTTTATAGTCTTCTTTAGGTTGGGAGACCAATGTTGGACACAGTATCCAAGTGTGGTCTGACCATTGCCCTATAAAGCGGCATTATAACTTTCTCCGATCTACTCATGATTCCTTTCTTTATCATGCCTAACATTCTATTTGCTTTCTTTGCCGCTGCCGCACATTGTGCCGACAGTTTCAGGGTCCTATCTATCAGTACACCCAGGTCCTTTTCTTGTTCGCTCTTACCCAGAGTTGCATCTGACATTCTATACTCGTGTTCCTTGTTCTTTCTGCCTAAATGCATTACTTTGCACTTTTCCACATTAAACTACATCTGCCATTTCTCCGCCCATTTCTCTAACTGACACAAGTCACTCTGGAGTTCCTCGATATCCTTCTGCAATCTGATAATCAAATACAACCAAACAATCATCCAAAACACTCAAACACCTGTCCAGCACACCACATAAAATCAAATACCTCCAAATAAGTTCAAATACCACCACACGCGATTTAATAAATTCTGCACACAGTGTAGAATCAACGCAAAGGCTAGGCGAAATAAAATTGCAGAGGCAAGCACAAGCACAAGTCACATGAAGCAATTTGAAGGTAAGGCATAGGTAAATTAGAACAAAATTGGAAAAGCCCGCACTTTGTTGTGTCTGCCCGAAAATGTTTAATGAATGCGAACTATAAAGTGACCAGCGACCAGCACACGACACAACTAATACAGTAAGTGTATTGAGGTAAAGCCCGGTTGAATGGATATCGCCCAGTATATAACACACTTCTAAGGGGTGTTGGGGCAGAGGCAAGAATGGGTGATTCTGAGAGGCAGGAGACCAAGTATGATGCCAGGCCTGTGGCATATCGTCGCGGGGCACGGGTACCCACAAACTATTGGCATGAAAACAATAAGCGCCCCCAATACACCCACAGGCAATATTCCCGCAGGCAGGGAAAAAAGACAGGCAAAGGATCAGCAGCGGCAGCAAGCCCTCGGCATACGACCTGCTGGCACGAGCTCTCTCCTAGCGACGGGGTGCTGGAAAGATGGAGCCACGTAGGGCTGGCAATTAGAGAATGACACGGGGACCATTTACCGTGGTAAACCGTGGGTCACCGCAGTAAATCCGCAGGAATGGAAACATTTGCAACTGGTTTACTGTAAGAATGGGGACAAGACCTTTCACCGCCCCGCAGGAATGGGGACAAAGCACAGTTACTTACCATAACAGGTGTTATCCAGGGACAGCAGGCAGATATTCTTGACTGATGGGTGACGGCACCGACGGAGCCCCGGTACGGACAATTTTAGAGTGATTGCACTCTAAGAACTTGGAAAGTTCTAGCAGGCCGCACCGCGCACGCGCGAGTGCCTTCCCGCCCGACGGAGGCGCGCGGTCCCCAGTTAGGATAAGCCAGTTAAGAAGCCAACCCGGGGAGGTGGGTGGGACGCAAGAATATCTGCCTGCTGTCCCTGGATAACACCTGTTACGGTAAGTAACTGTGCTTTATCCCAGGACAAGCAGGCAGCATATTCTTGACTGATGGGTGACCTCCAAGCTAACAAAAAGAGGGATGGAGGGAAGGTTGGCCATTAGGAAAATAAATTTTGTAAAACAGACTGGCCGAAGTGTCCATCCCGTCTGGAGAAAGCATCCAGACAATAATGAGATGTGAAAGTATGAACTGAGGACCTTGCAGCCTTGCAGATTTCCTCAATAGGAGTGGAACGGAGGAAAGCTACAGATGCTGCCATAGCTCGAACTCTATGGGCCGTGACAGAACCTTCCAGTGTCAGTCCGGACTGAGCATAACAGAATGAAATGCACGCTGCAAGCCAATTGGACAACGTACGTTTAGAAACGAGGCGTCCCAATTTATTCGGATCAAAGGACAGAAAGAGTTGTGGAGTTGATCTGTGGGGCTTACTACGGTCTAAATAGAAAGCTAAAGCCCGTTTACAGTCCAAAGTATGTAAAGCCTGCTCTCCAGAATGAGAATGAGGTTTCGGAAAGAATACAGGCAGGACAATCGATTGGTTGAGATGAAATTCAGAGACAACCTTAGGGAGAAACTTTGGATGTGTACGCAGAACCACCTTGTCGTGATGAAAGACTGTAAAAGGTGGATCAGCAACAAGTGCATGCAGCTCACTGACCCTCCTGGCAGAGGTAAGAGCAATAAGGAAGACCACCTTCCAAGTGAGAAACTTGAAAGGAGCTGTAGCCAAAGGTTCAAATGGGGGCTTCATTAAGGCGGAAAGAACCACATTGAGATCCCAGACTACAGGAGGGGGCTTAAGAGGTGGTTTCACATTGAAAAGACCCCGCATGAATCTGGAAACCAAAGGATGAGCTGAGAGAAGTTTCCCATGAACTGGCTCATGAAAAGCAGAAATAGCACTGAGGTGGACTCTGATGGAAGTAGACTTGAGACCAGAGTCAGACAAAGAAAGAAGATAATCTAACAAGGTCTCCACTGCAAGGGAAGTGGGATCATGATGATGAAGAAGACACCAAGAAGAAAACCGTGTCCACTTCTGATGGTAACATTGCAGAGTGGCCGGTTTCCTGGAAGCATCCAGAATAGAACGAACGGGCTGAGACAGAAGAGGATCAGTTGAAGTCAGCCCGAGAGATACCAAGCTGTCAGGTGCAGAGACTGGAGGTTGGGATGCAGAAGGGTCTCCTGATGCTGTGTAAGCCGACGGCACAGTGCGCAACAGCCGCTAAGAAAGCAAATAGAATGCTAGGCATAATCAAGAAGGGTATTACAACAAGGACAAAAGAAGTTATCCTGCCATTGTATCGGGCGATGGTGCGCCCGCATCTGGAATACTGCGTCCAATATTGGTCTCCGTACCTTAGGAAGGATATGGCGTTACTCGAGAGGGTTCAGAGGAGAGCGACACGCTTGATAAAAGGGATGGAAAACCTCTCATACGCTGAGAGATTGGAGAAACTGGGTCTCTTTTCCCTGGAGAAGAGGAGACTTAGAGGGGATATGATAGAGACTTATAAGATCATGAAGGGCATAGAGAGAGTAGAGAAGGACAGATTCTTCAAACTTTCGAAAAATAAAAGAACAAGAGGACACTTGGAAAAGTTGAAAGGGGACAGATTTAAAACGAATGCTAGGAAGTTCTTCTTTACCCAACGAGTGGTGGACACCTGGAATGCGCTTCCAGAGGGAGTAATAGGGCAGAGTACAGTACAGGGGTTTAAGAAAGGATTGGACAATTTCCTGCTGGAAAAGGGGATAGAGGGGTATAAATAGAGGATTACTGCACAGGTCCTGGACCTGTTGGGCCGCCGCGTGAGCGGACTGCTGGGCATGATGGACCTCAGGTCTGACCCAGCAGAGGCATTGCTTATGTTCTTATGAGACAGTGGAAGAAGAATAGGCTCCCTGGAACTGAGATGAAGTAAAAGGGAGAACCAATGTTGCCTGGGCCACCGTGGAGCAATTAGAATCATGTTGGCTTATTCCCTCTTGAGCTTGAACAAGGTTCGTAACATGAGAGGCAGAGGAGGAAAAGCATACAGGAACAGATTGGACCAATCCAGAAGAAATGCATCCGCCGCCAGACGGTGAGGAGAGTAGAGTCTGGAGCAGAATTGGGGCAGCTGGTGATTGTGAGGAGCTGCAAAGAGGTCTATCTGAGGAATGCCCCATTGAGCGAAAATGGACTGGAGAGTCAAAGGATTGAGAGTCCATTCGTGGGGCTGGAGAATTCTGCTGAGATTGTCCGCTAATGAATTCTGCTCTCCCTGAATGTAGATAGCCTTCAGAAATAAGTGGTGATCTGTCACCCAAGACCAAATCTTTTGGGCTTCTTGACACAAAAGGTGAGAGCCTGTCCCACCCTGTTTGTTGATGTAGTACATTGCAACTTGATTGTCTGTGCAAAGTAGCAGAACTTGAGGAAAGAGAAGATGTTGGAAAGCCTTGAGGGCATAAAACATCGCCCGGAGTTCCAGGAAATTGATGTGATATTTCTTTTCTTGAGCTGTCCAAAGGCCCTGAGTTTGAAACTCGTTCAAGTGAGCCCCCCAGGCGTAAGGGGAGGTGTCTGTGGTGATTATGAGTTGATGAGGAGGTAGATGGAACAGAAGACCTCTGGAGAGATTTGAAGATATCAACCACCATTGTAGAGATTGACGAAGAGATGATGTCACAAATATGTGTCGTGAGCAAGGATCCGTCGCTTGGGACCACTGGGTAGCTAGGGTCCATTGAGGAGTGCGCAGGTGAAGACGTGCGAAGGGGGTGACATGAACTGTCGAGGCCATGTGACCCAAGAGTATCATCATTTGCTTGGCAGAGATGGAGCGTTGTGGAAGCACCTGCTGGCATAGAGATTGAAGAGTCTGAAGACGGTTGGACGGCAGGAATGCTCTCATGAGGACTGTGTCCAGGACCGCTCCTATGAACTGAAGCCTCTGAGTAGGGATGAGATGGGATTTGGGTAGATTGATCTCGAACCCCAGAAGTTGTAGAAAAAGGATGGTCTGGTTGGTGGCAAGGAGCACTGCCTGAGAGGAAGTGGCTTTGATTAACCAGTCGTCCAGGTAAGGGAAGACCTGAAGATGATGAGAGCGTAGAAAAGCAGCCACCACAATGAGACATTTGGTGAACACTCTAGGAGAGGAGGCCAGGCCGAAGGTTAACACCTTGTACTGGTAATGACAGTGATTGATCATGAAGTGGAGGTACTGTCTGGAGGCCAGATTGACCGGTATGTGAGTGTATGCCTCTTTGAGATCGAGGGAGCATAGCTAGTCGCCTTGATTGAGAAGAGGGTAAAGAGTGGCCAGAGAAAGCATTCTGAATTTTTCTTTGACCAAGCATTTGTTGAGATCGCGAAGATCTAAAATGGGTCTGAGATCTCCTGTTTTTTTGGGGACCAGAAAGTAACGGGAGTAGAATCCCTGCCCCTTCTGATCTAGAGGAACTTCCTCTATGGCGTTCAGAAGAAGGAGGGATTGAACTTCTTGTAGAAGGGAGGACTGAGGAGTGTTCAAAGCAGACTCTCTTGGCAGACTTTGGGTAGGAAGAGTCTGAAAGTTGAGAGAGTAGCCGTGGCGGATGATGTTGAGGACCCACTGGTCCGAGGTGATGGTCTCCCAACGGCTGAGGTACAGAGAAAGACGTCCTCCTATGGGTTGAGGAAGATGGGCAGATGGTAAAACACTGGCTATGCCCTGGAGAACGAAGTCAAAAGGGTTGCGTGGACTTCTGTGGTGGAGGAGGTTTCACCTGTTGCTGCTGTTGCGTCCGAGGGGGTTGCCTTTGTTGACGCTGACGCCTAGGCTGCTGAGGAGCTTGTGGTAAGGGTCTAGCCACATAACGACGCTGATAGGCCGATTGCTGATGAAAAGGGCGGACAGGTGGAGTCTTCTTTTTGGTTTTAAGAAGAGTGTCCCATCGAGTTTCATGTGCAGACAGCTTTTGTGTAGTAGAATCCATGGAATCACCAAAAAGTTCATCCCCTAGGCATGGAGCATTAGCCAGGTGATCTTGATGGTTGACGTCAAGCTCCGATACCCTGAGCCAGGCTAGACAATGCATGGCAACAGACATGGCCGTGGCTCTAGAGGTGAGTTCGAAGGTGTCATAGATAGAACGGACCATGAACTTTCGAAGCTGGAGAAGAGAGGAAGAACATTGGCGAAAAGCAGATCTCTTGCGGTCAGGGAGGTACTTCTCAAAGGAAGCCAGATTCTGAATGAGATGCTTCAGATAAAAGGAGAAATGAAAAGCATAATTCCCTGACCGGTTAGCCAACATAGCATTTTGGTATAATCTCTTACCAAATTTGTCCATGGCTTTCCCCTCTCTGCCAGGAGGGACGGAGGCGTACACACTAGCTCCCGCAAACTTTTTCAGAGTAGATTCCACCAATAGAGATTCGTGTGGAAGCTGCGGTTTATCAAAGCCAGGTATGGGGATGACTTTATATAAGGAGTCCAATTTACGAAGAGCTCCTGGGATAGTCAAAGGAGTCTCAAGATTTTTATAAAAGGTTTCCCTCAAAATATCATGGAGGGGTAATTTAAGAAATTCCCGTGGAGGCTGGTCAAAGTCCAGTGCATCAAGGAACGCTTTGGATTTCTTGGACTCAGCCTCCAAAGGAATAGAAAGAGACTCACACATCTCTTTCAAGAAAGAGGTGAAAGAGGCAGTATCTGGTTTAGAGGATGGATCTTGAACAGAAGGATCCTCTTCACCAGAAGAACATTCACCTTCAGAGAGAAGAGGCTGTTCGGAGTCACCCCACAGATCAGGATCCCTAATTTGGAAACTGCGATCCCGAGACTCCGGTGTCGAGGGTTCAAGGTGTCGGGTTTTACGTACCGACTTACCCGACCTCAAAGAAGCGGTACTGGGAGAAGTTAAAGGCTGTATCGGTGCCGAAGTTTGGACAGCCTGATGTAGAGCTCTCGGTTCTGGCGCCAGAACTGGCATGGACACCGAGGAAGCTGAATGGACCGGTACCGATAGAGTGGAAGCGAACAATATAGGCTGCCCCACTGTCGGTACCGGTGACTCAGACCGGACCAGGACTGGAAGGTTCGGTGCCAACAGAGCAGGAAGGAGCTGCTGCAACTGCTCTTTAAATTGCACCTGAAGGACGGCTGCAATTCGCTCGTCCAGCGAAGGCACCGGTACCGCTTTCTTTTTCTGCGGTACCTGTGGTGCCGCTCGACGCCCAGAGGATGAGGAGCCTGAAGACGAGAGACTCACCTCTATAGGGGCGGAGCGTTTGCGCGGGCGCCTCGTGGTCGGCAGGACTGGACTCGCTGCCACAGAGACCGGAGGGCGCTCCAGCGGGGAAGGCTTCTTAGCCAGCTTACCTGACTGGTGCGACGCTGGCGCGGTGTTGCGCGGCGTCGAAGAAGTGGGTGCCGATTGCGAAGGAGCCGATGCCGGTGTCGATGCCGCAGAGTCAGCCATCTCGGCACCGACACCGAAAATTTCTGTTGAATTTGACGGTTTTTCAACGTTCTCTTTTTCAAAGTGGCACAACGGGTACAGGTGGAAGCCCTATGATCCGGACCCAGGCACTGTAAACACCAGTTGTGCGGGTCGGTCAGAGAAATGGGCCGTGCACACCGCTGGCACTTCTTGAACCCTGGCTGAGGGGGCATGAAAGTAAAAACGGCCTCTGCCAAATCAAAGGCCGAGGCCTCGATGATGGCAATAGGCCCCGCCGGGGCAAACCCGAGAGAAAAAAAGAAAGGGTTTTTTTTTAAGAAAAAACAATGAAACGATAATAAAAGAAGGAAGATTTACTTCCACACAAGATTTTCGCGAGCGGGAAGGCGAACAAAGGTCTTTTCAACGGCCGTTGAAAAGAACGCGTCTTCTTAGCTCCGCGGAAACTAAGAAACGGGGGACCGCGCGCCTCCGTCGGGCGGGAAGGCACTCGTGCGTGCGCGGTGCGGCCTGCTAGAACTTTCCAAGTTCTTAGAGTGCAATCACTCTAAAATTGTCCGTACCAGGGCTCCGTCGGTGCCGTCACCCATCAGTCAAGAATAAGCTGCCTGCTTGTCCTGGGATAAGACCTTTTACCACCCCGTGGAAGCAGTGAAAAGTCTTACTCTAGTGGTAAAAAAAAATTGCACCCGTGTCAGATTTGGCATCTTCTCCCCAGCTTCTCTTGCGTCTATTTTACCTTCAGGAGCCAGCCATGCTACGATGAAGACAGAAGGAACCTAAAACCAAAGCCTGAGGCCAATGTGATTTAAAGAATAAAATTACCAGACAACAAAAAGAAAAAAATAAATTTATTTTATATTTGTGATTTGAATATTTCAGATTTGAATTATGTACCTTGCTAGAGCTGCTATTAGACATAACTGGGGACCGCAAAGTCCAGGCTGTACTTCTTTAGCTTCCAGCTGGCTTAGGGCTCTCTCTCTGACCAGGGGGCAATTGCCCTAGTTGCACTCCCCTAACATTATTCTTGCCATGTGTGACTAAAGTATTCTGTTAGCTTGATTTTTCTATGTAGCATTCTGTACAGTTTTGTCCAGTTTTCACAATAGTGAAGGGGATATTTGTGAAAGGGAGGGGAGATGGGTTTTGTTGAACCTTGCTCTGTTTTATTTGCGTTTATAAAATGACAATTGTCAGAGGAGAAGATTCCGCCCACACACACGCGACTGCAGAGCGGCACAGGCAGGCTTTGCCGGCATCAATTTCTTTTCTAAAGAGCCGCGAAGGTAAGGGGGAGGGAGATAGATTTGGCCAGAGATAGGGAGGGAGGGAAGGGGCCGCCCGCAGCACATAAAATTTGCAGTAGCTTTTTTTGAGGTGGCAAAGCTTGCCTTGGTATAGTATTGGAAATGTTCAGAGATGCCTTCGAGGGACCTGGTTTTAACAAAATTGGACTATATTTGCTTATGTCTAAATTGACAGCTTTTAAATATGGCCATTTTATTCCCTTTCATAAAACTTAGGACCCTTACTTGGAGTGGCGTGCACAGTCACAGTAATATGTTATAGTTAGTTATTGAGCCAAAGAAACAGGAGGAGGAGGTGGGAGGGTTGGGTTGAAATTATGGTTTGCCACATTTTATTTTGAGTATGTAGTGCTTTGGATTGTTATTGTATTTTTGAGTTATATGTAGCCTTTATTGTGCTTTTGTAGATTTATCTTTGTTCCTGGGAGTTACACTGTAGGTCAAAAATCAGTGATTTTAGGATTTTAGGAGCGGGGTTCCCTGGCTCTAACCCCAGAACCCCCGCTGAAAAAACATAAAAATCCACTTTTGGAGACAACCAACCCCCTCCCCCAATTTTCTTTTATGGGCTGTCGGCCCTGTACTCACTGTGCCATGCTTTGTGCTTGAATCTGCTTAGGCTGACACTGCAGCCAGCTGAAGGGAGATCCTCTGCCTCAGGCAAGCCTGGAAACTGGACTACTTGCTTCTTCAGACTGCCTCTCAGTCTTTCTAGTGGGACTGAAACTTCAGCCCCCTCACCCATGCGTGCTGGGGGGAGTAAGCACAGTCAGCCCTGGTCTTGGAGAACTGCCACGAAGCTGTTCAGCCTGTGCTCAAGCCCACTGTGGACAGAACCCGAAGTGAACCTACCAAAGGGACCAGTCCCCAAGCTCCCAAAGTATTAGTCAGGCTGGCCAAGTGGGTACCCTACAATTCAGGCAGACCCTTGACTACAGAATTCTGATCTGAAAGTCTGTGTTCTCCCACAGCCAGAGATGTCCTGAGATCTGGAGCCTCTGGAGCACTGAAAAGCCTCTCAACTGGATGATAAAACCCCCACAAAATAAAGAAATAAACATGAGCAGACAGGCAGGTTCCTACAACCTCGTGTGTAGAGAGAATAACTGAGGATGGGACAGTTCAGGGAGAAGGAAGCTGAAAAATGCAAATGAGGCTCTCTACACATACCCTGCAGGTGAATTTGAATAAACCCAGTGGTTCAAGACTGATGTTCCTATTGAACTAGAATATATATTCCCTCAAACAAATTTTCACCTGCTCCAGTGTGCATGCAAATCTTTATGTGTGTATTTTAGAAAACAAGCTTGTACAGTATATCATAACTCTGTACCCACTGACTAAACCTATGTACAGATAGAGGGGTATAATCAATAGCCTGAGGTTGGACATTTTGTGCAAGACGTCCACAACCCCAGTAGGAAAAATGAACATTTTAAAAGCTTTTATTTTTGAAAATGAGCCAGGTTTAAGTTTTGGTCCTTAGGACATCTACCTTTTTTTGCCCATTTTCAAAAACAAAAACATCCACAAGAAAAACGCACAAAAGCAAGTTTTGTAGACGTACCCACCAACTACCTTGTCTGACTGTGGCAGAGGAATCTCCATCAGCTGAGCCGGTTTTGGGGATTCCCTCTGCCAGGATCAGATGAGCCGCAGAGCCCAACACCCCTCCCCCTGACATCAATGGATACCCCCTGACATCCTCTAACAACCACCTGACATCCTGGACCTTCCCCTGACATCCCCTGACTATTCCCCCCATCCCCACATTCCTGGAAGCCTCTCCCAACATCCCCGGACCACCCCATACCTTCGGATGAGAAAACAGCAGGAGGTAAGCCCACTCCCTCATGCCTACAGGGTCGCATACTGCAAATGATGGGGCTTCCCCCACCCACTGCATCTTGGAATGCAGTGGGAGGGGATGAAGGCCCTGATTAGCTCAAAATGGTGATTTGGCAGCTTTGAAAATGAACATTTTTCCTACTGGGGTTGTGGACATCTTGCACAAAACATCCAGTCTCAGACTTAAGCATACTATCGATTATGCCCCTCTATCTGTACATAGGTTTAGTCAGTGGGTACAGAGTTGTGATAAACTATACAAACTTGTTTTCTAAAATACACACACAAAGATTTGCTGTGGGAGGGGCTCAAGGCTCCGATTGGCTCAAAATGGTGATTTTGAGCCAATCTGGTCCTTCCGCCCCTCCCACTGCATCCCAAGATGTATTGGGAGGGGGAAGTCCCATCATTTGCAGCATGCAGCCCTGTAGGCAGGAGAGAGTGGGCTTCCCTCCTGCAAGGTACAGGGGTTCTGGGGATGTACGAGGGGGGCCCAGGAATGGGGGGATGTGGGGGGGGGGGGGCGCGGAGATGTCAGGGGATATCCAGAAAGTCAGGGAAGGTCCAGGGGATGTCAGGGGGAGTGGTGTAGGGCTTTGCGGCTCAGCTGATCCTAGCAGGGGGAATCCACATTAGCTGATCCGCCAGGAATCCCCGAAACCGGCTCAGCTGATGGGGATTCCTCTGCCACGATCAGCTGATGGGAAGCCTATTGGATTTTTGGTTTTTTTGCTCTTTGGGTGGTGGAGGGGGATTGTGACCCTCTGGGGGAATAAGGGAGGGGTCATGCCTTAAATCCTCCAGTGGTCTTCTTGTCAGTTTGAGCACATTTATGGAACTTAGATGAAACTCAAACAGGTCTAACTGCCTGCGTCTAAGTTCCCTCTAGGAAAGCTTTGATTATGGCTGCAGTACGTCCAGGTTGAAGCCCACCCGAATCCTGCTCATAACACACCTCCCAACACGCCTCTTTGATCTCTGGATGCAGAGCAGCTTAGAAGTGCAGCTGCACGTCCAGAAAGCACAGTTACTTACCGTAACAGGTGTTATCCAGGGACAGCAGGCAGCTATTCTCACATATGGGTGACATCATCGACGGAGCCTGGATGCGGACTCCTCACAAGCAGACTTGCTTGAAGAAACTAGAAGTTTAGAGTCGCCCGCACCGTGCATGCGCAAGTGCCTTCCCGCCCAGCACAGGGCGTGTCTTCTCAGTTCAGATAGCTAGCAGAGAAGCCAACCAGGGGAGGTGGGTGGGTTGTGAGAATAGCTGCCTGCTGTCCCTGGATAACACCTGTTATGGTAAGTAACTGTGCTTTATCCCAGGACAAGCAGGCAGGTATTCTCACATATGGGTGACCTCCAAACTAACCAGAATGGGATGGTGGGAGTGTTGGCAATTTAGGAGAATAAATTTTGTAATACTGTTTGGCCAAACTGTCCATCCCGTCTGGAGAAAGCATCCAGACAATAGTGAGAAGTGAAGGTATGAACCAAGGTCCAAGTAGCAGCCTTGCAAATTTCCTCAATAGGTGTAGATCTGAGGAAAGCTACCGAAGCTGCCATAGCTCTGACTTTATGAGCTGTGACTTTACTGTGAAGGGGTAATCCAGCCTGGGCATAGCAGAAAGAGATGCAAGCCGCCATCCAATTGGAGATGGTACACTTAGAAATAGGATGTCCCAACTTATTTGGGTCGAAGGAAACAAAAAGTTGAGGAGCAGTTCTGTGTGGTTTGTTGCATTCCAAGTAGAAGGCCAAAGCACGTTTACAGTCCAAAGTATGAAGAGCTGATTCTCCAGGGTGAGAATGAGGCTTTGGAAAAAACACTGGAAGTACGATGGATTGGTTGAGATGAAATTCTGAGACCACTTTAGGCAGGAATTTTGGATGAGTACGAAGAACCACTTTGTCATGATGGAACACCGTCATGACAAAGTGGTTCTTCGTACTCATCCAAAATTCCTGCCTAAAGTGGTCAGCAACTAAAGTTTGCAGCTCACTAACTCGTCGAGCAGAAATGAAGGCAATGAGAAACACCACTTTCCAAGTGAGATACTTCAGATGAGCCTTATCAATTGGTTCAAATGGAGGCTTCATGAGTTGAGTAAGGACAACATTGAGGTCCCAAACCACAGGAGGCGGTTTGAGAGGAGGTTTGACATTAAAAAGTCCTTTCATGAATCTGGAAATCATTGGATGAGCAGAGAGGGGTTTCCCTTCAATAGGCTGATGGAAAGCCGCAATTGCACTGAGATGGACTCGTATAGATGTAGACTTGAGGCCAGAATTGGATAAGTGCAAAAGATAGTCCAAAACAGAAGATAAGAAGGAATGCTGAGGCTCCTTATGATGAAAAAAACACCACGTAGAAAATCTAGTCCATTTTTGGTGATAGCATTGTCTAGTTGTAAGCTTTCTAGAAGCTTCTAAAATGTCTCTTACAGATTGAGAAAACTGAAGAGGGGTTATGTTGAGAGGTACCAAGCTGTCAGGTGTAGAGACTGCAGAAGCAGAGATCCTTGACTCTGTGTAAGCAGAGAAGGAAAAACTGGTAAAGGTATGACTACCTGCTGCTGAGTTGAAGTAGAAGGGAGTACCAGGGTTGTCTCGGCCACCAAGGAGTGATTAGAATCATGGTGGCATGATCGTTCTTCAATTTGACCAGAGTCTTGAGAATGAGAGGGAATGGAGGAAATGCATAGAGGAAAAGATTCGTCCATTCCAGAAGAAAAGCATCTGCCTCGAGGCGGTGAGGAGAGTATATCCTGGAGCAGAACTGAAGCAATTTGTAGTTGTGGGGAGCTGCAAAGTGTTCTATCTGTGGCATTTCCCACTGTGAAAAAATGTGATGAAGAGGCGAGGAATGGAGAGTCCATTCATGAGGTTGCAGCAGATAACTCAAGTTGTCCGCCAAGCAATTCTTTGCCCCTTGAATTTAGACAGCTTTGAGGAAGATGTTGTGGCGGATTGCCCAGTCCCAAACCTCCAGAGCTTCTTGACAAAGGGAGGCAGACCCTGTCCCTCCCTGTTTGTTGACATAATACATGGCAACTTGGTTGTCCGTCCGAACGAGGACTACTGTGTCATGAAGTAGATGTTGAAAAGCATGGAGAGCTTTGAGGATCGCTCTGAGTTCCAACTGATTGATATGACACTGACGATCCGTACTGGTTCAGAGGCCTTGAGTACAGAGACCATCGAGATGAGCGCCCTCAAGCATAGGTTGAAGAGTCTGTCGTGAGGACCTTCTGATGAGGGGGCGTTTGAAAAAGCAAGTCTCTGGAAAGATTGGAAGAGAGCATCCACCAACGGAGAGACTGCTTCAAAGAAGGAGTGACTTTGATGTGTCGAGAAAGAGGATCGCAAATCTGCGTCCATTGAGATGCCAGGGTCCACTGAGGAATTCTGAGGTGAACTCTGGCAAAAGGAGTCACGTGTACTGTGGAGGCCATGTGACCTAGGAGTACCATCATGTGTCTCGCTGAGATGGAAGATCGGGAAGACACTGTATGACAGAGTTGAAGTAGAGCTTCCAGACGTTGCTGTGGAAGGAATGCCCTGAGTTGGACAGTGTCCAGAACAGCTCCAATGAATTGTAG
This sequence comes from Geotrypetes seraphini, assembly GCF_902459505.1. Lineage (NCBI taxonomy): Eukaryota > Metazoa > Chordata > Amphibia > Gymnophiona > Dermophiidae > Geotrypetes > Geotrypetes seraphini. Next base: position 5,862,706 of record NC_047084.1, on the reverse strand, counting down.
AGTCTGTGAGGACTGAAGCTGAGATTTGGGAAAATTGATTTCGAATCCCAAACTTTGGAGGAACCAGGTAGTCTGTTGGGTCGCTACAATAACCCCTTGAGACGTGTAATCCTTGATGGGCCGTCGTCGAGGTAGGGAAAACACTGAAGACCATGATTCCTTAGAGCTGCTGCTACTACTACCAGGCACTTGGTGAACACTCTGGGAGACGAGGCCAGGCCGAATGGTAGTACTCTGTATTGATAATGCAGATTCCCCACCCGAAATCTGAGGTACTGACGGGAGGCCGGATAAATGGGAATATGAGTGTAGGCCTCCTTGAGATCCAGAGAGCATAACCAGTCGTTATGCTCAAGAAGGGGATAAAGGGATGCCAGGGATAACATTCGAAACTTTTCTTTAACTAGAAATTTGTTGAGAGCCCTGAGATCCAAAATGGGTCGCAGATCGCCCATCTTCTTCGGAACAAGGAAGTAACGGGAGTAAAACCCCCTGTTTTGCTGCTCCAAGGGAACTGGTTCGATGGCATGGAGACGAAGCAGAGTTTGAGCTTCCTGAAGAAGAAGGACGGTCTCGGATGGATTGGAAGGATACTCTCTTGGAGGAAGCTCTGGTGGAAGCTGAGATAAATGAAGAGAGTATCCTTCTCTGAGGATGGTAAGCACCCAGAGGTCGGAGGTAATTAACATTCATCGGTCGTAAAAATGATGGAGACGACCTCCTATAGGGGGAAAATGAGACAGAGTCAGAATGGTGGAGGTTATGCTCTATTTGAAACAGTCAAAAAGGCTGAGAAGCCTTAGGTGCAGTAGAAGGTTGGGGTTTTTGCTGCTTCTGAGGTTGCTGCTTCTTAAGAGGAGGGCGTGTGTATGGAACCGGCTTTGGAGCATAACGCTGTTGGTAGATAAGAGCAGGGCTTGGCAGGAGCTGGCTTTGGCTTAGGTCTGGCAATTGAAGCAAAAGATTTCTCATGCTCAGACAATTTCTTGGTGGCTGCCTTGATAGATTCATCAAAGAGGTCATTGCCCTCACAAGGAATGTTAGCTAAGCGGTCTTGAAGATTAGGGTCCATATCGATGGTACGAAGCCAGACAAGACGACGTATAGCCACAGAGCAAGCAGCTGCTCAAGCAGACAACTCGAATGCATCATAAGATTACTGGAGGAGATGCAACCGGAGTTGAGACAAAGAAGCAATAACTTCTTGAAATTCAAAGTGCATTTGAGTATCCAAATAATGCAAGAACTTTGGCAATAAAGAAATCAGAAATTCAAAATAAATGATGAATTGAAAATTATAATTGAGGACTTTAGAGGACATCATAGCATTTTGATAGATGCGACGTCCAAATTTGTCCATAGTCTTCCCTTCCCTTCCAGGAGGAACGGTGGCATAAACCTTGGAAGGATGGGACCTCTTTAAGGAGGACTCGACAAGGAGGGATTGATGAGATAACTGAGTGCTCTCAAATCCTTAGCGATGCACAGTTTTATACCTAGAGTCCAATTTTCCTGGAACAGCTGGTATGGAAAAAGGTGTCTCCATGCATCGACCAAAAGTCTGATTCAAAAGCTTATGAAGTGGAAGCTTAAGAGACTCTGCCGGAGGTTGAGGAAGATGCATGACTTCTAGATACTCCTTGGAGTATTTTGAGCCAGTATCTAATTGAAGATTCAAGTCCACAGCCATTTGACGAAGGAAAGACGAGAAAGATAGCTGTTCTGCCAATGCTTTGCCTCGAGAAGGACTCGAGGACGTCGAGGCAGCATGAGTTGAAGATGAAGCTTCGGCATCAAAGGGACCTGGTGACTTGGATGAGGCAAGCGAAACCGGAATATCCTCGAGGTCCGGCATCGGAGACCTCGAACAAGGCGTCAGTGGTCTGATCAAGGTTGGAGTAGATTGAGGATTAGAGGAAGATGGTCTGTCTTGAGAAGACGAACTATGCCTGGAATGATGCCTCGAGGAAGGCCTCGAACATCGATGAGAACTGTGTCTGGAACCAGATCTCGAGGATCGAGGAGACTTCGCCTCGGAGACGAGAGCAGCCGATGCTATCGGATGAATAGGACTAGAGGCTGTAGATCGAAACTCCAGAGGCTTGGTGGAGGAACCTCGATGCACTCCCAAAAACTCTGCTCCTTGTATAGAGTGTGAAGATTCCTGTCGAGACACTCGCAAAGAATCTGCTCCTTGCTTTACGTGCTTGGATGCCGGACCAGACACTCGCAGAGACTCTGCTCCCTGCAAAGAGTGTGTAAGTTCAGACTGGGGCAAAGGAAGCGGCTCGACCTCACGGGAGTCTGCTGAATGCCAAGGCTAGATAAGAGAAAGCAGTTTGGGTCCCATGTTAGTAAGGAACTGAATAAACTGCTTCTCTAACATGGTCTGGAAAGAAGCCGGCAAGGATGGATCCGCATCTGAAACAGAACCACCTGCTTTGGCTGGAGGTTCCTTCGAGGTAGTGTGAGTGTGCTTTGACCTGGGAGTCTTAGACACTTTAATCACCACTGGCGGAACTGACTGCTGAGCTATCTGACCTGAGGAACCAGGTAAAGATACAGCAGATGACGTCGAAGCAAAAGCCGCTGCAAACGATGAAGGTCTGATGAGGCTTGAGGTGGAAGCAGTAGGCGCAGAAGGAGCCTCGGTAGGAGTCAAGGCCGAAGACGCCTTCAAAGTCGAGAGATCAGTAGAAGACTCCATCTCGAAAAGCTTGTCCATCAAAATGCAACGACGCTTGAAAGCATGAGGCTGAAGTGTTTGGCAAGGCAGGCACGACCTAGGATGATGTTTCGGCCCAAGGCACTTGAGGCAGCGTTCATGAGGGTCCGTAAGAGAGATCGCGCGCTGACACTTGCTACACCTCTTGAAGCCCGTGGCAGGCTGGGACATAGAAGGAAAAATAGCCACCGCAAAATCGAAGCCCTCGGGCTGTGGCCGAGCGGCCTGTCCCGGAAAATGAACGGAAGAAAAATTTTTTTTTTTTTTTTTAAACTAAAATAAAAGAAATAAAGTAAAAACAGCAATTCGTGAGGAAAAAAACACAAACCGCGGTTGAGAGAAGGCACAAAGGAACAAAGTTAAACGCAGAGAGTCAAAGACGGACTTCTCGGCTCCGCGGAGAACTGAGGAGACGCGCCTTGTGCTGGGCGGGAAGGCACTCGCGCATGCGCAGTGCGGACGACTCGAAACTTTGAGTTTCTTCAAGCAAGTCTGCTTGTGAGGCGTCCGCATCCGGGCTCCGTCGATGACGTCACCCATATGTGAGAATATCTGCCTGCTTGTCCTGGGATAAAATTGGTTTTGATTATCGGCACTTGGATGTCCCTGCTATTAGGATATCCAAGTGCCAACTTAGGCTGGTTTTTGGACGTGTTAAATTTTGATTATGAGCCCTATACTGTACAAGGAGGTACAGTTTTGTGGTGTGCCTAAGTTTTAGATACCTTTACCCCTGTGCAATTTTCTAAGAGCCATTATCTATGTACAACACATGCTTTACATGTAAAAAATGGTTAATAAAATTAACCCAAAAAGAACAATTTACAAAAGCCATTTACCTAGATAAATGGCTATTTACTCTACTTAATGGGTTATTTGAGAAGTACCCATCCTCCCTGTAGGTAAGAATGTACAGTGGTGCCTCGCATAACGGACGCCTCGCACAGCGAACGCTGCGCACAACGAACTTTATGTCTTGATCCGTACAACGAACTTCGTTTCACACAACGAAGTCGCCCGAGCTGCATCCTTCCGCGCAGGCACTGCGCTTAACTGCCCTCTCTCCGCCTGGTTCCCTCTTGCCCCCCCGACTCCCCGACACGATCGGGGCAAAAAGGAGCCCAAGCCCTCTTGCCCCGCCGATTCCCCAACTCCCCACACAATATCGGGCCAGGAGGGAGCCCAAGTCCTCCTGGCCACGGCGACCCCCTAACCCCACCCTGCACTACATTACGGGCAGGAGGGATCCCAGGCCCTCCTGCCCTCGACGCAAACCCCCCCTCCCCCCAACGACCGCCCCCCCCCAAGAACCTCCGACCGCCCCCCCAGCCGACCCCCACGACACCCCCAACCCCCTTCCCTGTACCTTTCTGTAGTTGGCCGGACAGACGGGAGCCAAACCCGCCTGTCCGGCAGGCAGCCAACGACGGAATGAGGCCGGATTGGCCCATCCGTCCCAAAGCTCCGCCTACTGGTGGGGCCTAAGGCGCCTGGGCCAATCAGAATAGGCCCGGGAGCCTTAGGTCCCTCCTGGGGGCGGGGCCTGAGGCACATGGGCCCAACCCGACCATGTGCCTCAGGCCCTGCCCCCAGGAGGGACCTAAGGCTCCCGGGCCTATTCTGATTGGCCCAGGCGCCTTAGGCCCCACCAGTAGGCGGAGCTTTGGGACGGATGGGCCAATCCGGCCTCATTCCGTCGATGGCTACCTGCCGGACAGGCGGGTTTGGCTCCCGTCTGTCCGGCCAACTACAGAAAGGTACGGGGAAGGGGGTTGGGGGTGTCGTGGGGGTCGGCCAGGGGGGTCGCGGGTCGGCTGGGGGGGCGGTCGGAGGTTCTTGGGGGGGGGCGGTCGTTGGGGGGAGGGGGGGTTTGCGTCGAGGGCAGGAGGGCCTGGGATCCCTCCTGCCCGTAATGTAGTGCAGGGTGGGGTTAGGGGGTCGCCGTGGCCAGGAGGACTTGGGCTCCCTCCTGGCCCGATATTGTCGGGGAGTTGGGGAATCGGCGGGGCAAGAGGGCTTGGGCTCCCTTTTGCCCCGATCGTGTCGGGGAGTCGGGGGGGCAAGAGGGCTTGAGCTCCCTTTTGCCCCGATCGTGTCGGGGAGTCGGGGGGGCAAGAGGGCTTGAGCTCCCTCTTGCCCCGATCGTGTCAGGGAGTCGGGGGGGGCAAGAGAGCTTGAGCTCCCTCTTGCCCCGATCGTGTCGGGGAGTCGGGGGGGCAAGAGGGCTTGAGCTCCCTCTTGCCCCGATCGTGTCGGGGGTGCCAGGGACCACACGGAGTCACCCACCGTACCACCCGATTCGGGTAAGCGCAGGTATCGGTGGGTGGCTTATTTGCGGGGGGGGTGCCTTATTTTACATTTTTTTCTAAAAAGGGGGGGCTGTCTTATTTGATGGCCCTGCCTTATCATCGGGGAAACACGGTAGAAAAAAAAAAAAAATGAACAGTTAAGTCCCAGTTTTTGCCGCTGAGACTCTGCCCTCTCACTGTAAAATTAGACTCTACTTAGTCTGTCTTTAAATTTAAAAAATGTGTGTTGTTTTAAAAAACAATTATGTTTTTAGATGTATCTAAATAAAAATAATAACCAAAAATTTATCTTTTTTTATGTCATCTTAGCATATTTTATGCTACAGAACGAATTATTTTTTTTAACATGTATTGTTATGGGAAAACGCGTTTCACATAACGAACTTTTCGCATAACAAACTTGCTCCTGGAACGAACTGTGTGAGGCACCACTGTATTCTGAAAACTTGTTGAATTAGCATGAGTATCAAGTTCTTTTATACTACTTTAACTTCAGTCACACTTTACTGTCCTCTAGAAGCTGTCATCTTAACAGGTTACCTTCTTTGTTTAATTGTTAAATTGGCCCTGTCATGACTCCATTCAGTGTTCTTTTACTACTGCCAGATAGAAATAAATTAAAAATCTGAACTTGCTAGGAAAGAATATAACAAAAATAAACTTTTTAATTTTCGGCATATTTTCAGTTTTTTATACTTTGAAAAATCTGCATAAACAATCTTCCTTAACTGATACTGGTGGTCTAATGATATAAAACCCCTATGTGGAAAGGCCAAAGAGATACCTATTTAGTCCCCTATTTTATAAAGGCAACATTGGTACATATAAAATACGTGTATGCATCACCAACTTTACCCTGGATAATATGTATGCATGCCATGCATTTAAGTATGCACAAGTCTGTATGTGCACATACATAGTGGAGTCCATACAATTTTACTGAACTGACTTTACTTGCAGAAAAACCTTTCTAAAATTACCATTAACCCTCCAGATTCTATAAAGGTCACCCAAAATAATTAATGGACTCCAATAATTTAATTATTGGAGCAAACAAGCACTTAATTGGCACTAATTATGATCTGGGAGCTGATCTGGCTATACATTATTCTATAACAAATGGGTGCTTAAATTGGATCACACACAACTCAAAATTGGTCATGGACACAGGAGTGTCACTGGTGGATCAGGGGCATTAACAAAAGATGTACGCAGTGTTACAGAACAGCAGGAATCTGCACATAATTTGCATACCAGAATTTACACCAGGCTTCAGCTAGTTTAAGTCCTCACGCCCAAAAATGAGTGTTGATTTTGGCATTCAATGCTATTCTCTAAAGAGTGCTCATCCCAAAGCACCCTTTGTTAAGTGCGGAATTTTATCAGTGCCAAATTTTCAACACCATTTATAGAATCTAGCCCAAAATGCCCACCATTTTATAGTGCAGAGTTATTTTTCTTTATTCATATATCAATATATTAAGGGCATACTTACTCATAGATGTTTTTTAAAGGTGCGGTTAAAATTGCCAATACAATAAGCAGATTGTTACAATGGTTATGTATTTTGAAGATTTTAGTATCTAGGTCCCACAATGGATTTGACAGTTCCTTTACAGAGCTGCACACTGACCAAAGCAAATCTTCAACACAGAGCAGAATCGCTGTAACATCAGTTCTGTTGAGCAAACAGAATGCAAAACATATCAGAAATGCATTTGGCTCTTACTAATTTTATTTCAAAACCTAATCCAATCTTTACTTTTGTTTTTGTTACGAGAAGCCCAATTTTGTATAGGAATTCTAGGCCAGCAAATGAACATTTAAGTCCATATTTGCACTGTGATGGTACTTATTTATTTATTGGGATTTATTAACTGCCTTTATGAAGACAGTCACCCAAAGTGGTATTATATGAAAAAGCAGGGCCTTTCCTCTGCTGCATCGGAAGTGATGTGGCAGAGAAAAGGCCCTGCCGGGGCTTGCCAATAGCTGCCTATTTACTGCCACTTTCTCTGCTCTTGGTTGCTGCTACATCATTGGGTGAGTGAGGGAGGAAGGAGGTTGTCAGGATCGGCTCTTCTGCTGTCTTCTCCCAGGCAGAGATCCCAACAAGTGGGAACTCTTGGCACCAAGCCTCTGACCAAATATTTAGAAAAAAAAATTCCTGAAAATAATAAAACCACAGAGCAGAGCAGAAACACTTCTGAGCAACTTGCTTGCAGAAAAAATGAGAGTGCAGGAGCATCTCCCTGGGAAGGAGATGCAGTTCAAAAGATGACTGACAGCATTCTGCAAGCAACTTGCAGGTTCAGATGCAAAACCCTAGCACTCACGACCACTAGACATATTTGGAAAGAAGTTTATGAAATTATCCTTAACAAGTACATTATTGTCTAAGAAATACAAATTTCTTATGATTTTAATACAAAATATGTTGAAATATAAGTACAGTCAAACCTTGGTTTGCAAGCATAATTCGTTACAGAAGCATGTTTGTAATCCAAAGCACTCGTATATCAAAGCAAATTTCTCCATAGGAAATAATGGAAACTCGGACGATTCATTCCACAACCCCAAAATTTTAATACAAAATACTATAAGTACTTGTATTGCAAGACCTTGCCCATTTAGAACACTACTCTCATTTAGTCACTACACTCCTGCAGTGTCAGAGAGAGAAGAACCATTGGCTCAGTTGTGATGATGTGATGCATGTATACTGTATGTACTCGAATTGCAAGACTTTGCTTGTTTAGAACAGACACTACACTCTTGCAGTGTCATAGAGAGAAGAACCATCGGCTCAGTTGTGATGTGTGTATACTGTATGTATTTGTATTGCAAGACATTGCTTGTATATCAAGTTAAAATTTAATAAAATGTTTTGCTTGTCTTGCAAAACTCTTGCAAACCAAGTTACTTGTAATCCAAGGTTTTACTGTATATAGGATCTTCTTCTTTAAAGGTTTCAATGTACGTTAAGAGTAAAATAAGCTTCTTTAAAAAACAAGGCTCAGGTAGTACATAAAAACAAATGTGACTGAGAGGCTTAAATTCTTTCAAGGAGATTTACCTACCTTATCTGTGAGATTCTTTTATAACTGGGACTGGCCTGAGAATATCGAGAGACGAGAAAAGCCAACGATTTCTCCAATACTTCTGTCAAAATCTCCTGAGCCATCTTTGTGGGAAGAACATTCCACAAATCGTGACGGAGAGCGGAACAGAAATAGTGCCACATTTGAATAGAGAATGAGCATCTTTCCCCCTGGCAAAAAATATCATACATTTAAAAAAATTAAACTTCCTAAATTAGTATAGACAGAAAGGAAGTAAATGGAGAGTTTCAGCTACAAGATGATATGAAAAAGATGCTTGAGAATATGCAAAATATTTGTAATAGAAAAAAAACCCAAAAATCAAAGAAAAAAAGCCTACCAAGTCTTATTTAAAACACAAATAGCCAATCAAAATATCAAATTACAATTATTTAACTAACCTATTCTTAGTCTACACATAAATTAAGTGCCCTTTTACCAAGGTGTATTGAAATCTGGGCTTTCAAAGGGACTTTCTCAAGGGCTAAGGCCAGAGTTAATAGAATTCGCTCGGAGGAAGGAAAGGTGAGTAGTGGAGTCCCTCAGGGTTCGGTGCTGGGGCTGATCCTGTTCAATATGTTTGTGAGTGACATTGCTGAAGGGTTGGAAGGAAAGGTTTGCCTTTTTGCGGATGATACCAAGATTTGTAACAGTGTAGACCAGTGGTTCCCAACCCTATTCTGGAGGACCACCAGGCCAGTCGGATTTTCAAGATAGCCCTAATGAATATGCATGAGAGAGATTTGCATATAATGGAAGTGACAGGTATGCAAATCTCTCTCATGCATATTCATTAGGAATATCTTGAAAACCCGACTGGCCTGGTGGTCCTCCAGGATAGGGTTGGGAACCACTGGTGTAGACACCAAGGAGAGAGTGGAAAACATGAAAAAGGATCTGCAAAAGTTAGAGGAATGAATTCAAGATAACATAAGATAGGCATGTGGGATCACTTAGGGAGAAAAGAAGATAATATGGATGGTGGGGAAGGGCAGACTGGATGGGCCATTGGTGTATTGGCATTGCATTTAGCCAGAGTGATGCCGGGAGTTATCCACGTTGACTAATCGGGGTTCATTGTGATGTGACAAGTAGAGGATAATGTGTGGTGGACCTTACATTTACTATGGGAGTCCCACCATTCTCGGGATGAGGTTGCCTTGCTGGCTATAGATGCTGAGAAAGCCTTTGACAGGGCGAACTGGACATTTTTATGGGCTGTTATGAAAATGTTGTTTATTGTAAGCTTCTATACCGCTACTAATGACTGGGGAGTCAATTCTGAGCAGTGCCCATTCTGAGGTGGGCTTAGGTGCAATTTCTGCTCTTAGATTCAAGCGTTGTACAGCTTATCTAAGAAACACTTTCAAATTAATGGTTCCTATACTAATTTCTTCCCAATAGAAATTAGTACATGGCACATGGTACATGGCAGAGATGCCTACTTTTTCTCTCTTTCTTTTGGATGTGTTTTTTTCAAAAATAATTCAAAAGATATGCACTGAGGGACAAGCAGATCTGTGAAATGGCCATTCTCGAAACAAAAAGACATTTTTCTGTTTTGAAAATGATCAGGTTCACTATTGGATTTTTATGCATGTTCCACAAAACACCCAAACTCGGATTTGGACATTACATCAAAAATGCCCCTCAAAATTTTTAAATAATGGGATTCAGAGGCCCTGATTCTCCAAAAGTGCGTCCCGATTTTAGGCAGCTGTAGACGTCCTACAGCTGTCTAATCAGCCAATCGGGATGCACGTTTTTAAAAAAAAAATGCTCCCCAGGCAGGCTGCCCGGGAGAGGCGTCCTATACTAAACGCCGATTCTGTAACCGGCGTCTTTAGAGAATCAGGTTAAATTAGACGCGGCCACTATACTTATGGCAGCAAGGGATCTCCCTGCTGCAATATGTATAGCGGCCGCGGTTGTTGCGGCCGCCTGTCCCATCACCGACAGGAGAATGCCTAACTCCTCCTGTCGGAACCCCGAGCCCCCTCCCCCCCCAAACTTGTAATCGCCGACAGGAGGATGCCCAACTCCTCCTGTCGGAACCCCGGACCCCCCTCCCCCCAAACTCGTAATCGCCGACAGGAGGATGCCCAACTCCTCCTGTCGGAACCCCTCCCCCCTCCCCCCCAAACTCGTAATCGCCGACAGGAGGATGCCCAACTCCTCCTGTCGGAACCCCGGACCCCCCTCCCCCCCAAACTCGTAATCGCCGACAGGAGGATGCCCAACTCCTCCTGTCGGAATCCCGGAACCCCCTCCCCCCCAAACTCATAATCGCCGACAGGAGGATGCCCAACTCCTCCTGTCGGAACCACGGAACCCCCTCCCCCCAAACTCGTAATCGCCGACAGGAGGATGCCCAATTCCTCCTGCCGGAAAGCCCAACGACCCCCCGCCCCAACTAATCTCCCTCCCCCAACTAACCTTTCAATGTTGGTCAGCTGGACGGGTCTTGCTGCCGTCCAGCCGACGGGTCTGCCTCATGGAAATCAGACGGCACGCCCCTTCCCGGCCCATCCCCGCTAAATCTAAGGCCTGATTGGCCCAGGCTAGGCACCTTGGCCAATCAGGCCTTATGATTAGTGGGGATGGGCGGACCCGCTATGCCTAAGGCCTGATTGGTCCAGGCTTCTACAGCCTGGGCCAATCAGGCCTTAGATTTAGCGGGGATGGGCCGGGAAGGGGCGTGCCATCTCATTTCCACGAGGCAGACCCGTCTGTCACTAATATACCTGAAGAAGGATTTGTCCCCCTTTTTAATGTTTTTTGCCAGAATTTCTTCCACTCAAAGTTTTGCCTCCCTAACTGCCATTTTGACCGCTGTAGACCTGGTCCTATATTCTAGAAGAATATTCAGAGCTATGCACAAATTTATTCTCAAACTCAGCCATGAAGAGACATGCCACAGAGGGAGCTTATGTTGCTCCCATGGCTACTCTCTTTAATTGTAGGAAGTATTGATCTTCATATGAAAAGTAATTATTCCCAATGATCCAGTTTATTGCCCACTGCGGCAGTTTTAGATAAGTAACATTCTATCACCTCCATAGCAGCTTCTTGTGGTATGCTGGTATATAGAGAAGTAATGTCTAGCGTAACTAGAAATAAATTCTCTCCGGTAGTTGTTGGAATTGCTAGTCCTTGAATTTGATTTAATAAGTCCATAGAATCCCTAATGTAAGAACGAATCTTGGGTACATTTGGTTGTAGGAAAAAGTCAATAAATTGAGACAAAGGTTCCGATACAGATCCACGGCAAGACACAATGGGTCTGCCGGGAGGATGACTATGAGACTTATGTATTTTAGGAAGAAATGTAATCGTCGGGATAGATGAAGCAGCCCAAGTGAAACACAATCGGTGTAGAGGAAGAAAGAGTGAAGACTGAGTTTTTGTATTGGGATTGATTTATTTAATAGCACCATGATTTCTTTTGGAACACTTTTTGAATGAGAACACTGGGAATGACACAATTTGAATTCAAACCAGCAAAGTTGAATTGACTTGAACACTTCAAGCTCAGCGTACCCTAGACCATAAGATGATTTGGACTTACCTCTTGAGCTAAGTACCTCCTTCACACAATAATTACTTGAAAATATCAATCTTGAGTTTATTAGATTAACATCATCATTTCTAGTCACATGTGAGGTAGGCAGGTAGGAGGTGCGATGATGTCTGGATAGAACATTGTTGCTTTATAACACTGCTGTGTTTGAATGATGTTTTAAACTGAGCACTCACATTTACAAAACACAAAAGATTATATCTGTTTATAGGGAAGTTTTTAAAATATTTTATTAGTATTGAATTCTTCAACATTTTTAACCATGTAATCACATGGGAATGTTTATGCCTATCACTACAATTAAAACTAAGGGTTCCTTTTATCAAGCCACGCTAGTAGTTTAATGAGCGTAATAGCGCGTGCTACACCGCCGGCCGTGCTAGCCGCTACCGCCTCCTCTTGAGCAGGCGGTAATTTTTGGCCAGCGCAGGGGTTAACACATGATGAAAAGTCACACGCATTAACCCCGCTAGCGCGGCTTGATAAAAGGAGCCCTAAGTGTGATCTGGTTCCATTGTTTTTTAAATGGCTGACCCAAAACTGAATTATTTGGAGGAAGAAACAATTAATAAGCAGTTATGTACAAAAATGAATTTTATATTTTTAATTAGTTTAGAAGACAAGAAGCAATAAAGCATGCCTATGTAAAAAAGATAGTGATCATCATACCTCATAAAAAGCTTGGCAGTCATTCCAGTGGTGGCTCTCTGCATCCTGTAGAATGGTTGTAGAACACATTCTGATGGAGTAGTTTATAACTTGATACTTGAGTGTGCTGATGAACTCCTGATATTGCTTGACAGGCACTAGAGATAGGGGCCTGCTCAGAAATAATGAGCAAAGAGAGAATGATTTAAGGTCTATACAGTAGTTTTAGTTCTTTACTTTCAGCTACAAGTTGTTTTGCTTTTTTCCTTCTTTTTCCACTCCCTCTATGTTCTTTTCCCCTCCTGTTGTTGTTCTTCTTCCTATCCTACCCCACCCTATACTCTCTTTTGCCCTTATCCTTTTATTCTTCCCTCCTTGTTGCCTGAACTTCTCACTCAGCCCACTACCCCTTCTTTTACCCCACCTCCCTTTTATCCATCCTGCCCCATCCCTAACTCATTTCTCTTCCCCTTTTATCACTCTAAATTCTGAAACCCCAAACCCATCCCCTCTGTGGCCCTTTTGATTTACATTCTTTTTTTCTAACTATTCCAAGAACCAACCCAACTCTGTACTCACCTCTTTGTGCCCCACTCCCTCCCTTCTCTTGTTCCACTCTTGTTCCCTAAACTCCTCTCACTCCATTACACCTAACCAGACCAAAATAAAACATTGAACCTAGAAGGTCCATTCTTTCCCTACTTCCATGACAATGATAACTTAACCACTCTTTCTTCCTTCAATGACCTGTGGAGATACTGTAGCTGTAAAGGTGAAGTGGGGGGAAGGAGGTGGAGAAGACAGAAAACTAAAAGAGAAATGCTGCTTCCTGTTGCTTCTTGGATTCAGGTTGCTTAGGGCAGGGTTTCTCAACCTGCGATATGCGAACCCTAGGGGGTAAGCGGACCATCTGTTGGGGATACTTGGGCTGACCGCCGATTCCTCCCTGCCACCCCTCCTGCCCCTCACTGCCATTTAATTATCCCCGATTCCTCCCTGCTACCCGCCGCCGCCATTTAATTAACCCCCACCACTACCGCAACTCCAGGAAGGAAAGGGCTAGGCGCATGCAACGATTGCATGCCGCCGGCCCACAAGCCTTCTCTCCAATGTCAGAATTGATGTCGGGGGGAAGACTTGTGGGCCGGCAGTATGCAATCACTGCACGCGCCTGGCCCTTCCCTTCCCGGAGTTGCAGCAGTGGCAGGGGATAAGTAAATTGCAGCAGTAGTGGACTGGGAGGAGGAATCGGCAGCGGGTTGGCTTGGGGGCAGGCAGGCATCAGTGCGGGTTGGCTTTGGGGGAGGGAAGGAGGGGGTGGGACAAAGGCTGGAAGGCAGGGAGGGGGCACGAACTTGGAACATAGGAAAGAGGGAGGGAGGAAGGGGGCACTAGCTTGGGACATAGGAAGGAGGGAGGGAGGAAATAAAAAGGGGCAATTGTTGGGCCAGAGTGTGTGAGTGAGAGGGATAGAGATGGTGCACATGGGGAAAGGTAGAGGAAAATTGGACATAGAGAGGAGTGAGGTAGAGATGCATGGTGAATAGAAGGATGAGAGGGAGAAATGTTGGATATGGTGGTGGAGAGGGAACAGAGTGATAGATTGAAGGGGATGTAAGGGGGGGAATGTTGGGCATAGTGATGGAGGGAGAGATGTGGCATGGTGTTGGAGAAGAGTGATAAAAGGAGAAATGGGCAGTAGTGAAAATTGATCTGGGGATGAGAGAAGAAGTAAAGTTAGACTCATGGAGGGACAGAGAGATATATGTTGGTTGGGGAATGGAATGAGGTCTGGAGGAGAGGAAGCATGCAGGAGACAAAAAGAAAAAAATATTGTATGCACAGTTAGAAGGAAGTGCAACCAAAGACTCATGAAATCACCAGACAACAAAGGTAGGAAAAATTATTTCATTTTCAATTTAGTGATCAAAATGTGTCTATATTTTGCACTATATTTGTCTATTTTTCTATAGTTGTTCCTAAGGTGACATTGCATATTTTAAAGTCATCTGCCTTGACATCTTTGAAAACCTCCCGAATATAAATGATAATTAACATTTTCTCTGTATACAGTTTGCTTTGTATTTTTTTAGCTTTGTGGTTACCATTATATATTAATAAGATTATATTATGTGTATATGAAAAATGGATGGAAGAAAATGCATTACAATTAGTATTATTATTATGGGGGTGGAGTCAGGGGTGGAGTTTGGGTGGGTCTGGGCAGAGTTTCGGTAGGTTTAGGGCGGAGTTTGGGCAGGGTTACTTAGTTGGTATTTGTTAGGTTTAGGAGGTACTTGGCTTTAAAAGGGTTGAGAAAGACTGGCTTAGGGTAGTCAATGTTTAAAAAAACAAAACACAACCTGTCATGCATATGTTTGGCCCCTTCCCCATCCCCCATTCTATCCCCTACCATGCCCTCCAAAATACCTGCAGCTAGTGCAGCAGTACAGGATTCATGATTACAGTTATGACATAATAACATTCCTTTATACATATTAGCCAATACCTCTCTACCTTCTAAATTTGCAAATTCTCCTGTCATTTCAGCAACAATTTTCTCTTTTATGCAATTATGTAAGATTCTTCCAGTGCCGTCAGAAACATTTTAAGCTATTGTTATTTGGAATAATTCATCTATTCTAATTGATAAATACTCGAAAGATTGGCCTATGGAAAGAGTGTAATATTTGTTTTTTGAGTCAATTGATGAGAAATAGCTAATTGAAAACCTTTCCTCACTTGCAAGAAAATTACAAAGTATCAGAATCACAATTTTTCAGCTGTGTTTAAAATTTGTTAACTTTAAATTTTAAAATGTTGCAAGATGTTTGTCCTGAATATTTTAATAATTTTATTTCTTTCTTTAATCTGTTGTTTAATCAGTATAAGCTCTGACGCTCATAGAATTCCTATGTCAGAGCTTTTACCACTGTGGCCGGCGATAAAAAAGCTTAGCACAGCTTTATAAAAGGAAGGGGTTAATGGGCAAAATCTGCTTAAAATAGCTTCTATAATTGAAAACAAATTGGGCAATAGGCACCTACCTGAATCTATATAAGGAAGGCACCTATCGCATGGTACTTGGCAGCGCCTAATGCCTAAGCGGGCATTTTTATGGGCAAAGTGTGACTTAGGAACTACTAAGCGTGATTCTCCCAAAAACTTAGGTGCCAGAAATGTAGGCCTTTAAAACCCTGGCCTACATTTCTGATGCCTAAGTTTTTACATAGGCGCCGCTAGCCGTGATTCTATTAACGGTGCCTAAGTGTGATTGACACGTAGCTGGCACCATTTTTCTAAGCGCCAGTCGATTTAGGCACTGTTTACAGAATCTGGGCCTTATTTTCTTATGATACAGTTCTCAGATCCACTCCCAACCCCCTGCCCTCTCCATCCTCATCCCAAACAGAAACAGTTTGCAACAAACAGTATCAGATTACGTGTTCAATAATTGATTCTTTGCTCCTGGAAACAGCAAGTACCAAAAGGTATTCTAAGTCTCCCCTGAAGAGTCTATAGCATAGCTCTAACCTGCATCCATTCTAGTTTTAGCAAAGAAATCATCTGTAGCCTCCACTGGTGTCATGAAGGAGGCTTGGCATCAAGCCAACTTAATAGTATAACTGCTGTATTTTCCTCCATAGAACTACATGCTTCAAAAAGAACCTGAAACCCTTGGAGCAGGAGATTAAATGGAGACATCATCAAATAGGATCAATCAGTTCATTTTCACTCCACAAGTCCAAAGGGTAGAGATGTAATTGAGCAACTGCTTCCAGAAATTATAAATAGAAGGGCATACCCAAAACATATGGCCTAGAGTAGCCGTGGCAGAGTGGAATTTCAAACATGTCCCTGTAACAGATGGATCCATAAGCCTAGCACACTGGGGAGATATATACTGTATAACCGCAATGCAAACTTGTATAGTAGCTGCCAGTGTTACATTATTGGTCACAGAACGAAATCCAAGGACAAAAGCTTTGCAAATCTACACAGTAAGGTCAATGGCAAGATCCTTATTCCAAGCATCTGTATATTTGTGATAATCAAGTTCTGTTGTGGTATACAGGAGATATTTATGATGATATCATAATGAAACTATGTTGTGCTCCCAAAGTATAGAGA
The DNA here is from genome assembly GCF_902459505.1 of Geotrypetes seraphini. Classification (NCBI taxonomy): domain Eukaryota; kingdom Metazoa; phylum Chordata; class Amphibia; order Gymnophiona; family Dermophiidae; genus Geotrypetes; species Geotrypetes seraphini. Next base: position 5,846,212 of record NC_047084.1, on the reverse strand, counting down.
GAAGTCAATTCCTCTTCCACGTCCTCACTTAAGTCCTCCCAAGGGAGACTAGCAACATAATGTTTTAGCTGCAGATATGAGAGGACATCCTTATCAGTAAGCAAATATTCTTGGGTATTTTAAATTACCATCTTAAATTTACAATCTTTCATAAAACAAAACATTCTCCACAGATTGAGTGAAGCAGAAGATACAAAATCACAAAGAAAATCTTTTGTACAAACTCTCTATATCCTAGGAGAATTAAAGAAATTAAGAAAAATGGGAGGAGTACTGTCAATCAAACAAGATGTCAATCAAGGAAACCTTAAAGAAAAGACCTAACAATTAGTCTTATCTGAATAAACTCTGTGTGTATATATATATATATATATATACATACACACACACACACACACACACACACACAAAAGATACAGACTTGGCTCATTCCTAAGTTTGAATTAAGCTTTCTTTTGTTTAGGGTCTTGATAAATACAATCTTTTCCCTGAAACTTCACCAAACAACATCTGGGGAACTTCAAGAAAAAAGTCATACCCAAGGACAAAGCTCTAGGTCTCAATTTAAGAAATTATCTATGGATCACCTGAGTTCTCAGAGAGACATCAGGAAAACATTTATAGGAGAACTATGAAAATGACCCAATCTTTTTCTGAAGAAACTAATCAAACCTTTATCTCAGGGACGGTCCTGAAATGGTTTACTGACTTCCTACAAAATCAAGAGTACATGGTCAAAAAGGATGGATATACTCTTGCCCCTGGAAGGCTTTCTGTGCTGTCCCGAAAGGATCTCCGCTATCCCCAAATCTGTTTAATATATTCATGAGCTCACTAGGGAACATCAAGCTGGAAGATGAAACAATTCTAGCCTATGCTGATGACATTCTCCTTCTCATTTCCATAACCTGCAATCATCCAAACATCTCTGAAATAATCTCAAACAATATAGCAAAAGTCCAAACCTGGGCAACCACCAACAAACTAAAACTTAATGCCACCAAAACCAAAGCCATATGCTTTCACACCAAGCAACAAAACATCGTGACAAACGTCATCCTTCAATGTGGCACCACCCTCACAATGGAAAAATCCATTAAAGTCCTTAGCTGTATAATGGATGACACCCTCACGATGGAACCACAAATCTCAAATCTTTGGGTTTTTTTTAAATTCTTTTGTTCTTTCAAATCTTTGGAAAAAGACTATCTACACAATGAAACAATTACGACTCACTAGGCCATACTTTCATCCATAGTACTTTGCATTGATCGTCCAGATGATGGTCCTGCCTCAGCTGGACTATTGCATTTCTGTCTACTCGGGCATCAACACCACACTAATCCACAAACTTCAACTCATCCAGAACACAGCATTATGACTGATTTTCAGCCTAAAGAAATATGATTTGATCTCGACCTTCCTCAAACAACTACACTGGCTTCCAATATCATCCCAAATAAACTTCAAAACATTATGTATCCTACAAAACATATTACATGGAAACTCGGCTGCTCCCCTTATACAGATATTCTCAGCGACCTGGTCCACATCCAGAAGAATCCTTAACAGAATTCAACTGAACCTACCGCCCATATGGAACCTTCAATACAAGCAAATTTTCAACTCCATGATAACCTATCTGAGAGTAAAAACCTGGAATGATCTCCCAGAAACTATCAGAAAGGAGGGCAACTACTCCTTCTTCCGAAAAAAACCTGAAAACTTACCTCTTTGACAATTAATTAATATCTGCCTTTTCTCTTTTCCTCTTATTTGTTCCCTTCCCCTTTCCTCCCTGTTTACTCATCAGTTGCCTAGAGCTTGTATAGGCTTGTGCGACTCACAAATAGAAGATTAGATTAGATCTCTATCTTCAATACAAAAAAAGGTAACCAACAAAGGTACCTCTTAATGTAGAGTTACCATATGGCTCCAGCAAAAAGAAGATGGATTGAGATATTCGGGTTTTACTTCCATTGAAAGCAATGGAAATAAGGACAGATAGAGAGACATCTGAGTTTTATTTACACTGAAAGTAATAGAAGTAAAACCCAGATGTCTCAATCTGTCCTTCTTTTTCTAGAGTCATACGGTAACCCTTTCTTAATGTAGTCTCTTTAATAAATGTTTCTAGCATAGTAGTCAAATACATATATCATATCTTCCACCTCTCCTCCTGAAATATTCTTTAAAGAAGAAATATAAAATGCTTTAGAAATCTGTGGGAGTGGTGAAAAGTCCAGAGACAGAATTTCTACCATATACTGCTTCAACATTTCTTTAGGAGAAATTAACCTATTGTAAGGAAAATTTTAAAAAAATGACAATGATTACACAGGTCAACGCATTTTCATCAGAGTTAATGTGTGGGTTTTATAGTATTTTTCATGCTGATTTCAAATCTGTGTTTAGTTTTTCACTAGCACATCACATTTTTGTAACAAGGCTCATTATACATAATTATAAACGTTAATTGGGTGATATATCATGCGTTTATATGATAAACGTATAGCTAGGGTTAACGACAGTTGTCTTTGTTTTTTATGCTGCAGACGGTGATTAATATCAGTCTTTATCATGCCAAGACTCTGTACTAATCATCCAAATAGTTTCTGTTACGTTTGTGGTTCATTCACGATTAAAGCACGACGTTGCCCAATTACCGTAGATCTGAAGAAGGTATACAAATTGTACTTTGGCTGTCCACTGGGTGACCCGGATAAGTCTTGGGCTCCACATATCATTTGTACCAGTTCATATCATTTGTACGGACTTCATGACTGGCTCAATCGACGAAAGGCAGCGATGTCATTTGCAATCCCAATGATATGGAGGGAACCGCGAGACCATATTAAAGATTGCTTCTTTTGCCTTGTGAACACAAGAGGATTCTCAGCTAAAACTAAGCACAAAATTATATATCCTATTCTGGATTCTGCTATTAGGCTTGTTCCCCATGATAACTCACTGCCTGTCCCTGTACCTCCACAAGATGGACTTGCTTCTGTGGAACATGATGAGGAATGTAATGATGATGCAGCAGCTGGTCACAATCCAGAATTATCTGATCCTGATGATGTGAATGATAAAGATTCAGAACCAGAGACCTTTGGAGGAGTGTGTGGCGCAGTGGTTGGATCTACAGCCTCAGCACCCTGGGGTTATGGGTTCAAACCCCGCGCTGCTCCTTGTGACCTTGGGCAAGTCACTTAATCCTCCATAGCCCCAGGTACGTTAGATAGATTGTGAGCCCACCGGGACAGATAGGGAAAATGCTTGAGTACCTGATTGTAAAACCGCTTAGAAAACTTTGATAGGCGGTATATAAAATCCTAATAAACTTAACTTAACTTAACCTTTACACAAGCTGAGCTCAATGATTTTATTTGTGATCTAAATCTTTCAAAAGAAAAAGCAGAACTTCTTGCTTCAAGGCTTAAGCAAAAGCACTTGCTTGCAAAAGATTCTAATATAACTCATTACAGAAAAAGGAATCATAACTTAACAACATTCTTCACTGTAAATGGCTCATTGTGCTTTTGTCATGACATCAACGGGCTCTTCAACAGTTTGTCTCTTCATTGATAATTCACAGAGAAGCTTGAAGGCAGTTGTTACTGCACAACGGAAATTGGCAATTTAATCTCAATTCTAATTTTAACCTCAAGTTTAATTGGATATAAATTGAATAAATATTATTTTGATTAAACTACATGTCTGTGTATGAGTTGCTGGCATAGAATATCTTGTATGTTGGGATGCGAAACGCAACCCGTGTACTAACCTCATAAAATATTTCTTCCACCTCTTCATATCAAGCTGGGGTTGATGAAGAACCTGGTAAAAGCCATGGGTAAAGCAAACTCGCCAGGTTTTCAATATCTTGTTAAGAAATTTCCAAAACTCAGCACTGAAAAACTGTAGGAATTGATATTTATAGGCCCACAGATCAAAACCGTTATGCAGAATGAAGATTTTAAGCAATCACTCTCAGCAGCTCAGCTTGAAGCTTGGGAGGCATTCAAGTGGTTAGTGGAAAACTTTCTGGGCAGCCATAAGTCTCTTTCATACAAGGAAGGCATTCAGAATCTCCTTGACTCATATCAGAAACTTGGATGTCGCGTGTCATTAAAAATACACTTTTTGCACTAACATCTTGACTTTTTTCTGCAAAATCTTGATATGGCGAGTGACGATAAGGAGAATGTTTTCATCAGGACATTCAATTAATGGAGCATTGCTACCAAGGTTTCTGGAATGAGAGTATGATGGCCGACTACTGCTGGATGTTGTGCTGTGACAATCCAGACACAACTCTCAAAAAATCATACTCTAAGCATTTTTGAAGAAATATTGGTTGCTAAGTGACACAGTCCAGTATAATCATGCCATGCAGTGTGCTTATTTGACTTTGGGCCGAAGATATTGCAACATTTCTTTAAGTTGATGCTGCAATTCTTAAAACCCTACATGCTAAAATGCTATAAACTAACATTAGTGACCATACATCAAACTTGTTCCCTTTTCGAAACAGGTCGTAAAGATTGTCCACTAGATCCTCAGGTGCACCACTCCACGTTCAATTCAATTTCATAAAGTTAAGCTTAATGTGCATTGTCTTCACCAGATCCAATTTTATAAATACATTTGTTAATCTATGTTTAACTTTATAAATATATTATTATACTAGTATTTTAGCCCGTTACATTAACGGGTGCTAGAATATATGTCTGTCTGTCTTTATTTCTGTCTCTCTCTCTGTCCCGCTGTCTTTCTTTCTGTCTGTGTCTCTCCCTGGCCCCCTTTGTCTGTCTTTCTGTGTCTCTCCCTGTCCCTGTGTCTTTCTTCTTTTCTTTCTGCCTCCCTTCCTCCCGCTGGTGGTAGAATATATGTCTGTCTTTCTTTCTGTTTCTCTCCCTACTGGACCACACAGGTGGGAGTGCGCATGCGCGTCTTAGGGTTTTATTATATTAGATGGATTTAATTTTTTAAACTTTAACTTATCTTTCAGTTCGTGGTCTCTCTTTCTTAGGAACTTCCTTTTGTCAACATGTTTCGCTGAAAAGAGCTTTTTCAAGGCCGGGTCCCTAATAGTTATATGCCATCTATCTAGACCACGCTTCTCAATGAATCAAGTTCTTTGATAACTATTTATTTGATAAAGATGATAAGAATGTATTGCAGAAAGAGTGACTTGAATTGCCATGCTGTAAATCAGGGGTGTCCAACCTTTTGGCTTCACTGAGCCGCATTGGCTGAAAAAAATGTTTCTGGGGCCGCACAAACTTTCAAACGCTGCAGCAAGACACAGGAGGGAGCCGGCAAGATGGTAAACACCCGGGGGCAGCAGAGGAAAACACTGCATCGCCCTCGACCAGGGCTGCACAAAATATTTCACAGGGCCGCAAGCAGCCCTCGGGCTGCAGGTTGGACACCCCTGCTGTAAATGATTTAACTGATTTAACTTCTAAAGCAGCACTGTTAAACACTGAATCTGTGTTGGGTTGAACAAGGAACTTAGAACTGCAGAACATCGGGGGAGGTTTATGCGAGAAGGATTATGCATAACAATTTGGAGGCATTGAGGAAGTATCTTAGGAGGAGATAAGTTTGTACAGCTGTGTATTTACATCAAGGAAGGGCTTCATATGGTAGCCTTTGAATGTTTGGGACAGAAGCAATTTGGCTGATACAATAGAGAGACATTCACCGTATTTAAGCCAATCAGGGTGCAATATACAAGACTTTTAATGTTTTAATCTATTTTTGAGATAGTGGGCACATGAAATTTGATTATTATACTATATATTTAAATGAAAAAAGTTATTATTAAAGCAATTTGACATAAATGTAAGGATATACATTATATACTTTTAAAAAATGGGGTAATTAATGCTTTAAAGCTATTTGGGAATCAATTTCACCATATAATAGTTATTGAGGATTCTAGATATTTAAAGGAGTGATCAACACATTGCAAGGAAAACTCTCCATTCCAGGCCATTCGAACCTCAGGCAGTAAAGGTAGGGCACTAGAATTAGACAAATCAAGGGTAAAATAAAAAACCAAAAAAGATAATTTACTATAAACAGTAAAGTATAGTAGCTCCAGAGACCTCAGTGGAAGATATGAAGACATGAAACAGGGGTTCCAAAGAGAGCATAAACAATGGAGACAGAGGACTCCCCTGCCATTTGCCTCTAGCAATAGGGATGGACACCATTAACTAGTACGCATGCTTATGGAAAGGAATATAAAACTTGGACAACCTGGAGGAAAAAGCCCTGAAAACCCATATGAGTAAGAGTTAAAAACAAAAATTTCCAGCAGATCTTATCAAAAGCCTTTTCCTTGTCCAGGCTGACAACTAAAGAAGGCAGTCAGCTACGGTTACTTTGACAATATGCCATAGACAAAAGAAGTTTGCATACATTGAGAACCAAATGTCTACCTCTAACAAACCCTACCTACTCATATCCCACCATGTTGGGCAATACAATGGCCAACTTGAATGCCAATATACTGGTCAAATTTTTAAAGTCCATGTTCAATAGGGAAATAGGCCTATAAGAGGCAATTAAATCAGGAGGAAGCTTAGGCTTGAGCAACATTCTCTTATGGTAGAAAGGAGCCCCAGTTGATCACCTCGTTATAGTACGCAAGTAAAGGGCCTGATAGTAAAGTCTGCAAAAATTTGTAGAATTTGCTAGAGAAGACCATCAGGCCCTGTAGCAGAGCCCAGTCTTAGTGACTTAATAGCCTGCTGCAGTTCTTTGCCTGTTAAAGGCTTATTTAATTCTAGTAAAGCTTCTGCCAACAACTTAACAACTTTGGGACACCACTATGTTCTAAATAAGCCAATATGTCTACAGGGAATCAATCCCTCTGCGAATATGATATTTGAAAAAAGTCTGCAGAGAGGTTTGTTATTTCTTCTGGCCAGTTGGTGAGCACCATCCCCCCCCCACCCCAAATGTTGCACAATGCCAAAACCATTCTGGACTCACTCCAAGTTTTTAACCACTTGTGCTAGCACAGTGTTTCTCAACTTCATCAAGCCAAGTACCCCCTAAGCCTAACAAATACCAACTGAGTACCCCCACCCAAGCCCCGTCCAAGCTACACCCCTGACCCCACCCCCATAATAATAGTACTAATTGTAATGCAATTTCTTCCATCCATTTTTCATATACACACAATATAATCTTATTAATACATAATGGTAACCACAAATTTTTTTTAAAAACCCCACAAAGCACACTGTACACAGAGAAAATGTTAATTATCATTTATATTCGTGCTTTTTTCAAAGAAGTCAAGGCAGATCACTTTAAAATATGCAATCAGTAACAACTACAGTATAATCTCGTTATAACGGACTCGCTTATAACGGAACCTCACCTATAGCAGCCAGCCATGCGCCTTTATAAACATGCAGAAAATCATCGCATATAGTAGACTCGCATATAACGGACTTTCGGATATAACGGACAACCAATTTGGTCCCCAGAGCCACTTTTAGCTATAGTTTTGTTCGGCTATAACGGACATGCAGGCTCTGCCTACAAGACACGTGGTGTGCCGGTGATATAGTATCAAAATGCAGCCCAGAAGAAAATGACAGATTATTTTTCTTTCCAGTACAGTACAACATAATGCTTTAGAACATCTTTTAGTATTCTGGTTTTGCAATCATTTCGCGTCATACCAATGTTTTTCTGAATTTTGTTATTGATGTTGCTGATATGCTTGTGCAGTGACTGTTCATTGATTGTACGTTGTTTCAAGTTGACCTAAATAAAATTTTTTAAAAATGCAACTCTTGATATAATGGACTCTGGATACAACGGACTGTTTTTCCAGGTCCCTTGAAGTCCGTTATAACGAGATTATACTGTATAGAAAAATAGACAAATATAGAGCAAAATTTAGACAGCAGATATAAATTCACAAAACTGACATATTTTGATAACTAGGAGTCACGTGATGATATGAGCGAGTGAGGACGTCTCCTCGTTCGCTCCGGGGCAGCCCTGCAAAATCGTGCCTGATTTCTTGCCCCTCTGACTTCCACCGCAGCTTGTAAATTCTCCGAAGCGCATCGCCGTTGCATGGACCGGTATCTCGCCCGGTCGCCCGACTCTATGCCGCCGAAATTCACGAAAAAAGAAAAAGAACGTGCCCGGCCCGTGGACCCTAAAATGGCGGCGAGCCCCGCGACGGCAGTCTCTGGCCTGACTGAATCGGCCCTGAGAGACATCAAAACGGCTTTGGAACAGGTCCTGGGGCCCCAAATGGAGACGCTGACTGCCCGGATCTCCAGCATTGAATCCTTGTTAGCCACAGCTGCAGCCCGCACGACGGAGCTTGAACAGAGGGTGTCAGACCTCGAAGACTCCACTACAACACGGGACTCTGCTATGGACACGCTGCAGGCGCAGGTTAGAGCTCAGGCAGACAAACTCGATGACCTGGAAAACAGGTCTCGTCGCTCTAACCTGCGTCTGATGGGCATCCCCGAGACGCTGCCGGACCGCTCTCTGCCGGAGCGATTGGAGAGCTGGTTTAAGACAGAATTTGATCTGCGCCCTTCGATGGGTCCCCTGCACATTGAGCGGGCACATCGTTTAGGCCTTAGACCTGGCCTGGAGGCGCGCCCGCGCGTGGTGATCCTCAAACTCCTGAATTACCAACACAAGGTTGAATTGCTGCGACAATACAGACTGATGAAAGATACTCTGAAATTTGATGGAAATCCGGTCCGCATTAGCCAGGATTTTTCTGTGGCTCTGCAGGAACGGCGGAGACCCTATTACCCTTTGTGCTCCCGCCTGGTGGACTTGAAGCAGCGTTTCCAATTTACTTACCCGGCTCATCTGAAGATTCAATGTAATGGCCTTTGGAAATCCTTCCAGACCCCGGAGGCCGCAGACGACTACATCAAACAGCTAGCGGTCCCGAATGAGTGACTGGCATGATGGATATGGCTGCGAGTGGTGGCTGACATGGATACTTGGGCTACATTACATTTGAAGACTGCACGCTTCAGGAAGGTTAACTTTGGGGCTGACAATTATTTGTAGGGGCTGTCCCGGGGAGGTCATTTTCTGTGACTCTAGATCTCCTAAATGGGAGGTTTTGGGTGTATTACCAGGGATGTGGGGGTTGGGATTTGTTCTGGGGCAGCAGCGGTGTGGTATATTTTTCCTTACAGTTATATTTTTTCTGTTTGCCAGGTACACATACTGACCAATAGAGGGACGGATTGGGAGTTGAGTGATGGTCCTCGGGGTGAGGCTGGGCGCCCTGGGACTTATGGTTATGGTGGGCATAGATGTTTTTCCAATCGCCCTATCATATATTATGGGTGATCGGAAATTACGCATACTTTCATGGAATGTGTCGGGGATAACTTCGCCGGTTAAGCGTACTAAAATATTGAATCAACTGAAACATCACTCGGCAGATATAGCTTGCCTACAGGAGACCAGGCTGACTGATAGTGAACACTTGAAACTTCGGAGAGGCTGGGTTGGAGAGATATTCTTTGCCTCCTCCCCGGGGAAAAAAGCTGGGGTGGCAATACTATTTCGTAAGGGCTTTTTAGGGGTAATACGGGTCCTACGACGTGACCCTCTGGGCAGGTATTTGTTAGTGAAAGTGGAGGGGCCTAGTGGGACATTTCGATTATTGGTGGGCTATGGTCCGAATAATTATCAGCATGCATTTTTCCAGAATTTGGTGAATATATGTGTGCAGGATCAGGATGGCCCTTTACTATTGGTGGGTGATCTGAATCAAGTACATAATTCGGCTATGGATCGCTCAGGGTTCGCCGGTGGGAAGGGGGAGAGTCAGGCCAGGGGCATTCCATACCTGTGTCGAGCTCTGGGGTTGGTGGACCCCTGGAGATTGCTCCATCCGACCGAACGGGATTATACACACCAATCCAGAGCACATGGCTCCTTTTCCAGAATTGACTACATACTGCTTTCAGAGGCATTGTTTCCTAAAGTCACTGAGGCCACAATAGGTCCCCTAGAAATATCGGATCATAATATGATTTGGCTTGACGTAACATTGGGGGGTCCTGCAGGTCCTGGGTCAGGTTGGCGTTTTCCCTCTTACTTGCATACTGATACACACTTCACCTCATATTTGCTGGAAAAGTGGGAGACCTACTGTACACATAATGCCCAACACATACACCAGCCAACTTTGTTTTGGGATGCGGCTAAGGCGGTATTGCGTGGCGATATTATCGCATATGTTGCGACTAGAACCCGTCGAATAGCATGTCGCATAGTACACCTAGAGAGTAAATTAAGAGCGCTGAAACGAACCTTATTGCAAGACCCCTCTGACGCCAATCATGAGGAATATAGGGCGGTGCTCACGACCTTAAATGCGTTAATTCATGAACGTACTAAAAAACTCCTGTTCTACCGTAAATTCCATTTTTACAAACATGGTAATAAAGCTGGGAAGTTATTGGCCTCCATAACCAAGAGTTGGAAGGGATCTCGTTATGTCCCCGCAATCCGAGATGGTTCTGGAAACTTTTTAACTGCTCCAGGTGATATCTCGGAGGGATTCCAGAAATATTTTGAACAATTCTACGCATCCCCTGGCCCCTACACAGGTCCTGATGTATATGACTATCTGGCAGATGCGGGGTTACCTCGCCTGACAGCTGCTCAGATAGCTAGGTTAGATCGTCCGCTACATGCACTTGAAGTGACCCAGGCCATACACAATTTAAAATCTTGTACTGCTCCAGGTCCGGATGGCTATTCCCCTGAATTTTACAAAATTTTATCCCCGGTTATACACACCTCTCTTTTAAATTATTATGTTTCTATTCAGGATAGTGGGGCTTTCCCTAGACATTGTAATGTAGCCTTGATTACATTAATTCCAAAGCCTTCTAAACCAACGGACAGTATGGATTCATATCGCCCCATCTCTCTGCTGAATGTGGATGTCAAAATACTGGCTCGAATATTGGCGGACCGCCTAGCCCATATTTTGCCCTCCATTATTATTCCTGAACAAGTGGGTTTTGTTAGAGGCCGACAATCTACGGTTAATGTTCGCCGTATACTTTTAGCTTATTCTCGTGCGCAACTGGAACAACGCCCGGGTTTGTTGGCTGGCCTTGATGCAGCTAAGGCCTTTGATAAAGTACACTGGCATTATCTGTTCCAGGTCCTTCACTATGTAGGGCTCCCACCTGGATTTATGTCCTGCCTCCAAGCTCTCTATACTAGTCCGACGGCCTCGGTGTTGGTCAACGGGATACGTTCCTCCCCGTTTGAGATAGGTAGGGGGACCCGACAGGGATGCCCATTATCTCCCTTATTATTTTTATTATACTTAGACCCATTGTTGCGTACCATTCTCAGAGATGATGTTCTTACAGGTCTTTCGGAAGGTGAGTCCCAATTGCGAGTGCTGGCCTTCGCGGATGACCTCTTACTTGCACTGGGGGACCCGCATACTTCCTTACCACGAGCGTTGGAAATATTAGATGAATTTCACCTCTATTCGGGCCTGGAATTAAATAGGCAGAAATCTCTAGCTCTCCCTACACTATTGGAAGTACAACAGACTTGGCCGGGTGAATTTCCTTTGCAGTGGGCCTCCTCTCACCTGACATACTTAGGTGTGATTATTCCCAGGAATCTAAATACACTATACATTGCTAATGTCTTGCCCTTACTCCGTAAATCATCTCACACACTGCAGGGATGGCGACACCTCCCCCTTTCATTGTCTGGCCGTATAGCCCTTTATAACATGATGGTGCTACCACAATGGACATATATACTACAAATGTTACCAGTCATGCTGTCTACAAAACATTTAGCGCTCCATAGGTCTCATTTGTCACAATTCTTGTGGCAGGGTAAACGAGCGAGGATAGCCTTGACCAAACTAACGCTGCCACTCACTAAAGGGGGGTTAGGATTATTATGTGTAGCTAGACTAAATCTGGCTTGTCAGCTACGTCACATACACGATTGGTTTTGTAATACTACTGATTTCTCATTGCCTGTGATTGAATGTTTCTTTTTTCAGCCCTTCCATTTTAGCTATCTCCTCCATACATCTAGGTTGCCAGATGTGCCCCAGTTGCTCTCTCACCCACTTCTACCTGCAATGCGTAAAGCCTGGAAATTGTTCTGTAAGACACTTGGGACTACTTCGCACATTACACCTTATCTGCCCATAGTGGGTAATGGGGACTTTCTGCCTGGTCTGGACTCTCCAGTGATTCGACGTTGGTCACGTGCCGGCCTTACTTATGTGTTTCAGGCCATTCAGCCTACTGGTTCTCCATTGTCCTTTGGCGACCTACAAGAGAAATATCACCTCTTATCCACGGATTGGTTGGCCTACCGGCAGCTTCAACATTACTTGCATGCTTTGACCCCACTGGGGCTCTGTGAGGAGATTCAGGACAATTTTCAAGAAGCGCTTTCTCTTACAACACAAGAGTCTGTGCCACTTCGTTTCTATCATAAGTGGTTACAGGGGCGTGCTGGTGAATTGGACTTTTCTTCTTTGGCACGGAAATGGACTGTAGATCTTCAACTGCCTATATCGGCTGCTGTACTTCGAAAGGGCTTGCGTGCCGGCAGGACTGCTACTATCTGTGCTGTTGAGAGAGATCGGAATTATAAGTTCCTCCTCCGAGCCTTCTATACACCGAAAAGGGCACATACCATGGGACTTAGTGTGGGACATTGTTGTAGTAAATGCACCAGTCCTATTGCTTCGTTTGGACACATGTTTTGGTCCTGCCCCATGATATCTTCCTTTTGGATGCAAGTGGTGACTTGGGTGGCACGGCTCTGGAATTGCTCTTGGAGACTACACCCCAGTTTTCTCTTTACCCTGCGGATTCGATTTCATCCGCCCATACCAGGCTGTGCAGCTTTTATTCGGAAAACGGTGCTTCTGGGACGGAAATGTATATTACTACAATGGCTCTCGCCTCAACCCCCGACTATCTCACAATGGAGAGCCTTAATGCTACAACAAATGCTGTTGGAACGCCGTGAGATACTGGATTTGTCGTCCAAATCTGGACGTCTCTATTATCAATGCTGGCACCTATTTAGTTTGACTTTTACTGCTTATGTTCAATCCCAACTTTGGCCTGTTTGAATTCCTTAGATTCATTTGTTTTTTGATTACACCGCTGCTGCCGGGGTGGGGGGGGGGGTGGGTGGGAGGGTGGGGGGTTTGGTTGGGTGGGTGGGGATTGGATTTCTGGTATGTTTTGAAAAATGTTTTGCTGTGCCTGTTGTTCTGCAAATTCTGTTTAATAAAAATGATTCAAACATATTTTGATAACTAAATTGAAAATAAAATTTTCCTACCTTTCTTGTCTGGTGATTTCATGAGTCTCTGGCTGCATTTCCTTATGACTGTGCATACAATATTTCTTTCTTTCTGCATCCTGCACGCTTCCTCTCCTTCGGACCCCATTGCCCTTCCCCAACTAACATCTCTCTCTCTCTCTGTCCCTCCACGAGTCCACCTTTTTTTCCTCTCCTCCACCCCTATTGGCAATATATCTCCCTCTCTCTCTCACTGTCCATCTGTCTTGAAAGATCTAGGCATCTCTCCCACCCCCTCTACTGATACATCCAACATTTCTCCCTCTCTCATTCCCCAGATCATGTAGAAGCATTTTTCCCCACTGCCGCTAAGCCCCATGTCCATTCCTATCACCCCTCTCCAGCACCATGCCACATCTCTCCCTCCATTACTATGTCCAATATTCCCCCACCTTGCATCCCCTTCAATCTATCCCTCTCGTCTTTCTCCCCCTCCCTGCCTTCCAGGCTTTGTCGCAAAAGATCATTCCCCCCCCCACGCTGAAGCTGCTTCTGACGATCTCCATCCCCCCCATACTGAAGCCGCTTCTGAATTTCTACGTCCCGCCCCCAAAGCCGACACAGAAACCTTCTTCAAGCCACACTTACCCCTACGGTCTTCACCCTTCAGCAGCATTCCCCACAAGGATGGTGCAAGCAGCGACTAGCAGCTGCACATGGCCAATCTACAAGCCTTCCCCCCGATGTCAACTCTGATCTAGAAGCCTTCTCCCCCACCGACGTCAACTCTGACATTGGAGAGGTTTCTGGGTCAGCCACTTATGAACAGCGTGCGAATCAAGGAATGCAGCTAAAGACAGAAGGAATGAGGGCGGCTCGAAGAAGGTTTCTGTGTCGGCTTTGGGGGCGAGGCGGAGATCATTGGAAGTGGCTTCAGCATGTGGGGCGGAGAACGTCAGAAGTGGCTTCAGCGCGGGAGGGAGTGGAGATGTCGGAAGCGGCCTCGGGGGGCGGGGGGGGCGGGTAGGAACTCAGAATCCTCAGCGGTAGTGGGTGCCGCATCTACTGATGGGTGGGAATTGGCGGCCAGGCCTCGTACTCCCAACAAGCGGCTCACTTATCCCCTAGGGTATGCGTACCACGTGTTGAGAAACACTATGCTGGCATCTCTTGCCTATCTTATCATACTTATAAAATTTACCTTTTCTATTCAAAAAGCAACAGGGAGGTAGTCAGATGAGTGAATCCAATGCCACCCGGGTAGCATGGAGATTTTCTTTGTTAATTCTAGTTGGACAATGAATAAATCTGCATTTAGCTACTGAGAATTGTGATTCTAAGTGAAACATGCCTGCTGCCAATCTTTTGTTTCTTGCACTAGTAACATAAATATTATGGCACATAAAGGTCAAATGGCCCATCTAGTCTGCCCATGCTATAAGGTCTTCACATAACACTGCTTTTGCTGTTGACCAAAAAAGAGCAGGCTGGTGAACATGCTGTGCATTAAACTTAACAAAAGCATCCCACTTCTCCTGTAGATAGTGGTAAAAATGCATGTCCCCATATAGATAGGCTGGGAACCTCCAACCCCTCTGAACACCATAGGACATAGGAGAATCTACATCAATCCAGACCATGCAATGATCTGAGACATCTCCAAGGCCAATGACTGCTCATGGCCCAGAAGGAAAAAAAGGACTGACTGACAAAGATATAATCTAATCTGGAATATGTGCCATGGGCCCTGGAGAGATGGGTATACTCCTTCTCGGGAGAATGGAGGACTCTGTGGGAATCTATCAGACTCAGTGCTGATGCAAAAGAGGCCAGGACCTGTGTGTTACTACTACCCAAGAAGGCAGATCCAGTAAATCTATCTGACAATGGATCCATAACTAGATTCATGTTTCCTAGCATAATTAATTGCTGATGATGGTATGCCAAAGGGCAAGTAAATGTCTGTAAAAATCAGTGTCCTTGTGACTGGCCCATACATCACTAAGAGTATGAGTTTCCTCCCTTGAAGCCACAAGGAACACATCTGCTCTCCTTACTGCATCATGTGATCCCATCGCTGATGATTTTAATATGAGCTGTTCACCTAAGTCATTACTCCAAACCATGTTCTGTGATCCTATTTGGGGTTGTTATTCACATTTGGGAGGCCCTTAAAAACAATATTACAAAACCAGAGAAATACTATGAAAGTAAAGCCACAAATTAATTAATTTTTACCATGCATTCTCTAACCAATATTAATATATACAAAGACTTACTTTTTGCTTCTCTCTCTCATTAAAATGTTATTGTGGGTAAAATGCTGAAGGACATATATTGTTGTCGAGAGAACAGCATACAGGTTTTGTACTGGTGCCTCTGCTGGAACCCCTTTGCTCCTCTCCTGTAGCCTTGCCAGGATATCTGTTGCCACTTTGTAGCAGGCTTCTGCAAAGTTTGAATTAATTTCCTGAAGAAAATCATCTTTACATGACAGAGCCAGTGGAAGTAATGTGTCAAGCTCTTCCATGATGTCATAACAAAACTAGAGAGAAAAAAATATGACAAAGTTATTTATACTCTGAAAGCACATCACAATTTATGAACAATTTACTCAAGGGCCAACTGTAATAATTAAATTGGTCAAAAGTGAATGATTATATCTGTTATTTTAACAAATAAACTGTGGGCCCAATATTCAAAAGATTTATGCTCCTAAACTGGCCTGTATGAAGACTGGGTTAGAAACCAGTTGAATGAAACCATTTGGGTTAGAAATTTTAAGAATGGTGACCTCTGGTCAGATTTCTTGTAAACTACCCCCTAGGTTAGGAAGTCTCTCAGCAGCTGACTCATTCAGAAGCTATCTTGGTAGTTTAGAGCCATAGTAATTGTAAAGCTTACTGGGCTTGCATCATGTTCAGACACACCAAGGAAGTTACATGCATGGTTAAGTGAAGCACAATATACTAAGGACTCCTTTTACAAAGATGCGCTAGCATTTTTAGTGCACGCACCTGATTAGCACGCGCTATTCCGCGTGTTAAGGCCCTAACGCACCTTTGTAAAAGGAGCCCTAAATGTGTGCCATGCTTAAAAATATCTAGTGACGCCAAGTACCCTTTACATATCTCCTACTCGCCTTAACCTGTTTCTTTTCTTTCTTTTAACAGAATCTTAGCAGCACAAAATGTGTCTTCCCCTCCCTTTTGTTTGTTCCTTATATGTTTCTTTTCTTAACTTTATTGTAGTTCCCTCTTCCTTTCCATGTATAATCTGTATGGTTTGTCTTTAGTTTGAAGATATTTGTGTTTTAAACTATTGTACCCCTATTTTTATCAATATTGTACTTTCGCCTAGAATTTTGATAGGCATGTAATCAAATTTTAAATAAACTATGAAACTATAGGAAATATTGGAAGAGGTATGGGCTCCCTGGAACTGAGTTGAAGTAGAAGAGGGAACCAATGTTATCTGGGCCACCGTGAAGCAATGAGAATCATGGTGGCTGCTTCTCTCGAGCTTGAACAGAGTTCTCAACATGAGAGGGATTGGAGGGAATACATATAGAAACAGACCCGTCCAATCCAGGAGAAAAGCATCTGCTTCCAGACAGAGAGGAGAGGAGAGTCTGGAGCAAAACTGGGGCAACTGGTGATTGTGAGGAGCCACAAATAAGTCCATTTGTGGGGTACCCGATTGAGAAAAGATGGACTGGAGAGTTGCAGACTTGAGAGTCCATTCATGAGGCTGAAGGATTCTGCTAAGGCTGTCTGCTAAGGAATTCTTCTCCCCTTGAATGTAGACAGCCTTTAGGAAAAGGTTGCGAGTGGTTGCCCAAGTCCAGATTTTCTGGGCCTCCTGACACAACAGGAGAGAGCCCATGCCTCCTTGTTTGTTTATGTACTACATTGCTACTTGATTGTCTGTGCGAAGGAAGAGGACTCGAGGGCAGAGAAGATGGTGAAAAGCCTTGAGGGCATAAAACATTGCTCTGAGTTCCAGGACATTGATGTGAAATTTCCATTCCTTAGCGGTCCAAATTCCCTGAGTCTGAAGATTGTCCATATGAGTCCCCCCCCCAGGCATAAGGGGATGCATCTATCATGATGACCTTGTGGTGAGAGGGCAAGTGAAAAAAGAGACCTCTGGCAAGATTGGAAGAGGTTATCCACCAACGAAGTGACTGTAGAAGAGATGATGTCACAGATATATGTTGTGAGGGACGATCCGTCACTTGAGACCACGGAGAAGCAAGAGTCCACTGAGGAGTTCGAAGATGTAGCCTTGCCAGTGGTGTCACATGGACACCATCATGTGCCTGGCAGAGATGGACTGAAGAGGAAGCAGTTGCTGACACAGACGTATGAGAGCCTGAAGGCGATCTGGAGGAAGAAACGCTCTCATGAGAGTGGTGTCTAGGATTGCCCCAATGAACTGCAGATGAGTCGGAATGAGATGTGATTTGGGGAAGTTGACTTCGATTCCTAGTATCTGAAGAAAAGAAATAGTCTGAGATGTTGCTTGAAGCACTTCCTGAGATGAAACAACCTTGCTCAACCAGTCGTCCAGATAAGGGAAGACTTGGAGGCCGTGGGAATTGAGAGATGCAGCCACTACAATGAGGCACTTCATGAAGACTTTTGGAGAAGATGCCAGGCTGAAGGGAAGGACCTTGTACTGGTAATGACATCGATTGATCTGGAAATGGAGGTACTTCCTGGAAGCCGGATGAACTGGAATATGTGTGTAGGCTTCCTTGAGATCCAGAGATCATAGCAGTCATTCTGATTGAGGAGAGGATAAAGCAGGGCGAGGGACAGCATCCTGAATTTCTCTTTGACTACAAATTTGTTGAGAGCTCTGAGATCCAGGATGGGTCTCAGTCCTCCGGTCTTCTTGGGAACTAAGAAGTAACGGGAGTAGAATCCCTGGGCCTGCTGATTGAGGGGAACTTCCTCGATGGCATTCAACAGCAGAAAGGATTGAACCTCCTGCAGAAGAAGGGAGGACTGTGCAGAGTCCAAAACAGACTCTCTTGGAGAATGCTCTTGTGGCAGGGTGTGAAAATTGAGAGTGTAACCCTGACGAATGATGGTGAGGATCCAGAGGTCTGATGTTATGAGCTTCCAATGAGCTATGAAAAATTGGAGATGGCCTCCCATGGGCTGAGGCAAAGTCTGTAGAATGTTGACATTGACTATGCTCTGAAGAAATACGTCAAAAACGCTGGGTAGATTTTTTTTTGGGGGGGCAACCTGTTGTTTTTGCTGTTGCTGACGTGGTGGTTGTTGTTGCCTCTGTCTCCTGGGTTGAGACAGGGCTGGAGTTGCAGGTTTTGCAGCATACCTTCTCTGATATGAAGAGGCTGGTCTGAAGGAACGAGAAGGTGGAGGCTTTTTTGGGGCTTTACTAGAGTGTCCTACTGGTCTCATGAGCAAACAACTTTTGGGTAGACATGTCCATGGAGGCACCAAAAAGTTCGTTCCCCAGACAAGGTGCATTGGCTAACCTGTCCTGATGATTGACGTCCAATTCAGACACTCAAAGCCAGGCCATACATCGCATGGCCACTGACATTGCCGTAGCACGTGAGGAAAGTTTGAAGGTATCATAGATGGAACAAACCATGTACTTGCGAAGCTGGAGCAGGTCAGAAACGAAGGGCTAAAAAGCAGAGAGCTTACGTTCAGGCAGATATTTTTAGAACGTGGCAACTTGTTTAACTAAATGCTTCATATAAAATGAGAAGTGAAAAGTGTAGTTACTGGACCGGCTGGCCAACATAGCATTCTGGAATAGCCTTTTGCCAAACCGGTCCATTGCCTTGCCCTCTTTGCCAGGAGGTACAGAGGCATATACACTAACCCCTGAAGATTTCACTAGGAGAGATTCATGGGGGAGCTGTGGCTTGTCAAACCCTGGAATAGGAACCACCCTATACAGAGAATCTAGCTTACGCAGAGCTACGGGGATGGTAAGAGGTGTTTCTAGATTCTTGTAAAAAGTTTCCCACAATATATCATGGAGGGGAAGTTTAAGAAGGTCCTTGGGTGGCTGATCGTAGTCCAAGGCATCCAGGAACTCTTTAGATTTTTTAGAGTCAGCTTCTAAGGGAATGGCTAAGGTTTCAGACATTTCCCTTAGGAATTTGGAAAAAGATGACTTCTCAGACACAACAGGAGCCTCTTGAGAAGAGTGGTGAAAAAATTCATCTTCAGAAGAACCCTCCTCTTCAGACAAATTAGGTTCTTGCTCAGAATCTCCCCCAAGATCTAAATCCTGAGTTGTCCAGGGTTGGTGCCGAGCACTCGGTGTCAAAGGTTCGAGATGCTTTAACTTTTTCAGAGCCTTTCCTGACCGCACCAACATCATCTCAGGTGACGTCTGAGCTGAAGATGAACGGTATCGGCGAATCATCGGCGTTGGCTCCTTAATGAGACATGGTGGTACCGATAGAGATTCCTGTCCAGGTGCTACCGGTGTCGAGGGCTCAGACCTGACTGGCACCGGAGGAGTCGGTGTCGACATGGGCATAGTCGGCATCAGCAGTTGGAACTGCTCCCTTAATTCGTCTTGCTGCAATTCTTTAATGTGCTGCTTAAGAATAAGCACCGGTACCGTCGGCTTTTTTGCCGGTACCTTCGGTGCGGCTCTACTCTCCGGCGACGAGGAGGCAGACGTTGAGGCACTCACCGAGATCGGAGCAGAGCGTTTCTTGATTCTCCTCGAGGTTGGCAGGACTTGACTCACTGCTGTTTTGACTTGAGGCCCAGAGGAGGTGGGGGAAGGCTTCTTAGCCGGCTAACCTACTGGAACATTCGACACCGAAGACGGTTCCACCGATGTCGATTGAAGCGGTGTCGATTCGGCCAGTGCCGCCGACGTCGGCAGCGGTGTCGATTTGCCCTCCATTGTGACACTGCAGAGGAGGCGCTGTTAGATCAGGCGATTTTTAAGAGTCCTCTTCGTAGAGACGAATGAAGAGAACAGGTTTCAGGACGGTGCTCGGGCACCAAGCACTGCAGGCACCAGTGATGCGGATCAGTAACCGAAATGGGGCAAGCACACCATCCACACTTCTTGAAACCCGTCTGCGGGCGGGACACTGAAGGGAAGACAGCCTCAGCTAAATTAAAATCCGAGGCCAAGGTGGTCGAACAGGCCTCGCCGGGCCGAACCCACAAAAGGAAGAAAACAAAAATTTTAACAAATTTTTTTTTTTACAAAAAAAAAAGTTCCACTAATAAAAAGAAAATAAAACTGACTGAAAAGTCAGACAACCGTGAGAGCGGGAAGGCAGTACAAAAAGATTTCAACAGCCGTTGAAAAAGACGCGACTTCTTAGCTCCGTGGAAACTAAGAAACTGAGGGACCATGTGCCCTACGTCGGGCGGGAAGACACTCGCACATGCGCGGTTCGGGCTATCGTGGACTTTCTAAAGTGGTGATGCACTTTTAAAGTAGTCTGTACCGGGGCTCCATCGGTGACATCACCCATGTGTGAGAATATGCTGCCTGCTTGTCCTGGGATAATAAATGAAACTCCAATATAAACTGCAAAATATAGAAACAAATTTCAGAAGGAAGCCAACTACCAAAAAGAAAATAATACACATGGAAAAATCTATCAATTCCAAATTTGGAAAATAAAATATGGTGGTTTCAATCATTATAAATCTATCTCAAAATACATAATTTTCTAATATCAGGCTTAATATAATGATTACACTGACACAGAAATCAATCTGAGTGACAGAAAATCCAAACTAGATAGGTCATAACATTATTCTTCCTAAAAGAGAGAAAACAGTTCACTTCCAGTTTGCTACAAGAAATATTAAAACAATGTAGAAAAGGTACAAAAACTTAACATTGTTAACCTATTAGGGACAGAAAAAGTAACTGCAATGTGTGTATAGCACTGCATATACAGTGCATTATATTGCTGTGTTTAATATAGAGAGTTGCGCAGGGACAGAAATCAAGCCCATCCCCACCCATCCCCGGTAGAGTCAAACCTGTCCCTGTCCGTCCCTGCTGGAGTCAAACCTAAGCTCGCCCATCCCCGCTGGAATCAAATCCGTCCCCGCATGTCCCTAAAAAACTTCAGAAGTAGTTATTTCATTTAATTATGCTACTGAATTAAAGGCTCTGGTAGAGACCAATTTACAAATAAGCAAAGACACTTTATTAATTTGGAAATATTAATTGCGAAGAATACATACTTTATAAACGAGTTTCTACCAGAGCCTCTAATGTAAATATAAAATATAAATAGTCAGCTGATGAGGACCCCCAAACTGTCAGCTAAGGACTTCCTCTGCAGTTGGCCAGGGGTCCATTTTGCCAAGCTTGTCAAGCAGCAGTAGCATCCCTGAGTCACAGATGCTGGCACCTCAGTGGCTCATGAATGCTGCCAGCGACTGCTGCGCTTTGTGGAGAGGAGTTCTGGCAGTCTCTAGAGGAGGTCCTTTGCTGGCAGTGCTTGGGGATCCCCACCAGTCACAGCAAGGGTCAGCAAGTACTTCAAAACTGTAGAAATAAAACCAGAAATACATTTCCTTTTGAACACAATACAAAGCATTTCCCAAAGCTAACATATTTTAGTCAATAAATTCCGTTTTTTAGCTTTCTTGTCTGGAGACTTATTTTTCCATCAAGTTGGTCCCAGTTTCTTTTTTCCGCTATCCCATCTTCTGCAAATTCTTCTGTTGATTCCATTGGTTCCTCCTACCATGGTCCAGCATTTATCCCTTTCTCATCTTTTGCCCCTGCCCACCAGCCCCATGCCCAGCATTTCTCCTTCTATCACCCCTCTCCAGTACAATGTCACATCTCTCCTCCATTCCCTTCACCAATATATCCAGCATTCCTCCCTCTTGCATCCCTTTCAATTTGTCTCACACTTTCCACCACAACATTAGAGAAACTGGGCCTCTTCTCCCTCAAACAGAAGAGATTGAGGGGACATGATCGAAACATTCAAGGTACTGAAGGGAATAGACTTAGTAGATAAGAACAGGTTGTTCACCCTCTTCAAGGTAGGGAGAACAAGAGGGCACTTTCTAAAATTGAAAGAGGATAGATTCCATACAAGCATAAGGAAGTTCTTCTTCACCCAGAGAGTGGTAGAAAACTGGAACGCTCTTCCGGAGTTTGTCATAGGGGAAAACACCCTCTAGGGATTCAAGACAAAGTTAGACAAGTTCCTGCTGAACTGGAACTTACGCTGATAGGGCTAGTCTCAGTTAGGGCGCTGGTCTTTGACCAGAGGGCCACCGCATGAGCAGACTGCTGGGCACAATGTACTGGTCTGACCCAGCAGTGGCAATTCTTATGTTCATCTTTCTCTTCCCTATCATCTGTACCTCATTCCCTCCCTATGACCAAAAACTCTCCTCTTTCTTCCATTCCCTGTGTACACCATCTCTCCTTCCCTCTCACTGTCACACTCACGCCTAATTCTCCCTTTCTAATCCCTCCTCCACCTCAGCACCTCTTTCTCTCCCTTTCCTCCGTTCTCTCTCCCAAGTTTATGCCTTCTGTGTTCAAAAACACACTCCCTCCCTCCCTTCCTTGTCCCACTTTTGGGCCCCTCCCATGTCCCAGAACAGCAACATCGAAGCAAAACAAGCCTTATAAAAGGAAGGCCTAAGTTGATCCCCTCGCTCACAGGAAAATATAACCTAATTTTAGTTCAGGAGCGACAACTCTGCCTAACCTTTTCCCAGCCTGCTAGCTACCCTCTCCTACAACAGCATTCTCCAAGCCGCATGAAATTTAGCGCAAGAAAAATCAACCCCGCTCCCAGGCGCTTTACTCCTACCGACTCCTCCTCATCCAGGCCAAGCTTATATTTGAGTATATACGGTACACTTTTTAAAGAAAGGTTCACAGTTGCTTACATTATCTTTACAATCGAGTTACAATTATCCCCTGCCCTAAAGATCTTACTAGTTACTTGAACACCTGAGACAATAGGAGGCAAAGTTACTTACTCATAACAGAGGAGTGTCAACAAGATTTGAACCCTTGTTTCTCTGGTTCACAATCTATTGTGTTAACTATGAGACCACGCCTTCTCCAAAATAAATTTCTATCTATAAACATGGTGACTGCCTTCTCTGGTGAGCAGTCTCAAGACATCTATATCATAAGACTGATCTATTGCCTGGTAATAAAAACAACAGTTTTATTTTAAATATTCCATTTTTAGGGCTTCAGTCCTACAGCAAAAATTAATACTTAATTTAGTAAAAATATTATTTGCCTATTTACTAATCATGATGACTTAGATAGAGAACCACTTTAACTGGTCAAAATGAATTTAATTGAAGTCATTCTATCTAAATCATCCAAACATTACAGACCCAAACAATCAATCTCATATTTGCTAATATAGGGAATAACACAGTTCCTTTCTCATCTTCTCATAATTATTCATTTGTCATTGTAAATCACAATACTAGAGCCATCAGAAGCGGCACTCTAAAAGAATATTTTATAGTTTCTTTGCCACTGGGCTTCCTCATTGGCTCATGTATTTAAACTAAATGGAAACTTTTTAAAGTGCTTTAGTGTTTACATAACTTATATCTTTATATGCTTTATATATTTAATATGCTTTTAGCACTTACCTGAGCAACTTGACATAGTAAAAAAAAAATTCTTAGCCGCCGGCAATATTCAAAATGCACCACCAAGAACCAACAAGAGAGTTACAAACCTCAGGACGCTTCATTATCTGATCCTTAGCTGATCAATAACAGCTGAATAAGAACATAAGAATAGCCTTACTGTGTCAGATCAATGGTCTATCAAGCCCAGTAGCCCATTCTCACAGTGGCCAATCCAGGTTCCTAATACCTGGCCAAAACCCAAGGAGTAGCAATATTCCATGCTACCGATCAAGGGCAAGAAGCAGCCTCCCCCATGTCCCTCTCAATAACAGACTAACGGAGGAGTGTGTGGCGCAGTGGTTGGATCTACAGCCTCAGCATCCTGGGGTTGTGGGTTCAAACCCTGCACTGCTCCTTGTGACCCTGGGCAAGTCACTTAATCCTCCGTAGCTCCAGGTACGTTAGATAGATTGTGAGCCCACCGGGACAGAGAGGGAAAATGCTTGAGTACCTGATTGTAAAAACCGCTTAGATAACCTTGATAGGCGGTATATAAAAATCCTAATAAATAATAATAAACTATGGACTTTTCCTTCAGCTACACCAGGGGTCTCAAAGTCCCTCCTTGAGGGCCGCAATCCAGTCGGGTTTTCAGGATGTCCCCAATGAATATGCAAGAGATCTATGTGCATGCACTGCTTTCAATGCATATTCATTGGGGAAATCCTGAAAACCCGACTGGATTGCGACCCTCAAGGAGGGACTTTGAGATCCATGAGCTACACTATCCGCCCTTACAACAACCTCTGGCAATGCACTCCAGAGATTAACTATTCTCTGACTGAAAAAAATATTTCCTTCTATTGGTTTTAAAAGTATTTCCCTGTAACTTCATCGAGTGTCTCCTAGGGCTCCTTTTATTAAGCTGCGCTAGCAGTTTTAGCGCACGCTAAATTGCCGCATGCACTAGATGCTAATGCAATGCAGTGCACGCTATAAATGCTAGAGCACTTTAGTAAAAGGAGCCCCTTAGTCATTGTAATATGATGATATACGATGGCCTCCTGGCCACTCAAGCAGCTAAACTAGATAACCAAATCTTCAATCTACTGATAACGACACCAGACTACAAGATGTTCAGAAAATAAATAAAAACTATACTCTTCAAGAAACCCCTGAAACAGCCCTAACTTCAAACTTACCGTCCTCCCCCCTCCCTCTTCCCGCCACACAGAAACTACATAACCTACTCTTTACCTCTCTAGAAAGGACAAATGTTCTTCCATTGTAACCCTCCGTTTTTTATCTCTTTTGTAATCCGCCTTGAACCGCAAGTAAATGGCAGAATAGAAATCTCTAATGTAATGCAATGTAACATTTTATTGAGAATTTTCACAAAAGATATACAACAAATAAAACAATACACTATTAAGCTGCAAATCCACAAGTCAGAGATATGAAGTCATAAGAGATTAACAATCAATTCCTTACAGAATGTAGTCTTTGTAATTTTTGACGCAGTGAAAAATCGATCCACTTGTACCCATTCTACTCCACTCAGGATTTTGTAGACTTCAATCATATCTCCCCTCAGCCGTCTTTTTTCCAAGCTGAAGAGCCCTAGCCGTTTTAGTCTTTCCTCATACGAGACTAGATTAAACTCAGGCTTTATAGTTAAAATAGTAAGAAAACCAATGCCATCAAAGGGTTTTCAGATTAACTTAGTGCTCTCCAATATTAAATCTCTTGAGACTCGCCTTTGCAATTTGCTTTGGTTGCTCCACTTCACAGAATACTCCAAATGACTCTCTCATTTTCCATGGGTTTACAAGATACATTGTAAAACTTGCATCTGAAGACTTTTGTGTGTGCTCATTTTGAAGAATTTTGGTAGAAAATTCTTCCACTGCTACTGTTATACAGTGTGCCACAGAAGAAGAGATGCCTTTAAATGCATTCCTCCAGCGAACCTTCAACACAGTTACCTGAAATAAAAGAAAGAGGGTTACGGTATTTTCAGTCTAAATTCACCCTTATACTTGTAGGATACAATAATTAACCCCCTCTTTTCCTAAGACACGCTAGCCGATTTAGCCCACGCTAAATGCTAACACATCCATAGAATATAATGGACACGTTAGCATTTAGTGCGCACTAATATTTAGCGCATGCTAAATTGGCTAGCTCGCCTTAGTAAAAAGATCCCTATATTTATAAGCGTTTAATCAAATTCTAAATAAAACTTGGAAACTTTCATTTGTAAAATTGAATTTTTTTCTAATTATTTAGAATCCTGAGATAAACTTGCAAAGTACCATAAAAGGAAATATAAAAATCTTTCATACATGAAAAATTAATCATTACTAATAAAGAAGCTCTAGTTTCAAGTTTCAAGTTTATTATATTGTTTGATTAAACGCTTTTCCAATTTCAAAGCGTTTTACATAAATAAAATAGAGTTTAAAATGGACTCACTTATACAATTACTATTCTTCTAAACGAACTGGGTAACAACATTGGACAGGAAGACAACTGATAACAATGGGAAGGTGGGGAGGAAATACAATATTTGTTAAAAGATTACATAAAAGGGAAACATATTAGGAAGATAAGGGGATAAAATGAGAGACCGAAAAAAGGTCAATAAGAATGAGTATTTATAATCTGTCAATTAAAGGCTTCTTTAAAAAGAAGACACTTTAGATTCTTTTTAAATATTTGTAAATCTTGTTCTAATCTTAAATACAAAGGAAGAGAGTTCCATAACATTGGTGCCGTAACGGAGAAAACTGAAGCACGGCGGGTTCCAATAACTTTTAAAGAGGGAACATTTAAAGTACATTGTGAAGCTGATCTGAGAGCTCTGGATGAACTGTATGGAATGTAAGCTCTCTTACAAAAGTTTAGCACATGGTAAGAGAGTAGCACACACTAACTTTGCACATCTTTTTTTATACCTAAAGGGCATATAGCACTTAGCGCACGTGAAGGACTAAGGTCAGTTAGTACTCGTTAAGTTTTAGTAAAACATAACATAAAAGCAATTTCTAGACTGCATACCATTAAGCTCTATGCGGTTAACAAAAGATTAAATAATAAAACTACAACTGGATGAAAGAACTTGAAATTTGCAATTACACAAAATTTGTGGTTAGTTATTCCAAAACTAGTATATATCCTGAAATCCTGCTATTTTGGTATAAACATAGTTGGAAAGTTAATCTTTCAGTATAATCACGGAAGTCTACTGTTCTTTGTCTTTTTTTTAATACTTAGGGCTCCTTTTACGAAGGTGCGCTAGGGTTTTTAGCGCACGCACAAAATTACCGCGCACGATAGCCGAAAATCTACCGCCTGCTGAAAAGGAGGCGTTAGCAGCTAGCGCGCTCAGGAATTTAACGCGCGCTTTTGTGCGCGTTAAGACCCTAGTTACCTTCATAAAAGGAGCCCTTAATATTTGTTGTATCTGTAGCTCTCAAGTACTAAATGCATTTTTCTTTTTATGTAATCCAGTTTGTGCCTTATCCTTGGAAAATTAATGTACAAACTATACACAACAATTCTATACAAATAAAAATCTAGCTCAATTAACATTATGCACACAAATGTTAATGAGGAGAAAACATAAAGCAAGATTCTTTAAAAACATTTTTATATTACACTTACTGCTTGTTACAGAGGATTAAAGCAGCAGTCTAGGAAACGAGAAAGCCCTGTTTAAATTCTAGTGCCATCTCCTTGTGACCTTTAGCAAATCACTTAGGGGCGGATGCACAAAGCTCCAATACCCAGTAGAAATTACCATGGTCGGAGCAATTTTTCTTTTACTGGCAATACTCAGCATAATAGCAATCAATTTCCATGTGTGCTATTCATGCGGAGAATTGATGGTAAAATGGGTGATTAAAAGAGCAATCGCTAGGCACAGCTCCTCTTTCCTGTCAAGCTGCTCTCCTTGCCCCGATCTGAGATGCAGGCTTTGGGGGGGCTTTCCCTGCCATTTAGCTGTTCTGGGCTTCCCCTGCCAGCTCAGTCGCTACTAGCTGAGCTGGCAAGGGAAGCCCAGAAGCCGCCAATCCACTCTTATCAGCTCAGCTGTGATCAGCCAGCAGGGAGAGCAGGGAAAAAAAGTAACCCTCCCCCCAGAGTCCCCTCACACCCCGTCCCTTTTTTTTAAAATTGGCAGCAGAGTGCCCACTCCCACCTGCCGCAAGTCTGGGTCCCCCTATGCCAGAACCCCCTCAACCCCCCCCAACTCTGAAACAAAACCATGGAGGTCCAGCGGGCCCCTAGATCAAGGATCCACCACAAACTCCCTACCTTGAGTCAAAAACCAGTAGGAGGGATGCCCCATCCCCCGACACCCTCTTGAAGCTCTGACCCCCTCCTTTTGAGCCCCCACCTCCACCGAAACAAAGCCTTGGTGGTCCAATGGGATCCTAGCTCAAGCCCCCCCCAAATCCCCTACCTTAACTTGAAGACTGGCAGGAGGGATGCCCACTCCCTCCTGCTCATAGGCTCACCTCTTCAAAATGGTGTGCTTTGGACCCTGATTGGATCAGGCGCCTAAGGCCCCTCACTGGGAGGGGCTTTAGGCTCCTGAGCCAGTCAGGAACTTAAGCCTATGCACAGTGCATCCTGGGATGCATCAGGAAGGGGAAGGCCTGCAATTTCAGAGGGCCTGCCGGCAGGAATAAATGGGTATCCATCCTGCCAGATTTTCAACAAAAAGGTACGGGCTCGTGGGGGTTGGGATCCCTCAGGCAGGAAGGAGTGGGCATCCTTCCTGTTGATTTTTTTTTTTTAATTACGGGGGGTGGGAGGGGGAGTTGGTGGCAGGAAGGAGTGGGTAACCCTCCAGCTAATCTGCAACTTAAAGGCAGGGGCAAGTTCACGTGGAGGGGGAGTGTCATGGAGGGCTTGGTGGAAGGGGGATGAGAGAGAGATCGGTGGGGGAAGGCGGGATCTTATTTTTTTTAATTGGGCATTGGGGGCCTTTAGCGGCAGGGTCAGCTATCATAGCTGTACTTTCCTGTCAGTGCCAGAGCCAATCAACGCTCAGGCACCAATAGGAAAGTAAGACTACAACAGTTCAGATCCTGCCGTTAAAGTCTGCATGGGAAACAACGCATTTCCTTGCTGTGCATTACACAGAATACTAATGAGCTCCTTTGTAATGCATTAGCATATGATTCTCAGTGACTGCTACAATGATTGGTAGCCACAGAGAACCGTTTTGTGCATCAGCAGGAAAGTTTTCTTGCAAGTAAGACTTGTTAAAACCAGTCTTACTTGCAAGGAAATCTTTTGTACATTGAGGCCTTAATCTTCCATTGCCTTAGGTACAAACTTAGATAGCGAGTCCTCCAGGAACAAGGAAATACCTATTGTTCACCTTGAGGTACACATGATAAAAAGGCATGAGATAAATCTAATTTCAAAAGAATAAAATCATTCAAACTTGCCTGTTTAGCCCACTGTGAGGGCTGTGGCAGCACAATGAAGTCACTTGATGCACTTTCTTCTATTAATAGCTTTTCATCATTTCTTTTTAGTACTCCTGCACAGAGGTACAAAGAATATTAGAAATAACATGACAAAAGTGAAATTCAGTCTTACCAACATCTCTCTCTGTCCCTCCAGGAGTCCAACTTTTCTTTCTCTCTCCTTCACCCCTATTGGCAACATGTCTCCCTCTCTCTCCCTCCTCTGTTATGATTGTGCATCTCTCTGTTCTTCCTCAGGGTCTTTCCCCCTCTGTCTGCACCTTTCCCCATGTCTGCACCAACATCTACCCCCTCTCTTCTGCCTCCCCTTTGTTTCAGGTTTCTCCTTCTGCTAACATTTTGAGTCCTCCCACCTTTGGTTCAGGTCTTTGTCTCTCTCACTCTGTCTTCCCCCTCCTCAGGGTCTGGCATCTCTCTTTCCTCGGTTCAGGGTGTTTCCCCTCTCTAACCTCTTTAGTAGTCCAGGATCTGCCCTGTCTTCCCCTTCTCTTTTGGTTCAAGGCTTTTGGTTCAAGGCTGCTTTTCCCCTCCCCAAGGTCCTTTTGTCTCCGTCTCTCCCCCCCTCCCCCCCGATCCAGCGTCTCTAAAGCAACCCCATCCCACCGGGGCCCTCGCGATGGGCACAGCCATACCTCCACTTACACAGTGACCGTCAGGACCTCAGACTTCTTGATTGCAATTGTCCTCGTCTCAGTTCTTCCCTCTGGGCCAATCACAGTTGAAAGTTAATTAAGGCAGCCTGCAGAGCAAACGTAGCAGACTGCCGTCTGCCTCTGTAGCACGTTCTCTCTGCCGCGGTCCCGCACCTCCTCTAATGTCAGGGGCGGGACTGCGGCAGAGGGAACGTGCTACAGAAGCCAATGACAGCCTGCTACTTTTGCTCTGCAGGCTGCCATAATTAACTTTCAACTGTGATAGGTCCAGAGGGAAGAACAGAGGATGCTGAGGGGGAAGCGTGTCATCTGAGCACAGAGCGCCCGGCTATAAGATGCTAAAGATGCTAGGTAGAACACTGGCTCAGCAATCTATTGGCATTGCCTTTGCGATCGACCGGTAGATCGCGATCGACGTTTTGGGCACACCTGGTTTAAACAAACAAACAAAAAAAAGTATTCAGGCAACAACCACATGGCCACTCAATCCTCTGGAGTCACTGCTCAAACCCCCACCCAAGAGGAGGTTTGATATCTTGTGGCTCATGAATACACATGAACTTTATGAACTGTTTTCTATCACACAAGATTAAAGACTCAGCGACTATCTTTTTCTCTTTATATTGTCCACTTGTGGTAGTGGTGGTATTCACCTCTTACTAAAGATCCTATGGAAGAAAATTTCACAGACAATAGATTGACTAATTCTACATAATAGACCTTATTTATTTATTTAATTTTCTAGCCCGTCCTCCCAAAAGAGCCCAGTACGGTTTACAAGTTAACATACATAATAATACAGTTAAGCGATAAGATAATTGGAGTAAGGACTTCAAATTAGAGAGTTACGCAGGGACAGAAATCAAGCCTGTCCTCGCTAGAATTGAATCTGTCCCCATATAATTCAAATCTGTCCCTGCCCATCCCCATAAACTTAAAAGCAGTAGTTTCATTTAATTATGCTACTGAATTAAAGGCTCTGGTAGAGATCCATTTACAAATAAGCAAAGACACTTTATTAATTTGGAAATATTAATTGGGAATCATACATACTTTGTAAATGGGTTCTGCCAATGCTTCTAATGTAAATTTAAATACTCCAGCTGATGAGGACCCTTCAAGCTATGTCAGATAAGGACTCACTCTGAAGATGACCGGGGGTCCCTTTTGCCAAGCTTGGCAGACAGCAGCAGCGTCCCTGAGTCACAGATGCTGGCACATCAGTGGCTCAGGGATGCTGCCAGCGACTGCTACGCTTGGTGGAGCAAAATTCTGGTCGCCTATGGAGATCCTCAGCTGGTGGTACTTGAGAATACCCACCAGCCACAGCAAGGGTCAGCAAGTACTTCAACACAGGAGAAATAAAACCAGAAATGCATTTCCTTTTCTATTGATCATAATACAAAAACATCTGCTATATACATTCTGGAGATTTATTTTTCCATCAAGTTGGTTCCAGTTTCTCTTTTTTGTGTTGTCCTGTCTTCTGTAAATATTTCTTCAAGTGGCGGAAATGCTCTTGGAGGTTGGGAGGCCCCAGAGGGTCCCCTGAAGTGCGCTAGGGCCATGGCTAAATTGTATCCCATGGCTTTGGAATTTTCCAATCATCTAGTCCCAGCGAGGGTGGATTCGACGGTGGCTCAGTTTAGTGACCTGAGCCACCGTCGAATCCACCCTCGCTGGGACTAAATACTTGGAAAATTCCAAAGCCATAGAATACAATTTAGCCATGGCCCTAGCGCACTTCAGGGGACCCTCTGGGGCCTCCCAACCTCCAAGAGCATTTCCGCCAAATTCATGTGATCTGGAAATGCAGCGGAGAGTGGGTGCATAGAACTCATGATGGAACATTCCGCCTGAACTGCTGAGTGAATCAAATTCCAATGTCCGCAGGGATTCAGAGATAAGATCTTAGCTTGCGTACCATCTGATCCCCTTTTGCATCGTGGGAAACAGTGTTCTGGGAATCCCCGAGATCCGCTAGGCTAACCACGTCAGCAGAGCATGTCGAACAGCTGTGCGACAGCACCAGCACAGAAATTGATTCAGACACCGAGGCAAAAGCGGGAAGTTGCCACTGGCTTTCAGGCGGACCAGCAAGGGAGCAGATTGATATGCTGGAATCCAAAGTTTGCATAGACTGCCACACAGTAGTCTCTCATGAAAGCCTGATACATCATATCCACAAATTCCGGCGGAAAATAGTCCCTGGCGGCCAGAGCTGATCTGTGGGACTCAGATTTGGAATGGTTTGAAGACTTATGAGACTTTTCCACAGAACTGCACTTGCATTTCACGAAAGCGCCCTCTGCGCCCAATTTTGGCGTCCCGGTCGCTGGAATCACATCTCTGGAAGAATCTAAGGAAAGCAGGGCCTCTCCGAAGGATAGTGCGGAATCCACGCACAGTTTACGCTCCTTGTGGACCATGGTGCACAGAATATATGGCTGTGAAACCACAAGCCATCTGCCGCATTTACGGCATGAATCCATGCCATCCTGTCCTGAGGTGGCCATCTGTGAAGTTTGGGGCAAAAACAAAGATTCTAAGTCCAAAAAATATAGTTTTAAAAAGTTTAAAGAAAATCCGAGATGGCTGTCGCGGGTGCCGATTTTGCCTTAAAAAAAACGCCTGTTAAAAATGCAGGAAAACACTAAAAATGGTGATTTTAGGAGTTTACAGGTGGGGGGACCAGGGAATGCAGGGAAACCCCCAAATTGAGCACCCCCCCCCCCCAAATTGGCAAACTCTGTGACTCACAGACACCACAGAGGCATGTGCTGCAATGCATTTCAATGGCACCAAGCAATACACAGTGCAAGCATAGGGAGATCAGTACTACTACTAATAATAGTTTATTTTTATATACTGCCAAACCATCAGTTATTGGTTGTTTACACAACAGTAATTACAACAAGTAATTAAAATACAGATCCAAATAACAATGTCTTATAAAAGAAATAAACACAATTCAATAAAAGATACTGACTAACAAAATGCGACCCTAACTTATTCAAAGTAAGATATGCACAATACAAATTATTTATACTAAAATAATAAGAAACTGTAAACATTATTCCATAAAAATAATATAAAATTCACTTATCATGATAATTTTGAAATCGATTAAATATTGTATTGTTTAAATAGATAAGTTTTAAGATCTTTCCAAAATGGATAATAAGTGAGGGCTGGACAAATAAGAGCATTCAAACATGTATTCATTACTCCCGCTTGAAACGCCAGAGTCCTATCTAAGAATTTCTTAAAGTGGCACATTTTCGCTGAAGGAAAATAAAACCACCCGGATCTACGTACCTCAGGAGCTGATTAAACTGGATTTTTCAGATCTTCTGGCTGCCTCACCTTCCCTGTCACCTCAGATCATGACCACCAAGACCCCTCAGGGAAATCAGGGAAGACATGCAGTGCGGTTCCGATCCTGGCGTACCTCCTCGGTACTGCAGCAGCCTGCGCTCTACCCCTTTGCGGACAAACCAAGGGAGAGATGGCTCCCGATCCTGGAGACCCGATCCAATCTGCAGGCTGTCCAGAGGACTTACTACAGTTTCAGGCTTACAGAGCACCCTCCAGAAGCAAAATTTAAAATGACTGCGATCTTCTGCCGAAGGTCAACTCGCACAGAGTTGATCCGCAGCACATGGACAAACCCGTGAAAAAATTAAAAAAGACTAGGAATTGAAAACAAATCACGAGCAGAATTAACAGATTTCAACCATGCACAGAAGCTGCAGGATCAAAACTGAGCAGGACAGGAAGCTCCCGGATAGTTAGCCCAAAGGGGAAGGATCATCTTTTAGTTGCCCTGCAGCAGAAGCTATCAGACATACAAGAACCCTCTAGTTCAGCCTCCAGAGGGATTGTACAAGAAATGTACATTAAGGTCTCCTAAGATAGCTAGTTATATGTTAGGTTATGATAATGTTTTAAATTTTTATTATTATTTTGTAATGTAATTGGTATGTTACCCTCCAAGGATTTCTTAGACTATTTCTTAAGCACTAGTTACTAATTACTTTTTTAGCTTTCTAGTTGGTTCAAGGAACTATAAACTAGAGATTAGGCCGGGGATGGGCGAGAGTTAAACACTAAACAAGACTTTCCTCAACTGCTATCCATGCCCTAATCTGATCTTACCTTATGCTCTGAAATGCAACCTAAAATACGATCAATATGCAAGCATCATTGGTCCAGCACTGGGTGGAAAAAGGCCATAAATGTTCAGATATTTAGCGAAGAATTACTGATCAAGTAATAGTAGGGTAGGAGTGTGGTAATTTTGAAAGCCTGCTACATTATAAGAAACAAAATTGGATATACAAACTTAATAAGGTTAGCCCCCATGGGCTGAGCTCTGAAACTGAATGGATGTCTGATCTAGAAGGGTGCTCTGTGATAGAACATAAGAATCAGCTGACTGCTTGAAAAAACCACTGCTGCTATCTTGGACTGACAGAGAAGGAAGGTTGAAGATGTAATCGGCAGTATAAAGAGGTATTTAAAGAGTGTATTACTGGCACAAGAGTTAATATAATATAATTTGAAACATAATAAAATATACTAATAATAATAATAAAAAAGAGGTTTTATCTAAGGTTCTTGTAGATTTTTGAAAATTTTACTGAAATATTTCTTATTGGGACATTTGTGCTTTTTAGGGACTAGACTGACCTTGAAACAGCATTGTATGCGAAACATGATTAGTTGATTTATTCCCGATCCGATTATGATTCATTGAAGTTTTTCTATAATATATTGAAGATAAGCGAGATATGACTTTCTACATTGAGAAATGTGAAATGTGGTTGAAATAAGAAATGATATAAAATGAAATTCAAACTCTACAATACAATTGAGACCAGTGATGACTGGATGCTTAAATCCCTATTGGCAATGAAATTTTGAGCCGGTGAAGGTGATATCGCTGAGGACTCTGAAGAACATTAATTAAAAGCTGTATGAAGTAAGTTTAGATTATACTGTACAATAAATGATTGATATGTTCAATCTTCAATGCCAAATTTGTAAGGCAATGGCACATTGTTTTCAGATCCAAAATAAATTATACTTCGGCAATTCCTGTCCTTACCTTGCGCATAATTCTTTTCTTCAATAACACTGGACAACAGTATTATTTCAGTTGATAATTCTTCAATTCTTTCTTCCAACCATAAATTAAGCTTTACAAGTTTAGATAAGCACTTAAGTTGATTTAAAGAAAAATAGAAATTTCTTTCTTTCTGGTTAGCTGTCCAAAGAAAGAGACAAATAGAATCAATTTTGATTTTTGAGTAATTCTTGATGACCATATACCTAGATGCACAATTTTAAATTAACATATATCAAATATTTTTGTAGCATTTTATACTCCGGAAACCAGCAATATTGCATAATTATCATTATGATGTGAAACAAATGAAGTAAACTCATGGAATGCTAATCTCGCTGTATTATTAATACACCTACACAATAAAAAAGCATTAATATATAGTAATCTTCAATATAGTACATCAATATATGCTAAAGTTCAGAAAAAAATGACAGAATTCTACATTCAAAGTATATTATGATGTGTTATAATTTGTGGTAAGATACCTCCCTCCTCTTATCAAGCTGTGCTAGAAGCTTTTACTGCGGACCGGCAAGGTAAGTGCTCCAAAGCTTATAAGAATTTTATGAGCGTTGGAGCATTTACCATGCCGGCTCGTGTTAAAAACCTCTAGCACAGTTTGATAAAAGAGGCCCCTAATTAGGAGGGTATCTTTTCTATGCTTTCCCTAACTCAGGTTGAAAGATATTAAAAAATAAACAAATTGCTAAGCCAGCTCAAGAGATCTTGAGCTATGATGGACCCCTGATGGATTCCAGTCTCTTTGGCTGGGGAGCTCACTGCAATCATCGGCCAATTCAAGTGTGGTGCTTGGCCACCCAGAAAAAGTGGTCAATCAACAGTCTGGAGCTCAGAGCCATTTGGCTGGCCTTATTGAAACTGCAGAAGACCCTGGAAGGACAAGCAGTCAGCGTCTTCTCAGACAATGCTTTGGTGGTGGCCTATACCAGTTATTCTCAACATGCGGTACGGTACGTGAGCCGCTTGTTTTGGGGTACGCAGCACTGTGCAGGTCTCCTGCCTCCTCCTTCTTCCTTAATAGATGCTACCGCCTCCAAGGATCTTATGCCCTCCTTATTGCACTGTGGCATTGTGCTGGAGAGGGGTGAGAGAAGGAAAAATGGGTATGGGGCTGGTGTGCAGTGGTGAAAAATACTGTGCATGATCCTGAGGATGAGAGAGGGAGAAAAGTTGTACATGGCAGTAGAGGGGATAGGAGAGATGCATCTTGGATCTCTCTCTCCTTTCCCACTCTCTTTACAGCAAGGGAGGGAATGAAAGACAGATGGATAGTGAGAAAGAGAGGAAGATGTTGCCAAAAGGAGTAAAGGGGAGAAGAAGAAAAGTTGGACTCATGGAGGGCAGAGAGAGAGATGTTGGCTGCCGAAGGGAATGAGGTGTGAAGGAGAGGAAGCATGCAGGAGGCAGAAAGAAAGAAAGAAATATTTGATGCACAGTCAGAAGGAACTGTAACCAGAGACTCATTAAATCACCAGACAACAAAGGTAGGAAAAATGATTTTATTTGCAATTTATTGATTGAAATGTGTCAGTTTTGAGAATTTATATCTGCTGCCTATATTTTGCACTATATTTGTCTATTTTTCTATAGTTGTTACTGAGGTGACATTGCATATTTTAAAGTCATCTGCTTTGACCTTTTTGGGGAACCCCCCCCTCCAAATATAAATGATAATTAACATTTTCTCTACATACAGTGTTTGTGGGGGGGGGGGGTTATTTTGTGGTTACCATTATGAATTAATAAGATTACATTGTGTGGTCTTAGGGATATTTGGAGCATTGAGATTAAGCATCAGATTTCGGCATCTCAATGGCCACAAATTTGGTCTTGGAGAATGAGATGTACAATGTCAGCGTCTATGAGACAAACTTGTTTTTTTTTTTTTTGTTACATAGAGCTTTTTGGACCCTAGTTAGATTACAAAAATTAAATAGTTCCTTATCTAATAGATGCTGGCATTTTAATCTGGATGTAGGGACTTTGGATCATCTTTTGTATTACTGTCCCCATATCTTAGCCTTTTGGAATTCAATCTGGGATCAAATAGTTTATTGGAAAACCATGTAACGTTATCTTATGATACTGTGATATTTGGAATGTCTATGAGAAAAAAAGAGTCAGATATCATCGTGTAATAATAAACTTTTATTGATCATGACTGGAGTTGCCATCCAATATATTACTAATAACTGGAAAGACCATAGTAGGCTTAATTTTAATTTCTGGTGGAATTCGTTATGTCACATATATAGAATGGAAAAATCATTGGCGGTACAGAATGGAAAGTATAAAAATTTTATTAAAATATGGGAGCCATTAACATCTTTTTGTCATGATTAAATGCCATTTTTCTATTAATTATACACCACTTAATGTTGGGTGGGGGGAGGGTTTCAAGTGTAGGGTTTATGATCTTATAATGGGCTTTGAGGGAGGGTGGGGGGAGGGTTACATTTATTTTTATAGGATATAATGATAAGATGTTCAAATGGTCTAATTAATAGTGTTTATTATGAATTTTTGTACACTTGATGAAAGTTTAAAAATACATAAAGAATTAAAAAAAAAAAAAAGATTACATTGTGTGTATATGAAAAATGAATGGAAGACATTGCATTACAATTAGTACTATTATTTTGGGAATGGGGTCAGGGGTGGAGCTTGGATGGGTCAGGGGCGGAGCTTGGTACTCGGTTGATATTTGTTAGACTTAGGGGGTACTTGGCTGGAAGAAGTTGAGAAACACTGGTTTATGTCAATCGCCAGGAAGGCCACCAAAAGTGCCCATTTGTGTCTGGAAGCCTGCTTGCTCTTCAGGCACTCTCAGCTCTGCACGTAGTGAGAGTGGACATTGTTTAAGCCAATTTTCTTAGCAGGCAGATCTTGGATCCAGGCAAGCAGATGCTGTGCATTATAATTACCCAGTATTTCACTGTCGGTGTCAGCCTTCCAAGTCTTTGTTCATTGCTGGGGTCAGCCGGTGTTCTACCTCATGGCAACAGCAAAGAACAAGAAACAGGTCAGGTTCATCAGCCGAAGATCCAAGCCTGGAAGTGTGGGTCTGGACACTGTGGTCCAGCCATGGCCACAAAACGTGCTATTATATGTGTTTCCTCCATGGCCCATGATAGACCGAATCCTGCAAAGGATTGTAAGTCATCGGGGAAGGGTCATTCTGGTGGCTCCAGACTGGCCATACCGACACTGGTACACAGATCTGGTACGTCTTCGGAGAGGCCCTGGTCTCAGGCTACAAGTGCAACAGCCATCCTTTCCCAGGGTCCAGTGGTCATAGAAAATCCAGATTGCTTTGTTCTTACAGCATGGCTATTGAATGTGAAGTATTAGCACGCAAAGGGTACTCTGAAATGGTCATTGCTACACTCCTTAAATCTAAGAAGCCGACAACAGTCTGAGATTTTTATGGAGATTTTCCAACATTGTGCGCCCAGGAAAAGGTTTTGCTGTTTCTGTGGTTTTGGCTTTCCTTCAAGCAGGCCTTGACAAAGGGCTTCCTGTGGCTTCCCTTCGGGTCCAAGTTGCAGGTCTGTCTTGTTTCATAGCTTGAGACCACAGATCTACACTGGCATTTCATCCAGACATAGCCATATTTCTAAAGGGTACACTACTTATTAGGCCTCCATTAAACTGCCTTTCCCTTTTTGGGATCTTAACATGGTTTTGCAAGGCCTCAGCCAGGCTCCTTACGAGCTCCTGAAGAAAGTGTCTCTGATGGATCTGCCGCTTAAAATAGTTTTTCTGGTGTCTATGACCTCGGTGAGATGGGTCTTGATACTCCAGGTTCTTTCCTTATAAACACTGACACTGGAGTCTCGTTACACCCTGTTCCTTCTTTCTTGCCGAAGGTGGTTTCAGCATTTCATATCAATCAGGATATCAGATTGCCAGCGTTCCAGTCCACAGGTTCCAGAAAAAAGGACTCGATTCTCAAGAAGTTTGATGTGAGAAGAGTGCTACTTAAATATCTTGAGGTCACTAACTAGTTTAGGCTGTTACCATCTTTTTGTGCTAACGAATCCAGCTAGGCAAGGTACGCCAGCTTTCAAGGCCATGATTTCCAGGTGGATTCATAGGGTCATTTTGTCCCCAGTTTCAATTAAAGTGCATTCAACCAGAAGTATGGCTTTGCCATGGGCCGAAGCTAGGGCAGTTTCATCTGAGGAGATTTGTAGGGCGGCGACTTGGCCCATTCTACATACATTTGCTAAGTTTAAAGAGTGGATGTGGTGGCAGGAGAGGACTATGCCTTTGGGTACTCAGTACTATGTGCCAGTTCAGTCATCCCACCCTAGAATTCTAGGACTGCTTTTGTATGTCCCATTTGTCCAGAATGACACACCTATTGCACTAGAAAAAGAGATTAGGGCCTAGATTTTCAAAAAAACAGCGTTAACCAACAGGCTGGTGATAATGATGGGCACATGAGCAGAAAAATACGCAAAAAGGAAAAAACCCACAACAACAGCGGGAGTGATGTTCAATCTCTCCCGCTACCACAACCCTCCCCACCCCCAGCAGTGATTGGCTGGTCTGTAACTTCCTCTCCGACGCCAGAATTGACGTCGAGGAGAAGGCTTCTGGGCTTGCGCCTGGACTTGCCTTTCCAGCTGTTGTTGTGGCAGGTAAGCAGGGAGATTACTATTCTCCCGTGATCGCCTGTCCCGTTGTCCCCACACACAGCTCCGGGATGCCGTCGCTGAAAACGAAATATTTAGGCATCCTGAAGCTGTGCGTGGGGACAACAGGACAGGGGATCAGAAAAAGGGACAGTCCCGTTCAAAACGTATTGTCACCTTATCCATACCCCTACTTCACCTAGGTTTTCAGAAGAGCCTGCTTGGGAACTAATTGTAGGTAGTAACAAAAGCCCTCTGTGAAGTAGGAAGGATATAGAAGAAATCCGGAGTGGGAAATTGCCTACTTATCCAGAATGATACACTTATCTATTAGAAAAGATTTTAGCAAGGTAAGAACCTAATTTCCTTTTATTTTTCAGGCTTGCACACCATGCTTACAATTTCCACTCCAAAAGAATATCTTTAATGACAATAATGTATACTACTGAGGAAAATAAACCCAGATGTCTGAAGATATAAAGTAAAAGTTAAAAAGAAATGTTCTCCTAAAGATTATATGAACATACTCGTAATAACCCCTGAAGCATAAATGTGCATTGTGGTGTTAATTGTTTTTAATTATATAGTATGTGCTATTATTTGTTTTATACAACATGCGTTTTTATGGTTTGTAGGGGTTTTTTTTTCAAAATAAATGTACTTTTTAATCAATTTTTCTGTATCATCCAGAGATAAATGTTCCATCTCCTTTGTTTTGGTTTGCATTGTGGAAATGTAACATTTTCCAAAGGATTATAGAATTATTTTTTTTTTTTGCCTAGGGAAAGGTATCAATTTTGCAGTAACCCAGTTACTGTAATATTGCTGTAGCTACTAGAATTTCAAAGCTGTTAGTCTATAGTTTGTATTAGATATCCCTGCATAAACAGATAAAAGCTACATGATTAGATAAAGAGACTTCTTGTATTGTTAAGTGTGATATCTTTCTCGTAGTCACATTCACCCAATTAAATATAAGAAGTTATACATGTGGAGGGGCATAATAAAAAAAAACCATCTAAATCTCCTTTTGGCCTAGCCCCTAAATGCTGAAAGTAGAAGCAGGGAAAATGTCCATTCTCAAAAAAAACGTCCAAGGATTTTAAAAAAGTAATGGCCTGCTTATACTTTCAGCTGTTTAAACGCCCAGACCACCACTACGTCTACACTTAAGACACATTACCAACCCAAAAAAACAGCCTAAGTCCAAA
Source organism: Geotrypetes seraphini (assembly GCF_902459505.1). NCBI lineage: Eukaryota > Metazoa > Chordata > Amphibia > Gymnophiona > Dermophiidae > Geotrypetes > Geotrypetes seraphini. The sequence continues at coordinate 5,805,074 of NC_047084.1, read as the reverse complement.
ACACCCAAAACCAGGCCTTTTAGGAGGAGCCAGTCCTTCGCCTAAAAGCTGGATTCTGCAACCGGTATCTGTCAAACCCCCCCCCACCCCCAGCAACGATCGCGGCAGGAGAGATGGTTCATCTCCACTGCTGCGATGGCGATCCCCCCCCCCCCGAACGGCAGCACATCAGGGTGAGCATCGCGGCAGGGGTGATGAGCCATCTCCCCTGCCGTGATCTTCATCCCTGAAGTGCCCCCCACCCCCACTAAGATCTAGACCCCATTATTCCCTCACATTATCTACCAATTGCTAATATAGCATTGTTGACAAAGTTGTTAGAATCAATTGTAGTGGGTCAACTTACTGGAGAAATTTTCATTACTTCCACCTTTTCAATATGGGTTTCGTTCTAATTTTAGTACCATAACTTTATTGATCTCTCTTATTTCTAAAATCCAACAACTTGACTTCAAAATAAATGTTCAATTTTGCTTCAGTTTGATTTGTCCGTGGTGTTTGATGTAGTACATCATGACATATTTGCTCCAATTACTTTCAGATATCGGTCTTAATCAGGTTGCTCTTGTTTGGTTTTCTAAATTTTTATTGTCCCAATCTTATTCAGTTAATATTGATGGTAATATTTCTAATTCCTGGCAACCTCCTTTTGGAGTTCCCCAGGGCTCTCTGCTTTCCCCAATTTTGTTCAATCTTTAAATGACAACTTTGAATATTTATAAGCTGTCAGCATGGGAACCGCTTTTTACTTATGCGGATGACATTTTTATAATGATTGAGATTGATCCAAATATTGCCAATTTAACTTTTAAAATAAATCACTGTATCTCTAAATTTCAAACTTGGGCTATGTCTGTCCAGATGAAGCTAAATGCAGCTAAAACTAAACTTCTGTGGTTAGGCCCAAAACTGTATCATCTTCCTTCCACTGTACTTTTGGATTCTGGGGCCTCCCTACAAATTGAGTTCTCTAAGATTTTGGGAATACTTTTTGATTCTTCTCTTACTTTTAAGGATCAAATAAACTCTCTGGATAAGAAATGTTTTTTCAGCTTACGAATGTTGAGGATGGTCAGATCTCTTTTCCATCAATGTCATTTTTCTGTTTTGGTCCATATTATATTATATTATCCCAGTTAGATTATTGTAATGCCATTTACCTTGGCATTGCCTTCAAAGACTACAATTAATTCAGAATACTGCCACAAAGTTGATCTATGGAAAGAGCAAATTCGACCATATGACTCCTTTGCTTTTCTCTCTCCATTGGCTCCCGGTTTATTTTAGAATTCAGTTTAAGTGTTTATGTATTGTTTTTAAGATTTTACATGGTATCTTTGCTCCTCTTATTCCTCTGCAATGGAATGTTTATAGATTTTCATATGCGAGAGGCATTCATCCATTTAAACTTTCTCTTCTTTCTAGGAAAGGAATTCAAGGAGTTAAGAATTTTAGCAGCCCTCTGGTTTTTAAATTTCCCCAATTATAGAATGAACTTCCCCTAATTTTGAGGTGTCCCCATTCCTTCCAACTCTTCCGTAAACTTCTAAAAACTTTTTAATACGCTAAACATTTTGAAAACTAACTCTTGTATTTCAGTTTACTTTATTTTTTAAATTTATTGTTAACCGCATTGAGTTTCCTTTGGTTGAAGACCCGGTATATAAGGTTAAGTTTTAGTTTAATTTAGTTTATACAGGCAGGAGGGATCCCAGGCCCTCCTACCCATGACGCCCCCCCCAAAAAAAACACCTCCCCCAGAGTCCCTGGATCCCCCCTACCCGCTGACCCCGTGACACCCCACCCCCGAGACCCCCCCTTTACCTTAAAGAAGTTGTCTCAAGCCCGTCCGCCCTGCAGGAACATCATCTGCACAATGGCAGGCCTTAGGGCCTGATTGAGCCAGGCGCCTAAAGCCGCGCCCACAGGAGGGGCCTTAGGCACCTGGGCCAACCGGAATTGACCCAGTTGCCTTAGGCCCCTCCTGTTGGCAGGGCCTTAGACACATGGGCAGCCCCACCCACAGAAGGGGCCTAAGGCAACTGGGACAATTCCAGTTGGCCCAGGCAATTAAGGCCCCTCCTGTGCACAGGGCTTTAGGCACTGACTCAATCAGGCCCTAAGGCCTGCCATTCTGCGGATGGCGGGCCTGCCGGGCAGACGGGCTTGAGACCTGTCCATCTATACAACTTCTTTAAAGTAAAAAAGGGGGTCTCGAGGGTGGGGTGGGGTTTCACGGGGTCAGTGGGGGCTGTTGCGGGGTTGGCGGGTGGGTGGGGAGGTTTCAGGGGGCCGCTCAGGAGTTCAGGGGACATTCATGGAGGGAGTGCATCGTGGGCAGAAGGGCTTGGGATCCCTCCTGCCCATATCTTAGTTGGGGTGGGGGGCAGGGGGTCGCCTGGGCAGGAGGGGTTGGGCTCCCTCCTGTCCATATCGAATCGGCGGGGTGGGGTTCTGTCGGGGCAGGAGGGGTTGGGATCCCTCCTGCCCATAATGGACCAGCGGGGTGGGGTGGGCACTAGGGCAGGAGGGCCTGGGAACCCTCCTGCCCCAATCACGTTGGGGGGGGGCTTGGGTCACCAGGGCATGAGAGGTTGGCCTCTCTTCTGCCCGATCCGATCAGGGGTATTGCGGCAGGAGTGATTGGGCATCTCTCCTGCCACGATGGCGATCGCAAGCCCCCCCCCCTCGAACTGTGGCACTTCGGTGTGAGGATCGCGATCCTCACCCTGAAGTGGCACGGTGGCCCATCACCATCGTGGCAGGGGAGTTGCCCAATCTCTCCTGCTGCGGTGGTTGCGGTGAGGGGTGGGCAGGTTGCCGGGGCCGCTGAGCTCATCGCGGCAGCCACGATCAGCTCAGCGGCCCCTTTTTCGGCACTTATACCTGTTTTGACTTGGTCTAAGTCAAAACATATATGTACCGACTAGGAAGCCTGTTTTAAGTTTTGGTTATACCTGCTGTACGACTATGTCTAGGTCGGCCCACCTCCCGCCCTTTCCCCTCCTCTAAAAATGCCTTTTTTCGCTCTATGTGTTTAGAGGCAGGGGAAAGGCCTAAGCTGGTTTTAGATATGTCTAAAACCAGCTTTGGTTATGGGTACTCGGACAATCAGGCTTGTTGATCGTCCAAGTACCCATTTAGGCCACTTTGTAGACGTTTGTTGTTTTTTTTTTTTATTATGAGCCCCATAGTCTATACATATAGATTAAATGAAATCTTCTCACTTAATTTGGGTTTGATGACATATGCACAATATAAATGAATTGACTTAATAATTTGAATCATACCAGGGTAAGCACTTGCAGAATATCTTGATATTCTTATAAATTATTATCATTATTTATCAACAGTTTTAGGAGTCATTATTAACAACTGCCAAAAACTGAAAATGAAGAAGCATTAAAACATCTTCATTTAGGAAGAAATAGAGGCAATACATTTTGTGGCAAGTCCGGCACTGCTTCCAACTTGCCCCATTGTAAAAGCAGGGAGAACAAGATTTCAGGTGGTAGTAAATTCCATCAGAGGAATTTCCCTAGCTATGAGGCTGCCTATCCCAGTACAGAAACCTTAGAGGCCAGCTCTGTGCAGAATGAGAGAAGCGGCTCTGCAAAAGGGGCCTATTTCAGGCAAAGAATAAAACCTTTTAAAACTGCCTTTATGCATCATATGTTCCCTGACCGCTATTTTCATTATGGCCAAAGGGGGAGCCAAAGGCAGTACTGGCCCATTCTCATACTTCAGAGCCTGGGGCGTGGCTTGCCACAATATAAGCCAGTGCCTCAGACAGGGAAAGGAGAGGCTCAGGAAGGTGGATAGAAACCAGTCCAGCAGAAGGTGTCAGAGAAGCGGACCAGAAGGTGGAACAGACTAGAGCTCAGCCCAGATCCAGTCCTGGTGAGGAGTTAATGGAACTGGAGGAAACTGGACTCCCCACTCAGTCAACCTGGTCTACTCCTGAGGAATGTATGGAAGTGTGAACGAAGATATGGACATTACCCTGCTTATTGTTTTTTCTTTTCTTGGAGAAGGGATTCTTTTTCTCTTTTTGATTGCCTCATGGCAAAGTAATAGCGCAGGAAACCTTTATTTCTCTCATCTGAGAACAATCATCTTTAACTGTGTTTTGGGTGACGGGTCTAAAGCGCGCGAGGACAAAGGCGCGCCGACAACCGAGCACAGACAACTGAGTGCAGGGCTTAATCGCGCCGAAGAAAACCCGTATTTTAAAGGGCTCTGACGGGGGGTGTGGGGGTATGTGGGGGGGAACCCCCCCCTCTACTTAATAGGGATCACGCTGCCTCATGCTGCCATGTTGGGGGGTATAAACCCCCCACATTATACTGAAAACTTAACTTTTTCCCTAAAAAACAGGGAAAACGTGAAGTTTCCAGTATAATGAGGGGGGTTACAACCCCCCAAACCCCCTACAATGCCAGCGTGATCTCTATTAAGTGAAGTGGGGGGGGTTCCCCACCAACACCCCCCATCGGAGCCCTTTAAAATACGTTTTTTCTTCGGCGCGATGAAGTCCTGCGCTCAGTTGTCAGCGCGCCTTTGTCTTCGCGTGCTTTAGACTATGAACAGTGTTTTGTTTCATGGATGTTTTCTTTCTTTCTTCTTTTTGGCTGGGACTAATTGAAAGACTTTACTAAATTGTGAAACCTATGCTGCACCCTACACACTGTGTGGACTTAACTAAGCAATACTTATGTAGCAGTGCTGATAAATGAACCAGTGAAGTGGTGTTTGTATTTGGGAACTTACTCAAGGTTATTTTTCTCCTCTCTTTTGAGACTCCTGATATCCTGGAAACAAGGCCTAAGTAGAGTCTGGGCGTGACATCCAACCAGGCTGAAGAAAACCAAAGATCCACTGAATGCAAGAAGGCAGCCATTATCCGTACCTGCCTATTGTTTTAGTGTTTGTTTCAAGTGCTGCATTATTTTATTCTTGTGCACTGCATATTTTCTGTTATACCTTTTTGCTCTGTTTTGGAGATTTTGTCTTGCTGGAAAACTTGCTTGTTTTGCAAACGCTGCATAATAAAAGTCTGCTTTTGTTTTCAACAATTAAAACCTTGCCTTAGTGACTTCTGTGAGTTTTTCTGGGTGATCTGTAAAGGTGCTTTGGCAAATCTTATTAGCCAGCACTAGTGCTGCCCGATTCGAATCGATTCACCGATTCACTTTGGGTGAATCGATTCGAATCGATTTACCAGGACAAAAAAAATCAGCCTCCCGATTCATTGACTGACCCTCCCCCCTAAAGCTGGAGCGGCAGCGCTGCCTCTTGCTGACCTGCCGTTCCTGCTTTAGAGGGCGAGTGGGGAAGGTCAGTCGGGAAGTAGCTTACCTGCTGGCCTCCCGCTGCTTTGCTGTCCATCTTCCTCACTGGCCTCCCTGAATCCATTTTCCTAATTTCAGCAGCCTGCAATAAGATCGCTGGCGCTAGCGATCTTTGTAAGCTGCCATACGGCTTTGGAGTGTCTTCTCTCTACTGCGGTCCCGCCCCTCCTCTGACATCAGAGAAGGGGTGGGACCGTGGCAGAGAGAGGAGAGCTCCGAAGCCGTACGGCAGCTTGCAAAGATCGCTAGCGCCAGCAATCTTATTACAGGCTGCTGAAATTAGGAAAATGGATTCCGGGAGGCCAGTGGGGAAGACGGATAGCACAGGCCTTCCGGGGGAAGGGGGGTGCAGTCCTTCAGGGAGGGGTGCGCCTTCTTGTGGGGGTAAAGACCTTCAGAGGAGACAGGCAGGCATTCAGGGGTGAGTTGTAGGCCTTCAGAGGGGGACATACAGGCCTTCAGGGGGAGGTGCAGGCCTTTAGGGGGGCAGACCTTCAAAGGGGGGGGACAGGCAGGCTGGCCTTCAGGGTAGGGGTGGGACAGGCCTTCAGGGGGGACAGGCAGGCAGGCCTTTGGGGGATGCAGGCCTTCAAGGGGGGGGGCAGGCCTTCAAGGGGAAAACAGACCTTCAGGGATGGTGGCACAGGCCTTCAGGGGGACAGGCAGGCCTTTAGGGGTGGGGTGAAGGCCTTTAGGGGTATGGTGCAGGCCTTTAGGGGTGGGGTACAGGCCTTTAGGGGGAGGCGCAGGCCTTCGAGGGAGCAGACCAGGGGAGGGGGTCCCTGGTGTAGAAGTACATGGAGGGAGGGAGGGGGTTCAAAGATACGTGCATATGCCGGACTTTGGGGGGGAAGAAATAATGGGTCTGAAAATAGAGGAGAGGAAGAGGGATGATGGAAAATGGGATTTAGGGAGGGAAGGAACAGAAAGGGAGAGAAGTTGGACACAAGGGATGGTGTGGAGGAGGGATAGAGATACTGGATAGGAGAGTAGTTGGGAAAAGAAAGGGAGAGATGGTTGACCCTGGGGTGGTGGAGAAGGAGGGGGAGATGCTGGATGAAAGAATAGTTAAGAAAAGGTGGATCTGTGGAGGGAGATAAAAAAAAGGAAAGATGCCAGACCTCCTGGGGAGGGGAGGGAAGGGAAACGGAAGGGGAGGACAGAGATGGCAGATTGATGGTTAGCACGGAGAAAGAAGAAAGAAGGAGACCCTGGCAAGCAAATTATCAGAAGACAACCAGAGCCTGGGACCAACAAGATTTGAATAATGACCAGACAACAAAAGGTAGAAAAACTAATTTTATTTTCTGTTTTGTGATTACAATATGTCAGATTTGAAACGTGTATCCTGCCAGAGCTGGTGTTAGACTGCAAACGTGAGCTAGGATTTAACAGAGAGAGGAAAAGTCTTTTTTGTTTGTTTATTCTGTTTACACCACAGTGCCAGTGTGGTTAGGAGAAGGAAAAGGGGGTGAAGAGGCTATAAAATAAATCCACCAGGATGTTTGAAAAAAAACACCCAATAGGGCAGGAAAATCGAATTGAATCAAAAAACCAATTCAATAGGCTGAACTGAATCGAATCGAAATTTTTTTTTCCTGATTCGGCAGCACTAGCCAGCACTGCCGGTAGGGCCTTCTCCCTATTGAGAGGCAGGCCTAGTATTTAGTGCCACCTGGTGGTGGGTCATCGCATTGTTCTTAGCGGAGACGGCCAGGCAACAATTTCTAGGCATTTAAACTAGTAGGTAGGGGTGCTTAATGAAAGCTGATGAACTCTGGAAGTCATTCCCACCAAAGTGATGGACTTGAGGTGTAGAAATCTAAAAGAGACCTTGGGGTTACAGTGTCTGAAGATCTCAAGGCAGAAAAACAGTATAGGGAGGAGGTGGCTGTTTCCTAAAGAATGCTAGGCTGCATAGAGAGATGCATAACCAGCAGAAGAAAGGAGGTGCTGATGCTCCAATTGGTGTATTGTGTCAATTCTGGAGACCATATCACTTCAAAGACATAGCGTATATACTTGAATATAAACCGATCCGAATATAAACCGAGGTAATCTTTTTTTCCCGAGAATAGAAATTTGGGTATGTGAGTGTCATTTGTCAGGGATCATGCCATAAATAATTACTAATTTTTTTAGATGGGGCTGTTTTGAGTCCCAAAATAATTGAAGGTGAGCTGACAAATATCTTCCTACTTGGAGTCATGACACCAACCATAGGGCTAGATGCACTTAAGTCAGCAATTGTCGCTAAACCTGTTTTCACAGCTTTAGTGATGATCACTTTTACCAACCCAATGCATAAAATAGCTCATTGTGTGTGTTTCCCCTTGAACGCCCATTTTCTGATCCGGCCAAAACCCCATGCAAAGTAGCCATGTGATTGATGCACTAATATCACTTGGCTATGCTAAAATAAAAACAGGGGTTTTAACTATCAGAAGAAAACACCAGGTCTAGTTGTGTTACCGACAGACCTGCCTGTTTTTTTCTTTTTTTTTCCAATGGCATAGATATGTTGCATGTGTGGGAGGGCCTTAGGTGTCTGAGCCAATCAGGGCCTTAGGCTTCTTCCCGTGCATCACGTGGTACACCAGAGAGAAGGCCCATCATTTTCCATAGGTAGGGCTTGGAGATAGAAGGACATGGTTCCCTCCAGCCCCAACGTCTAGCAAAGAAACAGGGGGTTCGGGGAGTATCCAGCGGCAGGAGGGAGTGGACATCCCTCCTGCCTTTTTTTTTTTGGGGGGGAGGGAAGGGGGAGGGGATGGTTTGTGGGGTCAGTGGTGTGGATGACCAGGACCAGGTGGGGCATGGCACGGGGGTATTCAGCCAGGCAGGAGGGAGTAGGCATCCCTCCTGCCATTTTCGCTACCATGGAGGGGTTGTGGTGCCGGTTCATGTGGGGAGGGCCATCAGCACAGGGGAGCTTTTTTCTTTTTAATGGGGCATATTGTACATGTGTAACATGTGGGAAGGGCCATTAACACAGGGGAGCTTTTTGCTTTTTAATGGGGCAGATTGTGCATGTGTAACATATGGGAAGGGACATCATAGAAACATAGAAACATAGAAATAGACGGCAGATAAGGGCCACGGCCCATCAAGTCTGCCCACTCCAATGATCCTCCCTATCTTTGCGGATAGATCCCACATGTTTGTCCCATTTGGCCTTAAAATCTGGCACGCTTCTTGCCTCAATAACCTGAAGTGGAAGACTATTCCAGCGATCAACCACCCTTTCGGTGAAGAAGAACTTCCTAGTGTCACCGTGCAGTTTCCCGCCCCTGATTTTCCACTGATGCCCCTTGTTGCCGCGGGACCCTTGAAAAAGAAGATATCCTCTTTCACCTCGATGCGACCTGTGAGGTACTTGAATGTCTCGATCATATCTCCCCTCTCTTTACGTTCCTCGAGTGAGTAGAGCTGCAACTTCCCTAACCGCTCCTCGTATGGGAGCTCCTTGAGTCCCGAGACCATCCTGGTGGCCATTTCTGGATCGATTCCAGTCTCAGCACATCTTTGCGGTAATGTGGCTTCCAAAATTGCACACAGTACTCCAGGTGCGGTCTCACCATGGATCTATACAGTGGCATAATGACTTCAGGTTTTCGGCTGACGAAACTCCTGCGTATGCAACCTATGATTTGCCTTGCTTTGGATGAAGCTTGCTCATCTTGATTTGCAGACTTCATGTCTTCCCTGACATCAGCACGTGGGAGCTTTTTTCTTTTTAATGGGGCAGATTGTGCATATGTAACAAATGCACAAAATCTGTGCCATTAAAAAAAAAGAAGCCCTAACAGCAGTGACAGGAGACTGTTTCCCCTGTCACTGCTGTTAGGGATCTTCACATGTGTTGATCGCTCATTGAGCGATTGATTTGTCAGAGTTTGCAAGCAAATGATTTTTACCTCTGTGCAAATCATTTGCATGCAAACTTGGTAGTGCATCAATCGCTGTTCCACAATCAGCCAGAGAATTGGCCAACAGTGATCAAGTCGATATTATTAACTGACTTTAGTGCATCTAGCCCAAAGTTTCTGGACTTCTATCCTCATCAGAACACCTGGCCTCAGCCACACATGCAAAAAACAGAAAAAACTATCTTCAAATACAAACCTATAAAGTAAAAGTACTATTGTACACAAATGAAACCCTATTAAGCCAGACTCTGCATACAGTACACCACAAGAAAAACAGAAAGAAATGCATTTCTACCTGAACAATCCAAATATAAAAACAACAGATGTCAATTATCAAAATTGACATATTTCAATCACTAAATTGAAAATATAGCATTGAAATCAGGAGACTCCTTAACAATTGAATTTTCATCTAGAATCCTTGGTTTTATTTTAGATTCTTCTTTATCTTTAATCAAATTAACAATTCATCTAAAAAGTGCTATTTTAGTTTACGGATACTGAGGAGAGTTTGAGGTATTTTTCATCAAAATCATTTTGTGGTTTTGGTTCAAGGGATTATTTTGACACATCTGGATTATGCAAATTGCCTGTATATCAGATTAACCAAATTTAATCTGAAGAGGCTACAACTTATTCAGAACACTGCAGCCAAATTAATTTTTGGAAGACATAAATACGATCATGGCGCTCCTCTCTGCCGCTGGTACCCTCCTGCTGTCGGCAGCATGCCCATGCAACCCACTCCTATGGGCCCCCTAAGTTGGTTTGCATGGCTGAGGTTACAAAAGGTAACGGCAGGAACCCTGGCCAAGCGATATGGCTCACCGTGAGGCACAGTGGCTGAGGGAGGGCATCTGACTCATTTTTTTCTGCCCTATTGGAAGCAAATCCCCCCCCCCCCAATATAAGTTAGCTTGGTTTCGCCTCTGATCTGTTGAGCGAACGGCTAACTGATAGAGAAATGGTAAGGGCATACTTTAAAGCTGACACATAGGATTGCAGTACCACTTTGAACAAACCCAACTTGAATAAAAGAAAAATAAACAATAAAAAAAAGTCCTTTTGAAAGGCTGCAGTGTAGTTTTTTTTCCATTACCGTTTCTGCTTTTGTATTTCATGAAAAGGAGTTTTGATTTTCCAAAAGCCATTGCATAGGTTTTATGTATTTTCCACCATCGCTTACCCCCCAGTCCATTAAAATATTTTAATGTGTACTGCGTTGACCTTGTAAATAGAGTAGTATGATGCCATAATGCCTACTGTTAAATTAATATTTTTGCTGCAATCAATGTTTATTGCCTTATGTCTGATTTATACTTGCTATAACCGCGCATAAATTCAAATAAATAAGCCAATAACAGGATATGGCCTCTAATGTGTTTGTCACGTTTTAATCGCTGTATCTTCTAAGTCCCATAGGTACATTAATTTATTAGACTGTTATACACTGTGTTTTTGCTGCTTACCCTCATTATATTTTGTTTATGATGTTGGCTTCTCTTGTACTTTTCCTTGAATCGGTTGGTAATGAGGTGAAGTAGCCCTATATTGCAGGCTAGAAACTACCAGGCCTGGCATGTCACCAGAAAAAAAAAATCATGTATTCCAATCCAATCCAATTCTTAGTCTTGTATTTCGGGTCATTCTGACTATGGGGCTCGATCAGTTCACATAAAGTTATTGAAAGGACAGGAAAGCAAATAATTGGACAAGAAAGTCATTAATTGCAATCCTTTATTTATCATTTAAAGCATTCTGAAATAGCTAGGTCTTTAAAGTTTTCTGAAAGATTATCAGAGAAGGGAAAAGTCTAATTTCTGTAGTAAGATCATTCCAGATTTTTACAAAAGAAAAAGCCAAAGAATGATAGAGCCACGAAGGCAAGACCCGAAGCAAGCAAGAGCAGCAAGTTGTAAACTTCCTTCCCTCCCTTCGACTCCCTCGTTGCCCTATCTTCCGCCTTAGCCTGTAGCAAATTTTGAATGCTGCACTGCTGACAGGTGTGTGAGACAGGGGAGGGAGAAGGGAAATGCTGCTGCTGCTGCACCCAATTGGGGGGAGAGAGGGAAGGAGGGAGAAGGAAGACCAAGAAAGGGAGAGAGAGGAAAAAAGAGATGCCAAAACCATGGGAGGGAGGGAAAGGAAATACCACACCACAGAGGGGGGAGCGAGTGATGTCAGGGCATGGGGGGGGGGGGTTAGGAGACGGATGCCAGACCATGGGAAAGGCAGGAAGGAGGGAAGGAAAGAAAGGGATAGAGGAGATGCCAGATAATGGAGGGGAGGAGGAGATGGAAGGAGAGGAGAGAGATGCCAGGACATGGGGGGAGGGAAGGGGATAGACATGCCAAATCATGGGGTTGAGTGGGAAGAAAGGACGGAAAGGAGAAGAGAGGGGGAGGGGGTGAAGCTGAAATGAATCATGTACAAAGGAGAGAAGGGGTACAGGATATACAGTTTATTGAAGGGACATAGAAAGAGGGAAGATGCCATATGGAAGAGAGAGAGAGTGAACAGTGGATGGAAGGGGTAGAGAGAGAGGGCAGAGGCTGGGTGGAAGGGGCAAAGATAGAGGGCAGATGTTGCTGAATAGAAAGAAGAGAGCAAAGAGAAGATGATTAAAGCAGAAACGACAAAAGGTAGAAATAATTTTTTTGTTGCTTTACTTAGAATCAAATAGTATTGTAACTGTATTGATAGAAGTTTATAAATAGGAAATGGAAATAAGGCAGTTTTTTCTGGACTAAACCCCTTTGCTCAGGTCAGGACAGGATACCATAACAGCAGTATACTGTACTCTTTAGAAGAAACATTTGGCCTCTGAAACCTAATTGAAAAATAGATTAGTCCAATAAAATGGTATTTTCTTATTTCTCGTTATTTGTTTTATTTATATTTGTTAATTTGTAAAGTGGTGATTGTTATATATCACCTTTTTCAATTTTACATCTACTGTCTTTATATTTTGCACAGTATTAGGGGACAGTTTCTGTGGTGTTGCATTGTATGTAGAGTCTGGTTTCTTGGCAGTTCAGGTTTTTTGTCTACATATTTCTATTTTTAGTTTGTGATTATTCCATATTGGGCAAGTATGTATGAAAAGGACATGGTTTTCTTTTAGCATTGACTGTACAGGATCTGGCTTGTTTAGTTTTACAATGTGTTTGTTGGTGTTCTAGTGCTCACTGCAGTGTTTAAGATGCTGCCTTTTCCTAGGTGCATCTTTATTGTGTGACTCATGGATTATTACTAAAAATAACTTTTTTTATATTGAGGAGGCGGTTGTTAAAAAGTGATCTGTACTGGCTGTCAAATATACTAGGTACGCCACTAGATTTAATGACCCAACTCTAACCACCACATTTCCGCATCCCGCCCCACCCGTCTACTTTTTCATGCTACCCAGCTGGAAAAAAATTCTGGGGAGAACACTGCTATTCCTTGGTAAAAGTTTGGAATAATCTTCCCTCGATTATCAGAATGTCATTATCTCTATCACTTTTTAGGAAAAATCTGAAAACTTATCTCTTTCAGAGATTCTTAACTGAGGACTGACCTAATTTATTGAAAATTTTTCTATTACCTTCATTATTGTTTTATATTATATTCTTTTAAATCTTTGTTAACCGGCTCAAGTCCTTGCTGGAATGAACCTGTATATAAAATGGAAATTAGATTAGATTAGATAAAAAACATTTTCCCTACCTTTGTTATCTGGCGATTTTATTTTTCTGATCATCTTGTTCCATCTGTGCTCTTAACTCTGTTTCCAAGGCCTTTACTGTTTCTTTCCTCCTCTTCACTTTTTGCACTACATCCATCTTTGGCACTGATTTTCATATTCAGTTTTCTTCCATTTTTCTGCCTCTATCACAGATCTCTCCAACTCTTACCCTCTTCTCCATCCCTCTCTTCACTCCCACTTCCCTCTGTCCATGCACACCATCTCTTCCCTCCTACTTCAATCCATGTGCATCATCTCTTCCCTCCTCTTCCACTTCAGTCCATCCATGTGCACCATATCCTTTCCCTTTCCTCTTCCCTTCCCCTCCCCTCCATACATGTGCCTCCTGTTACTCTACTCTCTGCCCCTCTCATTCAGCATCTGTCCCTTTTTTCTCCCTCCCTCCTCCCTGGTTCCACCAAATGCTCTCCCCATCCGATTCTGAAGCACCCCCCCTCACCACAAAAATTACAAGGAGGTTACCAGCGCAGCAGCGATCCTCTTGTGTTGCCCATGGCCTCTTCTGCACAGTTCCTTTGCTGCATTCTGCTTAAGCAGAAGCAGGAACTTGCTACAGAGGGGGGTGGAACACAGCACACAAACAGTACAGAGAAGGCCACAGGCAGCATTGTAAAACAGGATTAGGAACTTCTAATCTCCACTTCTCGCTCCCCCTGCCCCAGATTGACATCACACTTACAGTTCTGCTCAGGAAGTGGACGCCAATGCACTGTGTAGAGCTGATGCGGGGCCTTGAGCATTTGTGTATGCTCAAGGCTTGCTGGATTCTCTTGAGAATCCCAGAGAGTGCGGGAACCAGCAGTCCTTGAGCATGCGCAGATGCTCAACACCCCTTCTAGCCCAGCAAGAAGAATCAGCAGCTTCCTGAAAACTAGAACCGTAAGTGCGATGTTGGGCAGGGGCAGAGGATTGCCGGTAGTAGAGGATAGAAATGCCGGTCATGGGGGGGGGGGATAGCAGTAGTGTCGGCTTCTTGCGTACTAGAACTGTAACTGCCATGTTGGTCTGGGGAAGGAGATTGTAGGTAGTGGAGGATAGCAGTGTCAGTCATTGGAGTGGGGTGGCGAATAACAGTGCTGGTCATCGGAGAAGATGGAGGATAGCAGTGCCGGACATTGAGGGGGGTGGAAGATAACAGTGTTGGTCATTGGGTGGGGGAGGGGAGGAAAAAAAGCACCATCATCAAAAGGAGGCTCGAATATAAACAGAGACCCCTATTTCTGGGCCATTTTTTTGGTCCATAAATCTTGGTTTATATTCAAGTATATACAGTAAAAAGACTTGAGGTTGTTTAGAGGAAAACAACAAAAATGGGACAGGGTTTGTGCCATAAGATGCGTAGGAGAAGATACTGTTGGACTTGAATATGTGAAGAGACTGTAGAACTTGAATATCTATATGCTAGAGAAAAAAGAGAGGGAGGTGATATGATACAGATATTTAAGTACTTGAAAGGTATTACCGTATTTTCACGCATATACCGCGCACCCGTGTAAAACACGCACACGGGTATAGCGCGCGGGAAACCGAAATTTATGTAAACAAATTAATATATAGCGCGCACACGCGTATACCGCGCATGCTGCTCCTTGAATTAAAACCTCCTTCTGCCGTCCCGCCTCTCCTCTCGCAGCTCTGCCCCAAATCGCGGCCCTGCTTCTGCCTTGACGTCCCGCCTCTCCTCTCGCCACCCTGCCCTCTGCCCCGACGCTCCTCTCGCAGCTCTGCCCTGAATCGCCACCCTGCTCCTGCCTTGACGTCCCGACTCTCCTCTCGACGCCCTGCCCTCTGCCCCGACTCTGCCTGTCCCCCTTGAAGTCCTGTCCCCCCTTAAAGGTCTGCCTGTACCCCTTGAAGTCCTGTCCCCACCCTGAAAGCCTGATGCCCCACCCTGAAAGAAAGCTGGCCCCCCCACCCTGAAGGACCGCTGGCCCCCCCACCCTGAGGGACCGCTCGCACCCCCACCCTGAAGGACCACTCGCACACCTCTGACGTCCGATTCATCCCCCAGCCCCCCCGCACGGAGAAGCAGCCTACCGTTGGTTCCCGATGCCAGTGAGTCCTGCTGCTTCTTTTGCCGGCGGTCCCACCCCTTCCCTGAGCCCTGCGCTGCTTCCTCTGCCGCGGTCCCGTCCTTTCTCCGACGTCAGAGATAGGGCGGGACCGCGGCAGAGGAAGCAGCGCAGGGCTCAGAGAAGGGGCAGGACCGCCGGCAGAGGAAGCAGCAGGGCTCACTGGCATCGGGAACCAATGGTAGGCTGCTTCTCCGTGCGGGGGGGGGGGGCTGGGGGATGAATCGGACGTCGGGGGGGTGCAAGTGGTCCTTCAGGGTGGGGGTGCGAGTGGTCCTTCAGGGTGGGGCATCAGGCTTTCAGGGCTGGGGGATAAGAACATAAGAACATAAGAGTTGCCTCCGCTGGGTCAGACCAGAGGTCCATCGCGCCCAACGGTCCGCTCTCGCGGCGGCCCATCAGGTCTATGACCTCTGAAGTGGTTTCTTTACCATCTCTATAATCTACCTCTGCTTTTATCTGTACCCCTCAATCCCCTTATCCTTTAGGAATCTATCTAAACCTTCCTTGAACCCCTGTACTGTGATGAATCAGACGTCGGGGGGGGGGGGGAACTATGTAAAAAAAAATTGTACAACGCGCTCACACATATAACGCTCATGGTTATGCTCGGTTTGTAAAATCGTGTATAACGTGCGCGTTATATGCATGAAAATACGGTAATAATCAAACAAACCTCTTTCAGAGACGTAGGGGTGGTAGAACTAGAGAACTTGAATGGAACCTGCAGGGAGGGAGATTTAGTAGTAGCGCTATTAAATACTTTTACAGAGAGAGGGTACAAGAACACCCTTCCAGGAGAGATGGTAGAGTCAAAAATGGCAATTGAATTTTAAAAAATTCATTGGATAGATACAGATAATTTCTAAATAGAAAGAGGACAAAAAATATAACATGACTGTTGAGGAGTTATCTTTAGTAAGAGTAGTGGAAACCGAGGCTGATAGACTTCTACAGTCTGTGTTTCACAAAAAGCAAGAAGATTTGCTAACTCCAGTATTGGGGAAACTGAGGTCAATGCTGGATGAATCTGTATGGTCTGTGTGTGCAAATGGCAAAAGATAGCTGAAGCTTTAGTAACACCAGTGTTGTAGATGACGTTATTGTTGCATGCTGTGAGTGTGGGTACAGTGCAGCTCAAGGATCATTTGTAATTTTGCATGCAGCCAGTTCAGTAATCTCTTCTATCCCCCAGTGGTCACCGGTTTCTCAGGACTACAATTGTCATCTGAGGTGGACTCCTCTGGCATCTCTCAGCATGGATTGGTGGCTGAGCAATTCCAGTCTGTTCAGGGGTATGCCACTTGGGACCCCGGACTGGATAGTGGTGACCATGGATGCCAGCCTGTTGGGATGGGGGCTCAATGCCTTCAGTCCTCAGCGGACTCCACCTTCTGGAATTGAGAGTGATCCAGCTTGCTCTGTTAGCGTTTTGGGCACTGATACAGGGCAGGCCAACCCAGGTTCTTTCAGGCAGTGTCATGGTAGTGGCACATATCAACAGGTAGGGGGTCACAAAGAGCCCTCAGCTAGCACAAGAAGCAAGGATTCTTCTTCTTTGGGCAGAGTTGCATCTTCCTCTTCTGTCGGTTGCTCACATTGCAAAAAAGGTAAACATTCAAGTGGACTTTCTCAGCAGAAACATGCTCGATCCCAGAGAATGGGAACTGTCCCAAGAGACGTTCAAGCTCATTGTTCAGAGATTGGGTCTCCCAGAGGTAGATCTCATGGCCTCAACATGCAATGCCAAACTTCCTCAGTTCTTCAGCAGGCATAGGGAGACTAATTCTGAGGGGGGAGATGCGTTGGCTCTTGTGTGGCCTCCACGACAGCTTCTGTATGTTTTTCCCCCTGGCCGATGATAGGCAGGGTGTTGCATCACATTGCTCGCTTCTCAGGATTGGCCACTTCCCAGGATTGGCCACTCCATCCGTGGTATGCGGATCTGATGGGGCTATCAATGGGTGATCTGTTACGGTTTCTGGTAACGCCGGACTTGCTCACCCATGGCCTGATACAGATGGAAGATTCCTCTTGCTTTGGTCTTATGGCCTGGCTCTTGATAGGTCATGGCTGAGGCATAAGGGATATTCCGAACGGGTTATTTCTACTCTTCTCCAAATAAAAAAGAGATCTACGTCTGCAGCTTATGCCAAGGTCTGGAGAGTTTTCGATTCTTGGTGTGGTCAACAGGGTGTTTTCTCCTTTTCAGGCTTCCTTGTCTCACATTCGCTCTTTCTTACAGGATGGCGTAGCTAAAGGGATGGCATTTAATTCCCTTAGGGCCCAAGTGGCTGTCATTGCTTGTTGCAGAGGCACAGTGTCACACTCTTCCCTAGCTTCTCAGCCAGATGTGGTCCGGTTACTGAAGAGGGTACAATGCATTCGTCCACCTTTGAAGAGGCCCTGTCCAGACTGGAGTCTCAAGTTAGTGCTTGGGAGTTTGCAAAAGGCTCCATTCGACACTCAAGGATGTGATCCTGAAGACAGTATTTCTGGTGCCCATGGCTTCAGCTTGATGGGTGTCGGTATTGCAGGCGTTGTCCTACAGAGATCCATTTTTGCACTTCACGGATTCTGGAGTCTCGGTTCTGACGGTACCTTCCTTTCTTCCTAAGATACCTTCCTTTCATATCAACCAGTCTCTCTTTCTTCCTTCCGGGAGGAGGACTGTGGAGTGCACTTCTATTTCTTGCGTTTGCTCGATGTGCTTAGGATGCTTCTGCACTATCTTCAAGTTACTGATGACTTTAGACAATCGGATTACCTCTTTGCTTTATTCTCTGGGCGCAACGGGGTATGGTGGCGTCCAAGGCGTCATTTGCCCATTGGGTCAGAGAGGCTATTGCTTCTACTTACTTGGTGGCGGGGAAGCAGTTGCCAGTGAATCTCCGTGTTCATTCGACCCGAGCGGTGGCTACTTCATGGGCCGAGTTTATGGGTTTCTCCTTGGAGGAGATTTGTAGAGCTGCGACATGGTCATCCTCAAACACATTTTCCAAACATTACCGGTTGAATGTGACTGTGTGGGCGGAGACTTCTTTTGGAATTTTGGTCATTGAGGAAGCATTTGCTTCCCACCCAGATTGAGGATTGCTTTGCTACGTCCAACTAGTATCTAGATTCCTCTGCTGCTGTTGCTAAGGAAGGAAAAATTTGTTTTTACTTGCTAATTTTCTTTCCTTTAGACACAGCAAATGAATCCAGAGCCCCACCTTTTCTGGATATCTGTTGTTGGTTGCCTCTCCGGGGGCTCCGGTTTTGTGTTATGGTTGGTAGTTATATTAGGTGTTGTTCAATTGGGCATTGTTTATGGGAAAGAAATTTTTTTCTTACTGGTGATGTTTCATAGTTCCTGATGCTTGAAAGGTTCATCCAAGATGCTTGAAAGGTTCCATCCAAGAGGAGCACCTGTAAATCAGTTCTCTGTCTCCACCTACTTGTAAATGTGAGCTATCCTATTAGACTCTGGATTCATTTGCTGTGTCTAAAGAAAAGAAAATTAGCAAGTAAGAACATAATTTTTCCATATAGTTTCTGTCCAAACATCAAGCCTTTTTTAAAACTTTGTTCCATAGGAGTCTTAGGATTTTGTCAAACAGGAGCTGAAAGGCAAAAAGATTTTATGAAAATTTCAAATGTTTTTTTCTGGTGGTTTTTTTATGGGTCTGTCATTTTCAGTCAGTAGGTAATGCATGTGATTGATATATTTGATAAACTTGTCAATGCCTTTTAAAATCAGGATTCCCAAACCTATTCAATCTCCCTCCTCTTCCTTGTTTATCATTTCAAACATTATCTTGATAAGCCCAAGATATTTCACAGGCAGCTGTGTACAACCAACTCTGGCTACAACTAATTTGTACAGGAAAAATTAAATCTGGAGGTAAATTATTTCATGATTGCTCATTCCCAACAGAATTGGATATCATTCCGAAGAAAGTATCTAATAATTGGCTTTAGGCCGTGTCAGACACATGCAATTCCCTTCACTAATGGCTGTGTGAGATAGCACTAGGCCTCAGGGGTCAGTGAAAGACTGGAAAACAGTTTAGTGCTAGATACAATGCTAGAGAGACAGAATATATAAGAAATGAAGTGGCAATAAATGCAATTCATAGGGGAAATGTGCTTCACTTGGCGTTTAATATATGAGCTCAAAATATGGCACCAAGCCATGCAACAATTGTTTACCTTTTTGTCAGCATCTGCATCTGTTCTATTTTAGAAATGGCATTTAACTATATTAGTAAATGCTAGAATCAATAACAACTGTTAAGGGATGTTATTTATTTATTTATTTTTTATATAGTTAACAAATACACACTACAAATGGTATTTACCCTAGATTAAGAAAGCAGACATTTAAAAAGTCAAAGGTTTTTAGATCTTCCTCCTCTGACACTGTTTTATGCTCCCCAGTTCATCCTTCTATACATGAGTTGAAGGTATAATTTTTTTCTCTAATCTGTTCTTCAGTTTTTATTTTAGGGGTTTTATTATTATTTTACCACTTTTAGAAGCTTTCTGGAGCCTAGTAGCAGCTCAGGGTTCCTGGAGCAGAAGTGATTTGGCAGAGACACAGATGTTCTCAGCGGTATCTCGGGGGGGGGGGCACCCTGTTTCAGGACACCTACCTGACCAGCCTGCACTAACATTTGAGCTAGCTTGGGGGCTGTTCTCTTTGAAGCATTGCTTGTCCCTTGTGGTCTGCGGATGTTCTTGAGGCTGAGAGCAGGTTGATTGGCACCACTGTTGATCCCTGGGGCTTTATTGGTTGCCGACTGCATCCCTCCACCCCCATAGATGAGTGAGTAGATGTCTTAGAGCTTGCCAGAACATAGGTACACACCCTTGGGAGAGGGCATGAACTTGGGACAAGGGAGTGAGGGAGAGAGGTGTGTTGGGTCACAAAAGGGAGGGATAGAGGGAGAGGGGTGTATTGGGACACAGAAGGGAGGGGAAGGGTGCACTGAGACAAGGAAGGGAGTGTGAACTTATTAAGAAGGAGGGAGAGGCATGAACTTGGGGTACAGAATGGAGAGAAGGGAACGTGTTGGGACACAGAAGGTAGAGAAGGGGCACAAACTTGGGATACGGGAGGGAGGGAGGGGGCATGACCTTGAGACATAGAATGGAGGGAGGGAAAGATGCTGAAGTGGGGGAGGGAATAGAAAGTGAAAATTGTTGAACATGGGTGTGAGAGAAAAAGAGATGGTGTATATGGGGAAAGAAAGAAAGAGGAGAATTGTTGGGAGGGAGAGAATTGTTGGACATGGTGGTGGGAGAGGAGTGAGGTTGAAAGAGAGAAATATTGGTTGTGGTGGAGAGGGAACAGTGGGACAGATGGAAAGGGATGCAAGAGGGAGGAATGTTGGGCATGGATGGTGGTGGAGGGAATGGAGGAAAAGATATGGCATGGTGCTGGAGAGGGATGATAGGAGAAATGGACACGGGGTTGGTGGGCAGGGGCACAAAATGTTGCACACAGTTCGGAGGATAAGGGAGGGAGAAATGTTGGATATGGCAGTAAAGGGAGTGGGAGAAAGGCACCCTAGATCCCTCACTCTCTCTCTCTCCCCCTACTCCTTTTGCAGCAAGAGAGGGAATGAGAGAGAGAGAGATGGTGGACAGTGAAAGAAAGGGAGACATTGCATATAGGGGTGGAGGAGAGAGGAAGAAATGCTGTGCAGGGGTGGGGAGGGAAAAATGACTGTGCTTTGTGTAGTTTAATTTTGTGTTTACCATTATGTATCCGCTATAATAAAACCCAGGGTGCGCATGTGCAGTTGAAACTCCGTGCGGCCATGATCCCTGATCCGTGGCTCTGTGTCCCCACATGCGCAGAAGCCTTCGGCGGTTTGCAATGCGTGCGGCAGTTTCCTCAGCAACGTTCCTGCCCCGATCTCCGACGCCGGCTGAATTCTGACGCCGCCTCTCCTTTTTACCCCTGGACCAGCAGCGGCAGCAGCTGCGGGGCATTTGCTAGGCTGGACCACTTTGATAATGCGAGGCAGGCCGGCCTAGCAAAAGCCCCAAGGCTGCCTGGCCTAGTGGATGCTGGACAGTGAGCAGGTAAGGGAGAAGGGGTACTACTGGACAGGGGGAGATAAAAGGAATGGAGAAGGGCTACTGCTGGACAAGGGGAGCAGGGAAGGGGTGCTGCTGGACAGGAGAGGAGGTAAAAGTAAGGGAGAAGGGAAGACAGACAGGGAGCAGAGAGAAAGAAAGAAAGAAAAAAAGACAGACAGATAGGGGGCAGAAAGAAAGAAAGAAATGCCTAAGTCTACACATCTATTCTAGCACCCGTTAAAGTAACGGGCTAAAAAACTAGTTGTTAATAAGATTATATTGTGTGTACAGTATAAGAAAAATGAATGGAAGAAATGTCATTTACAAGTACACTTCTCCCTCCGAATCCGCAGATTCAGTTATTCGCAATTTTTTTTTTTTTAAGATCCGTTTCATTTTTCGGGCTATTTTTAAGCCCTCTTAGACCCCCATTAAGCCTTACTTGGTGGTCTAGCGGGTTTTCGGAGCAGGAGCAATCTTCCTACGCTCCTGCCCCATACAGATCACTCATAGGAAATGGCTGCCATGAGCTCCTGTAGTCCTGAAAACCCGCTAGACCAGTATTCTTCAACCTTTATACACCTATGGACCGGCGGAAATAAAAAGAATTATTTTGTGGACCGGTTAACCACAAAATTAAACTAGACTGTATGCTTTTCAACATTCATTCCTACCAGAACACAGATAACCCCTATGCAAATACGGAACCAAAAACTAAAAGTACTAATATATACAATCAAACCCCAAGATGCAAGACTCTGCATGCAGTACAACCCCAGAGAAAAAGAAACAAATGCATTTCTTCCTGAAAAGTGCAAAATACAGACAGCAGAGGTAAATTCTCAGACACAATTCAATCACTAAATTCAAAAACAAAATCATTCCCCCTACCTTTGTTGTTTCCTTCCCTCCTTCTGGCCTGCTCCCCCCTAGCCATTTTATGCCGCCCCTGGTGTTATCTTCATGCCGGCTCCTTCTTCCTCATTGCCGCAGTGCTCCAGCTGCAACTTTTGCAAGTGCAGTGCAGTCTCTTTCTGGAATTTCAGCTCTTCCAAGTGCTTCAGGAGCCTGTACCTGTGCTCCTCCAGGCCCCTGATGTAGTCACTGCAAAGTTTTGTACCTCCAGTGCTATGGTCTTCACATGCATCCCAGTTGCTTTAATGACATTCTCAGCGCATTTTAGGAGCTCCCTCATAGTCCCCAAGTGTGTGGATGCTGCTGCTGATGAAATTGTAGGCATTCTCGTAGGCAGCGGCTCCTCGCATGTCCCGCACCTCATCTGGAAGCTTTCCCTCTGACGTTGCGACATCAGAGAGAAGGCTTCCGGTTCAGGCGCAGGACGCCTGTAGGAGCTGCTGCCCGTGGCTTTGTGTACTGCGGTAGTGAAGAAGAAGGAGCCGACTGAAGATGACTGCCGCATTGATCATTGGTCCATGGACCGGCGGTTGAAGAACACTGCGCTAGACCACCAGGTAAGGCTTAAGGGATGCTGGAGGGAAACAGGGGGTGGGTCAGAGCTGGCCTGAATATTATTCGCGGTTATTTAAATATTTGCCCCCTAACCTCCGTGGATACGGAGGGAGACGTGTACTCTTATTATGGGGGACGGAGTCTGGTGCGGAGCTTGGATGGGTCTGGGGTGGAGCTTTTGATCCTTCCCCCCGTTCCACTGCCTATGGAAGAGCTTACAATCTAATTTAGGGAGACAGCTGAGGGGAGATATGATTGAAGTCTACAAAATCCCGAATGGAGTAGAATGGGTAAAAGTAAATTGATTTTTCACTCCGTCAAAAATTACAAAGACTAGGGGACACTTGATGAAGTTACAGGGAAATACTTTTAAAATCAATAGGAGGAAATATTTTTCACTCAGAGAATAGTTAAGCTCTGAAACGCATTGCCAGAGGTTGTGGTAAGAGCAGATAGTGTAGCTGGTTTTAAGAAAGGTTTAGACAATTTCCTGGAGGAAAAGTCCATAGTCTGTTATTGAGAAAAACATGGAGGCAGACACTCCTTGCCCTGGATCGGTAGAATGGAATATTGCTACTCCTTGGGTTTTGGCCAGGTACTAGAGACCTGGATTGGTCACTGTGAGAACGGTCTACTAGGCTTAATGGACCATTGGTAGGGTACGTGTGAGAAAGCAATATAGGAAAGGGAGAGAGAGACAGGAGGATAATCTGGTAACTGTTCCCATAATTTAGAGTTTAGCAATAAGAACATAAGAATAGCCTCACTAGTCTGACCCAGTAAGGCTATTCTTATGTTCCTATTGCTAAATCCTAAATTATGGGAACTGTTACTAGATTATCCTCCTGTCTCTCCCTCACTTTCCTAAATTGCTTTCTCACGCCACACCTCCCCAACCTATTCAAATTTCAGAGGACAACCAATATAAAATAACTACAAATAACAGCACTAGAACAGGAAAGAGACTTGGGAGTTCTGATCGACAAGTCGATGAAGCCATCCACACAATGTGCAATGGCGGCAAAAAGGGTGAACAGAATGCTAGGAATGATAAAGAAGGGGATCATGAAGAGATCGGAGAAGGTTATCATGCCGCTGTACCAGGCCATGATGCGCCCTCACCTGGAGTACTGCGTCCAGCACTGGTCACCGTACATGAAGAAGGACACGATACTACTCGAAAGGGTCCAGAGAAGAGCGACTAGGATGGTTAAGATACAGCAAAAGATTAGAGAAACTGGGCCTCTTCTCCCTTGAACAGAGGAGATTGAGAGGGGACATGATCGAAACATTCAAGGTACTAAAGGGGATAGACTTAGTAGATAAGGACAGGTTGTTCACCCTCTCCAAGATAGGGTGAATGAGAGGGCACTCACTAAAGTTGAAAGGGGATAGATTCCGTACGAACATAAGGAAGTTCTTCTTCACCCAGAGAGTGGTAGAAAACTGGAACGCTTTTCCGGAATCTGTCATAGGGGAAAATACCCTCCAGGGATTCAAGACAAAGTTAGACAAGTTCTTGGTAAACAAGAGCGTACGCTGGTAGGGCTAGTCTCAGTTAGAGCGCTGGTCTTTGACCAGAGGGCCACCGCGTGAGCAGACTGCTGGGCATGATGGACCACTGGATTGACCCAGCAGCAGCAATTCTTATGCTCTTATGTTCTTAATGAATTGGCACACCGAGGGGTTGACACACCTCCTTGCTGGCATTCAGACATGAACAAACAGTTGGGTTGAAAATATGCATAAAAGATGTATAGCCAAGAAGATCTCTTACTAAGCTGTGTTAGGAACCAACATACGCTTAAAAATGGACTAACATGGGACATGCTCAGGCATCCTCAGATAACTACAAAATGTATGTGCTAACCATGCACTCTAAAACATTTCAAAATATATTTGAGGGGGTAGAGAGCAGACGTTCCTGTGCTAACTAGTTAGAATATCTATATTAAGTGCTCATGTAGTAATTTTTTAAAAATGGCTGGCACCAATGGCAACATTTACACTGCTATTAATACAAAAAAATAGAAGAATCAGCCATTTAACAGTGGCGGTATAAAAAGCCTTAGCACACAACAAAACCCAAGTAAGAGTACATATTAAGGCCACTTTTGCTGCAACTTAGTAAAATTATCTGCAACTTAGTAAAATTAGTAAAATTATCTGCATATCATCTTTATGAACTTCCTGTCCTGCTAAATATTTCTACAATTATATCCCTAATGTTTAGAGACAAACTGCACTTTTTATACATGTGATAAAAGAACTTCAGTTCTGTTTAACTTCATATCTTTGTTATCATGAAACTAACAAGCTGTTGTACTGTATACAATTCAGAAAGTCTGACATTTTAAAATATTTATCTAAAATGCATTCAAAATAAAAATGCACAGTACCTTTCTTCTGGTTTTTGTTTGCTGTGATAGAATGTAGAGTGTTTTCTTTGAAACATGGTTCACAAACTCTTTTCAAATGAGTTGCCATCTGGTCTGTGAAGGTTTTCAGGAAAGTCTCATTTATGAACTTTAAAGCCAAAGGAGTATCTATAATCCCACTGAATATCAACAAATCCTCTTTTATCATATTGCACAGTGAGGGGACAAAACTTTGGTATCCATCCACTATTTTTTCAAAGTTTATTTCTCCAGAGTCAGCAAGAACACAGTTGTTTAAAAGATCCATAACAAACTTATTCTGAATATTTTGGTACTTGGTTAACACTTCTGATTCAGGATAAAGAAACAATAGATGTTGTAAGCACTGAGTTCTGGACTGAATTTTGAGCTGGTCATTACCAGGCCCAAGAGAACTATGAAGTCTGTCTACTAAGAAACGTCGAAGATGCAACCTTACATCATCCCACGCAGTTTTAACATCCATTGCCAAATCATCATCAATTGCATGGAGAGAACTACGAGATGCAAAATGGAAAGAAGTTCCAATTGGAGAAATTGGAAATGAGACGCCACATTGAATAGAGAGTTCCAAAAGGAAATGAAGTACCATTTCTTCCTGATTTTGCTCATTTTTCAACAAGTATTGCTAATAAAGTCAAAGAAAAGTCGTTTGTTAAAATATATCTCTTAATGCTTAACAAATACTTATACTTAGACCAATAGTTAAGTATACATAGAAAGAAACTGATTTTGTTGATATCTAACGTATATACTCAAATATAAGCCAACCCGAATATAAACCGAGGTAACTCTTTACCCCCCCCCCTAAAGAAGAAAAAAGGTTGACACGAATATAAACCAGGGATTTAATATTCAAGTGCCCTGCCCGGTTCTGCACGGCCCCACTCCCTCACTTCCTCCCCTGCCCAGCTCTGCCCCCAGCCCTCTTCCCTCCCTGCCCTGCCAGCCTCTGCACACAGCCCTCCTCCCTCCCTACCAGGCTATGCACCTTGTCCCCCTCTTGCCTGTCCTGGTCGACTCAAAAAACTTTTACCCAGCCTCCCGCCTCCCTCCACATACCCTTCAGTGTTCTCCCCAGAAATTTTTTCCAGCCGGGTGGCATGAAAAAGTAGCCGTGTGGGGCGGGACGGGGAAATTTGGTGGTGGGGAAAATTAAGGGCTCCTTTTACTAAGCTGCAATAGCATTTTTAGCGCATGCAGAATTGCCGCGCTACACGGCTAGAACTAACGCCAGCTCAATGCTGGTATTAGTGTTTAGCACGTGCGGCAATTCTGCGTGAGCTAAACGCGTGGTAAAACTGCTAGCGCAGCTTAGTAAAAAGAGCCCTAAATGTGTACTATTTGTATTAGTTAATTATTATTAGTTATTTTCCAATGCTCAGTATGACTGCCTTCCTTAAGGTTTGACACTTGTTCCATAATTTTTTATTAAATTTAAGAAGTATGCAATTTTAGAAGTGAATAATTAGATATTTGCCCTCTTTCAAATGGTATAGAGCAGCGTCTCTCAAACTTTTTTAACTCCGGCACACTAAATAGAGCAAATGTTTTTTGTGGCATACTAAATGCAGCAAATAGTTTTCATGGCTGGAAAAAATTTCTGGGGAGAACACTGTTGCCATTAGTTTTCAAGGTCCAATCACGTCAAAGACTGATGCTTATCTGAGCAGTTGTATAATAAAATGAATGGATAAGATAACATGAGAAGTGAAATTGTCATGAATCAGAGGGATACATACCCTGTAGGTCCTAAAAGCAGGTTTGTGGATTAGATATAAACTATGAAGGCAGTGGTGTACTTAGCATATGTGACACTCGAGGCCCATCATTTTTTGACACCCCCCCCATCTGTATGAAACACATGATTTTTAGTAACAATCCACACATCACAAGAGTGTACCTAGGAAAAGGCAGCATCTTACATACTGCAGTGAGGAGTACATCAATACACCCATTGTAAAACTAAACAAGCCAGACTAGTACAGATCAATCCTACACAGTGAATACTAACTGAAAACCATGTCTTTCGAACACACAGAACACAGAAAACACCTTCGCCTAGTATGGAATATGTAATCACAACTAACCCCTCTCCCTTTTACAAAACTATAATGTGGATTTTAGCCATGGTGGTAACAGCTCAGACTCTCATAGAATTCTGAGCAATTACCACCATGGCCGGTGCTAAAAAAAACCCTCTACAGTTTTGTAAAAGGGGGGATAAAATAGAAAAACGTAGACAAAGTTAAATTGAACCACCATGAAGCTGGACTCTGTATACAATGCAATACCACAGAAACAGCGATGCATCTCCCCTAAAGCAAAAAAAATAAATAGAATTTTTTTCTACATTGTCTTCTCTGGTTTCTGCTTTTCTCATAGTCTTGTCACTCTCTTCCTTTCATCCACTGTCTACCCTCTGCCCCTTCTATATGGCATCTTCTCTCCTTGTATTCCCCTTCCATCTCTCCCTTCACCCCTATTATTCTGGCATCCATCTTCTTCCCTTCCCTCCTCCAATGGTCTGGCATCGCTCTCCTGTTCTTCCCTTCCCTCACGCCCATGGTCTGGCATTTCACTCTCTCCTCTCCCTTCCCCCCACTTCCATCAGCATCTGCCCCCTTTCTTTCCCTCCAACCCAATTCCATCCAGTATCCTTCTCCCTTAAGTCTCTCTCTCCTTTCCCTGCACACCAATTCCATCAGCATCTGCCCCCTTTCTCTCCCTCCACCACCATTCCATACCACCCTGACCCCCTTTTTCTCCCTCTAACACCCTTCTATGCTCCTCTCTCCCTCCAAACCAGCAAGGTCCCATGATGACTGCTTCTGTTGCTTCTGCCTCTGGAAGATGTAAGTGATGTTGGAGGGGGTGGGCCGGCAGACATAGGGAGTTGTGGCAAGGTTCCGCAATGACTGCAGCTGCCAGTCCACCCCTTCCGACGCCACTTACGTCTTCCGGAGGCAGAGGCGGCAAATGCAGTCATCGCAGGACCTTCCTGCACTTCAGTGTGGCTGCCGACTATGCTTCGGAATAAGTACGGCAGCCGCGCTGAGGTGCAGGTGCCATTTAGAGCAGCTCGGAAGTTCTGGATCCAGCCAGCTGTGTACCCCTCTAAGGCTGGCACCCGGGGCGGTCTGCCACTGTATGAGGGGACAAAAAATAATAAAAAGAATGGATAACTTGACCGAATTAGACATGTCATACAATTATAACCACAAAAATATGTCATAAAATGTAATTCTAAACTCAAAAGACTCCAGACGAAAAGCAAACTATAGAAAGGAAACCAGAAAAGACCGGGTAGATGAAAAGTGAAACCTGGGAAAGATCTAAATTATTGTTCAAATGAGCTTCTATTAAAACCAAAGAATAAAACCACAGCACTCAGGAAAGTAAAAAAGGGAGAGTAAAATGGACTTACCGAAAAGGTCTCTGCACTGATGAGATAAACTCGTACGCAGAATAAATGTGAACACGTGACAGTGGGGCAATGATGTTTGATCTGTTGAAAGAGGCGCCAAAACAGTGTCGGCAGTGGATTGAATGCACACTGATAGGGGAGGGGCATCGGGCTGTTAAAAAAGGCTGCTTTAATAAATAAATACTGGTGAAAAACTAAATAAAAAACCAAAACCATGATAAAATGCCGAACCTGACTGCAAGTGGTAGTGAAAGTAGCATAAGGCACCCGTAGTACTGTTAGTGCCAGAGCTGCTTAGAATAAAGAACCGTGCTGTACATGAGGAGAAAAAAGAAAGAATGAGGTGATAAGATGTAAAGTGCTGGCCCCTCACTGCACCACTTGATAAAACTAAGGAGCGATGTTCTAGAGCAGGGGTGTCCACACTTTTTGGGCTTGCAAGCTACTTTTAAAATGACCAAGTCAAAATGATCTACCAACAATAAAATTAAAAAAAAACCACAAAGCACACTGTACGCATAGAAAATGTTAATTATCATTCCTATTTCAGGGTTTTTCAAAGAGGTCAAAGCAGATGACTCTATGCACTGTCACCTCAGTAACAACCATACAAAAATAGACAAATATACCGGTAAGCCTCACCTCAATAGTGTGCAAACTCATGGAAACACTAATTAAGTATAAATTAGATACGATCCTGAACGAGGGAAATCTCCGGGATCCCAGCCAACATGGATTCACCAAGGGTAGGTCATGCCAGTCCAATCTAATAAGCTTCTTTGACTGGGTAACAAGAAGACTAGACTCAGGAGAGTCCCTGGACGTCGTGTACCTGGACTTCAGCAAAGCGTTTGACAGCGTCCCACACCGCAGGCTGCTGAACAAGATGAAATCTATGAGATTAGGAGAGACTCTAACTGCATGGGTTAAAGATTGGCTTAGTGGCAGACTTCAGAGGGTGGTGGTCAACGGTACCCTTTCTAAAATGTCAGAGGTGACCAGCGGAGTGCCACAGGGTTCGGTCCTGGGCCCACTCTTCAACATATTCATTAGGGATCTGACTCAAGGGCTCCAAGGCAAGGTAACCTTATTCGCTGATGACGCCAAACTATGCAATGTAGTAAACGGCTATAATCTTCAGGATGCTATGGAGCAAGACCTGCGTACTTTAGAAAGTTGGTCCTTGATCTGGCAGCTGGGCTTCAATGCCAAGAAACGTAAGGTCATGCATCTCGGCAACGGAAATCCTTGCAGAACTTACACCCTGAATGGAGAAACTTTAGCCAGGACTACGGCAGAACGAGACTTAGGAGTAATCATCAGTGCTGACATGAAAGCATCCACTCAAGTGGAGAAGGCTTCATCTAAAGCACGGCAAATGATAGGCTGTATCAAGAGAAGCTTCGTCAACAGGAAACCTGAAGTCATGATGCCACTGTACAGAGCCATGGTGAGACCGCATCTGGAATACTGTGTTCAATTCTGGAGGCCACATTACCGTAAGGATGTGCTCAGAGTTGAATCGGTTCAGCGGATGGCCACCAGGATGGTCTCGGGGCTAAAGGGTCTCCCGTACGAAGAAAGACTGAGCAAATTGCAGCTCTACACTCTCGAGGAGCGTAGGGAGAGGGGAGACATGATTGAGACATTTAAGTACATCACGGGACGGGTAGAGGTGGAAGATGATATCTTTCTTCTCAGGGGACCCTCGACCACAAGAGGACATCCGCTCAAGCTCAGGGGAGGGAAGTTCCGTGGAGACACCAGGAAATACTTCTTCACGGAGAGAGTGATTGAGCATTGGAACGAGCTTCCAGTGCAGGTGGTCGAGGCGCGCAGCATCTCAGACTTCAAGAACAAATGGGATACCTATGTGGGATCCCTACGAGGTCATGCCAAGGGATAGGGTCACTAGGACTGAATGAGCGGGTCAGTAGAGTGACAGTATAATTACAATTATTCTTTAGGGGGTCAGTAGATTTAAGAGGGTGGGTAAATAGTGTGGGCAGACTTGATGGGCTATGGCCCTTATCTGCCGTCATCTTTCTATGTTTCTATGTTTCTATACCCCCTCCCTTTTTACTAAACCACGATAGCAGTTTTTAGCGCAGGGAGCTGCGCTGAATGCCCAGCACTGCTCTCGACACTCATAGACTCCCTGCGATAAAAACATCTATTGCGGTTTAGTAAAAGGTGACCTTAGTGTAAAATATAGACAGCTGATATAAATTCAGACACATTTTGGTCACTAAATTTAAAATAAAATCATTTTTCCTACCTTGTCTGGTTATTTCATGATTCTCTGGTTGCACTTTCTTCTTCTGACTGTGCATCCAATCTTTCTTCCCTTCTTTTAGCCTATATGCTTCCTCTCCTCCAGACCTCATTCCCTCCCCCAAACTTTCCTTCCTCTCTCCCTGCCCTTTCTTTCTCTCTGCCTCCCTTTCTTTTTTTTTCTGTTTCTCTTCTTTCTTTCTGTCTCCCTGCCCTCCCCCAAGCCACTGCCACTGCCATCGGGGACCAGGACCCAAACCGCCACCAAAAACAGGCCCGAAAGCCGACACTGCCCCAAGCTCTCCCTGCTTCGGCCGACCAGTATTCCTCTCCCCGACGTCAATTCTGCAGTCGGGGAGAGGAAGGCTGATTGGCCCAAGATCGCGATCCACCTATTGGGGGAAATGCTGTCGGGTCCTGCCTTCACGGAAACAGAAAGTAGGCAGGACCCGGCAGCAAGAAGAGCAAATGCTTCACTAACCTGTCTACTGCCTTAGCCCGTAGTGAACGCTTGCTTCAGGGCTCTCAACATGTGCGTGCCGGCTTCCCTTCTCCCCCCCCCCCCCGAACATAACTTCCGGTTTTGGAGGGAAGAGAAGGGAAGCAGGCACAAACATGTTGAGAGCCCTGAAGCAAACGTTCGCTACGGGCTAAGGCGGGAGATAGGTTAGTGAAGCATTTGCTCTTCTTGCTGCCGGGTCCTGCCTACTTTCTGTTTCCGCGAAGGCAGGACCCGGCAGCATTTCCCCCAATAGAGCCCCGGAGCATAAGTTAGCTACGGGCTGAAATCTCCAAGCCGGGTTTTTTTGTGTTTGTTTTTTAATGTTCAGCAGCGGCAGAGGCAGCAGATGATAGCCGGGCGCTGGTCTAAATTAGCTGGGCGGACCGCCCAGCTAAAAGGCCCTAGGGAGAACACTGCCCTTAAAACCCCTTGTGGGCCAGGACAAGAGGGAGCCCTCCCGCCTCCTGTCTTGGCTGACTGTGCCTTCCTTTATCTCCTTCCCGCCTCCAGAAGCAGACTTCCCGCGCTCCTTTACCATGGACAGCTGCAAGTGACTGGTTGCTGCAAGTTCTCGCAGACCTCGTGGCAGTAAATCACTAGCAGCTCTTATGGGGCAGGAGCATGGTAAAGCCACTTCTGCTCCAGTTCACTGCTGGACCACCAGAGACTGTAAATGGTGCACAGAGGAGGCAGGAGGGAGGTAAAGTAAGACACAATCGGCTGGGACAGGAGGGATCCCTTCTGTCCCGGCCCACCGCTGGACCAACAGGTCCTATGGCAGGCTCGGCAGAGACTTGCAACAGGTCCGGGAGGAGAGCGGGTAGATGTTGACCCAAATATAAAGCAGAGGCCTCCATTTTTGGGCCGGTTTTTTGGCCCAAATAGCTCGGCTTATATTTGAGTATATACTGTAATCAGTTTCTCCAGTGAGTTATGAAGATACTGCTGTTTTTTTCTTAAAAGGTTAAGGACTCCTTTTACAAAGCCACAGTAGAGTTCTCTACCATGGGCCAGCGAGGTAAATCTCCGCCACTCCTAAGAATTCTGAGCATCAGAGCATTTACCTCACTGGTCCATGGTAGAAACCTCTACCGCAGCTTTATAAAAGCCAGTGTAAATTTGTTCTTACCTTTGAATTTTCTTTCTATGAGTCCTGGTGAACAAGTCTAGACCTATGGCTCTGCTTGAAGATTCTGATGGTATCATCAGTATAACAGGTTGTGCCAATGACACTCAAGAGAGACCAAAAGCGAACCAAACTAAACATAGAATACAGGCTCCATCCATACAACTACCTTCATAGAACTGAATATATACAAATAGGTAGCAGACTTAGGACTCCACAGAGTCCTTTAGTCTTTCAGTGCAAGCCCTAGACTGGCCTAGCAGGATTCAAGGTAAAGGAAGTTACCTATCTGTAGCATTTGTTCTCTGAAGACAGCAGGCCGAACATTCTCATATCTGGGGCTAGCTAGCAAAAACTTATGAAGAAAATTCTAGTTGCACCATACTGCACATGAGTGGTATGGTGCAGCTAGAACTTCTGTTTAAAATCTGGTGTAGAATTTTTCCTTTGTACTCTGTAGATCAAAGTGTGCTGGTTAACCCATATGTGAACACTGCTTTCTCACATGCATGTCCTGCCCTCCCCAAGGATCTCCTCCATAAGAGGAATATTTGAAATTTAGATGACAAGTGAAGGTTTACTTATAAAGAAAATCTTTCAAATAAACCAGAGAAGGCTTCATGCTCAAGATCTGCTTTTTCCAAAGACAAGCTGGCCTCAGTTCTCATATCTTGGAATCCCTAACTACCAGGCTCACCAAAAACAAAAAAAGCCAGGTGAATAAGGACATAAAACATTGAAGCCTGTTAAGTAATTAATCTGAAAACTTAAACACATGCTAATGTGGTGGTGTAGCCTGGAACAGAATAGAATCTGGGCCTAGGGGGGGGGGGGTGGAGTTGGATTCTAGACACCAAACAAATTCTACAGACTTGTCTGACCGAACCAGCTGTTACTTTGGGATCTCTGTTCAAGACAGTAGGAATATGTGGACAGAAGCCCACATTGCAGCCTTGTAAATCTCCTCTGTGGAGGCTGATCTCAAGTGGACTACTGAAGTTGAAATGGCTCTGACATTGTGAGCATTGACATCACCTCCAAAAGTCATCCAGGCTTGGGTATAAGTAAAGAAGAAGCAATCTGTTAGCCAATTGGAGATTGTGTGTTTGCTGATGGCCACTCCCAACCCATAAAATCCAAAAAGCTGAGTGGACTGTATAAGCATTGTTCTTCAATGCAAAGCCCGGGGGCCAGTGGCAACCCTTGGAGACTTCTGGGGTGGCCCCCATCATCATTCTGGTTTTTTTCTTTCTACTTTCTGCCTCTTTAACCAAGTTCATGACAGAAAGAGAGAAAAGGATGGGAGGAAGAGCCACATGCTTGAACATAAGAATAACCTTACTTGGTTAGACCACTGGTCCATTTAGCCCAGTAGCCCATCCTCACAGTGGCTAATCCAGGTCACTAGTACCTGAAAAAAAAACCCAAAAATCAACATTCCTCAACAGGTGAAGAAAATGCATTTGGAAATGCCACCTCCTTGAGGATATATTCAATAAACAATTTAAGGGTGAGCTGGTGGGATGAATGTCATTGATGCACACTGGTCAGCAATGTGTGACCTTGTATGAAATGATATTTAGCGGATCTCTTTCAGCTTAGTGGATTCGAAGAGGCCCCAACTTAAAATTTAGTGAAGACCTCTGATTTATGGGCTTTAGACTGCTCCAGGTAGAAGGCTAAAGCTCACTTGCAGTCTAAGGTATGCAGTACGTTTTTGCCAGAATGAGCATGATGCTTTGTGAAAAATGGTAGAACAATTGACTGATTAAGATGGAACTCAGTCACAACCTTAGGAAAGAACTTCAGATGAAATTTAATATAAAGTGGATCAGTAACTACTACTACTACTACTATTTGTCACTTCTATAGAGCTGAAAGGCATGCACAGCACTGTATATTTGATATTTAATAGATGGTCCCTTCTCAGAAGAGCTTACAATCGAACTTGGACAGACAAATCATAGGTTGCATACGCAGGAGTTTCGTCAGCCATAAGCCGGAAGTCATTATGCCATTGTATAGATCCATGGTGAGACACCATCTAGAATACTGTGTACAATTCTGGAGGCCACATTACTGCAAAGATGTGCTGAGACTGGAGTCGGTCCAGAGAATGGCCACCCGGATGGTCTCGGGACTCAAGGATCTCCTGTACGAGGAACGGCTAGATAAATTACAGCTATACTCACTCGAGGAACGCAGAGAGAGGGGAGACATCGGGGTGGAAGATATCTTCTTTTTCAAGGGTCCCACGGCAACAAGAGGAGACTCAGGGGTGGGAAACTGCACGGTGACACCAGGAAATTCTTTTTTACTGAAAGGGTGGTTGATCACTGGAATAGCCTTCCACTTCAGGTGATTGAGGCCAGCAGCGTGCCTGATTTTAAGGCCAAATGGGATTGTCACGTGGGCTCTATTCACAGAGAAAGGTAGGGGAGGGACGTTAGGGTGGGCAGACTAGATGGGCCGTGGCCCTTATCTGCCGTCTATTTCTATGTTTCTATGTTTCTATAGAGCTGGAGATGTAAAACCCAAAGTGAGAGGAGTTAGGAGCTGAAAGTAGTTTCAAAAAGGTGGGCTTTTAACTTGGACTTGAAGACTGCCAGAGATGGAGCCCACCGTAGGGATTCGGGCAGTTTGTTCCAAACATACGGCACAGCAAGATAAAGGGATGGAGTCTGAAGTTGGCAGAAGAGGAGAATGGCACAGACAGAAGGAACTTACCAGCCAAGCGGAGCTCGTGGGGGGGAGGGGACATAAGGGAAGTTAAGTGAGGAAAGATAGTTGGGGAGGGGGAGCAGCCAAGTGAATGCATTTTTAGGTCCATAAGTGGAGTTTGAATTGTATTCGGAACAGATGGGAAGCCAGTGAAGTGTCTTTAGGAGAGGGTTATTGCGAGTATATCAGCTCTCACGGAATGTGAGTCGTGCAGCTGAGTTCTGGACGGACTGCAAGGGGGAAAGATGGCTAAATGAAAGACCTGAGAATAGCAAGTTGCAGTAATCTGTGATGTGATGAGGGTGTGGATAAGGGTTTTGGTAGTGTGCTTGGAGAGGAAGGGTCAGATTTTGTTGATATTATACAGGAATAAGCAGCAGGTTTTAGCAATATGTTGTATTTGGGCAGAGGAGAGAAAGGAGTCAAAGATTACTCAGGGATTGCAAGCAGGCAAGACAGGGAGGATGAGAGTATAGTCCACAGAGATAGAGAATGGGGGAAGTTGGGAGTTGGGTTTAGGCAGGAAGATAAGCAGCTCCGT
Organism: Geotrypetes seraphini; assembly: GCF_902459505.1. Taxonomy (NCBI): domain Eukaryota; kingdom Metazoa; phylum Chordata; class Amphibia; order Gymnophiona; family Dermophiidae; genus Geotrypetes; species Geotrypetes seraphini. The sequence goes on along the minus strand of NC_047084.1, from coordinate 5,769,424 downwards.
TTTAGCCATATTCAGTTTTACATGGCAGTGAGACATTCAGGTGACAATGTTGGACAGGAAGACAGACTCAGATCTGGGTTCCACTAGAGATATCTAGTGTGGAGAGGTATAGAGGTGATACTGTAAACTATGAGTGGAGATCAGCGGTCCAAGTGAACAGGTAGAGATTAAGAAAAGGACAGAACCTTGAGGTACACCAATTAATAGCGGGATTGCTGTGGAGGAGGAACCACCATTGCATACACTGAAAAGATGGAAAGAAAATCAGGAGAGAAAAGAGCCCTGGAATCCCAGCGAAAACAGCGTATCGAGGAGCAAGCGGTGATCAACAGTACCAAAAGCAGCAGATAGGATGAGGATAGAGTAGAGACCTTTGGATCTGGCCAGGAACAGTTAATTGGAAACTTTAGTAAGGGCAGTTTCTGTGGAATGCAGCGGGCGAAAGCCTGACTGAAACAGATCAAGAATAGCATGGGATGAGGGGAAGCCCAGGCAATGGCAATGAACGGCACGCTCAAGTAACTTGGATAGGAAGGGAAGGCAGGAGATGGGCCAACTAGAGTCTGAAGCTGACTGACTCTATGAGCTGAAATGACTGCCACCAGAAAAAAACAATTTCCAGGTCAAAAACTTCAGATGACAGGAATCAAGTAACTCAAAAGGAGCTTTAATTAGCTGGGTGAGAATATAATACAATATTTATTTATATACCGCAAATACCTTAACAAAGTTCCTTGTGGTTTACAATTAAAAAGAACATAAGAACATAAGAATTTGCCACTGCTGGGTCAGACAAGTGGTCCATCATGCCCAGTTGTCCACTCCCACGGTGGCCCCCAGGTCAAAGACCAGCCCTACCTGCTTAGGTACTGGTTCAATAGGAACCTGTCCAACTTTGTCTTAAATCCCTGGAGGGTGTTTTCCCCTATAACGCTCCGGAAGAGCGTTTCAGTTTTCGACCACTCTCTGGGTGAAAAAGAACTTCCTCACGTTTGTATGGAATCTATCCCCTTTCAACTTTAGAGAGAGCCCTCTCGTTCTCTCTACCTTGGAGAGGGTGAACAACCTGTCTTTATCTACTAAGTCTATTCCCTTCAGTATCTTGAATGTTTCTATCATGTCCCCTCTCAGTCTCCTTTTGTCAAGGGAGAAGAGGCCCAGTTTCTCTAATCTCTCACTGTACGGTAACTCCTCCAGCCCCTTTACCATTTTAGTCGCTCTTCTCTGGACCCTTTCAAATAGTACCATGTCCTTCTTCATGTACGGTGACCAGTGCTGGACGCAGTACTCCAGGTGAGGGCGCACCATGGCCCGGTAGAGTGGCATGACAACCCTCTCTGACCTGTTCATGATCCCCTTCTTAATCATTCCTAGCATTCTGTTTGCCCTTTTCACCGCCGCCGCACATTGCGCGGACGGCTTCATTGTCTTGTCGACCAGTACTCCCAAGTCTCTTTCCTGGGGGGTCTCTCCAAGTATCGCCCCGGACATCCAGTATTCGTGCATAAGATTTTTGTTACCAACATGCATCACCTTACACTTAACCATGTTGAACCTCATCTGCCAGGTCGCAGCCCATTTCTCGAGCGTGCTTATGTCACGTTGCAGATGTTCGCCATCCTCCTGCATCTTCACTACTCTGAATAACTTCGTGTCATCCGCAAATTTAATCACCTCACTCGTCATACCAATTTCCAGATCGTTTATAAATATGTTGAAGAGCACAGGTCCAAGCACCGAACCCTACGGCACACCACTGGTGACGCTTTTCCAGTCCGAGTATTGCCCATTTACTACCACTCTCTGTTTCCTATCCGCCTATCACCCTCGATTCCATGACTTGCAATTTTTCGAAGTAGTCGTTCATGCGAAACCTTGTCAAAAGCTTTCTGAAAATCCAGATATACAATGTCGACTGGGTCACCCTTGTCTATCCGTCTGTTTACTCCCTCGAAGAAGTGTAGCAAGTTCGTCAAGCAAGATCTTCCTCTGCTGAAGCCATGCTGGCTGGTCTTCAGCAGGTCGTGTCCGTCAAGGTGCTCAATGATGCGGTCCTTTATCAGCGCCTCTACCATCTTTCCTGGTACCGAGGTCAGACTTACCGGTCTGTAGTTTCCCGGATCACCCCTCGAATCTTTCTTGAATATCGGCATAACATTCGCCACCTTCCCGTCTTCCGGAACCCTTCCCAATTTGATCAACGGATTGGCTATTAGTTGAAGCAGTTCAGCTATAGTCCCTTTCAGTTCCTTGATTACCCTCGGATGGATGCCATCTGGTCCTGGGACTTTATCATTTCTAAGCCTATCAATTTGCCGGCATACCTCTTCTAGACTGACCGTCAACTCTGTCAGTTTCCCCTTCTTCGTTTCCCGCGTATAGCCTGTCGGCTTCCAGTATGTTGCGTATATCCTCTTCGGTAAACACAGATGAAAAAAATGTGTTCAATTTGTCGGCGATGGCTTTGTCCTCCTTTAGCACTCCCTTCATTCCTCGGTCATCCAACGGCCCCACCACTTCCTTCGCAGGTCATTTTCCCTTAATATATCGAAAGAACAGCTTGAAGTTTTTCGCTTCCTAGCTATTTTTTCCTCATAGTCTATTTTGACCCCTTTTACCACCTTATGGCACCTGTGTTGATGCTGTTTGTGCTTATTCCAATTTTCATCCGTTTTTGACCTTTTCCATTCCTTAAACGAAGTTTTCTTGTCCCTGATCGCTTCCTTCACCGCTACAGTGAGCCACACCGGTTCCTTCTTTTTCCTCTTGGATCCCTTGTTGATATTTGGTATATATAGATTTTGCGCCTCGGTGACTGTGTCCTTAAAAAGGGACCATGCTTACTCTAGCGTCTTTACAGTGCTTATCCTCTTGAGTCTCATCCCTTTGTAATTCCCTTTTTGGAAGTTCAGTGCTGTGGCCGTCGTTCTGGATCCATGTTTTATCCCCATGTCCAGGTTGAAGCAGATCTACTTCTACATTTACTTCTACTTCTACATCTTGTGCTGGTTCTCGTAGTCCATTTTGAATTAAGTCCAAAACTGCATTTCCTCTTATATTTTCCTTGACAAGTTGTTCCAGGAAGCAATCACCTATAGCATCCAGGAACTTGGTTTCCCTACCGCAGCCGGAGGCGCCTAATTTCCAATCTATCCCCGGATAATTGATGTCACCCATAATAACTGTGTTGTCTCCTTTGCAGTTGTGTTTAATCTCGTCTGTCATTTCTCCATCAATTTTTTCGGACTGCCCCGGGGGTCGGTAGTAGATACCGATCTTCGTTTCCGTTCCATTTGTTCCTGGAATTTTGGCCCATAGAGATTCTACCTTATTGTTTGATTCCAGCATGTTCCCTCCGGTTGACTCAATTCCCTCTTTGACGTATAGGGTAATGCCCCCACCTTTTTGAGCCACTCTGTCTCTGCGGTATAGCTTGTATCCTGGTAGCACATTGTCCCAGATGTTTTCCTCATTCCACCATGTTTCTGTGATGCCGATGATGTCAAGGTTATCTTTTTGTGCCATAGCTTCTAATTCACCCTTCTTATTCCTTAGACTCCTTGTGTTTGTGTACATACACTTGAGTTTGCAGCCTGTCACTTTCTTGCATTTCCTTTCCTCTTGTGTGTCTTTCGATCTGTCAGGTTTTCTGTCTTGCTTATGATCCAGTGAGTCTTCCCTGCTATCTCCCTGTACAGTATCCTCTGGGTATACCGATTCCTGAACCATCGACTCTCGGTCGACTGTCGGCTTTCCCCTTCTTCCTAGTTTAAAAACTTCTCAATTTCTTTCTTGACATCGCTTGCAAGAAGCCTTGTTCCGTCTCCGCCGAGGTAGAATCCAACCTTCCTGAATAGCTTGCTCTTCCTCCAGAACGTAGTCCAGTTGCGCATGAAGTGGAATCTTTCTTCCTCACACCAGCGCTGCATCCACGCGCTGACTGCTTGTAGCTCCGTCTGCCTCTTCTCGTCAGCCCTGGGTACCGGCAGGAACTCCGAGAAGGAGAAATTAGGTTCTTACCTGCTAATTTACTTTCTTTTAGCTTCTCCAGACCAGTAGAGGTTAACTTTACGAATGGGTATATATCTAATCATGACCAGCAGGTGGAGACTGAAAACAAAACTTTGGGACAGTATATCCTAGCCCCTCCTCTCTATTTCCCTCAGTCTGCCGAATAGCCAAGCAGAACCAAGAACTGGAAAACAACAGAGAGAAAAAACAATACTCCAAAAGGAGTAACAAATAACATACCCAAAATGCTGTTGGAAAATGCAGAGGAGAAATTCCCGAAGGAAGAATGTCCCCACAGCTCACCAGCTAAGCCAGCCGAGCCACAGCCGCTGTTCTTCAATTCTCCCCGGCCCTAGAAAAATACTAGAACCCGCAGCAAAAACCAAAAACTGCCCGCGCAACAGCCCCAACAACAACAACAACAGACAGGGTGGGGACCTCTACTGGTCTGGAGAAGCTAAAAGAAAGTAAATTAGCAGGTAAGAACCTAATTTCTCCTTCTTTAGCACTCTCCAGACCAGTAGAGGTTAACTTTACGAATGGGACGTACCAAAGCAGTCCCTCTCACGGGCGGGACCCCCGAAGGGCCGATACCAGTACACGCTCACCGAACACCGCGTCCCGACGCGCCTGCACATCAACCCGATAATGACGAACAAAGGAATGCAAGGAGGACCAAACCGCAGCATTACAAATATCCACTGGAGGCACGAGCGACGACTCAGCCCAAGAAGCCGCCTGACCCCGAGTGGAATGAGCCTAGAGAAACTCCGGAACAGGCTGCTGTTTCAGAAGATAAGCGGAAGCAATCGTCTCCTTGATCCAGCGCGCAATAGTAGCCTTAGAAGCGCCCGCTCCCCGACGAGGACCCGCCAGGAGGACAAAGAGATGATCGGACTTCCGGAATTCCTGGGTCCGCTGCACATAAGAGCGAAGGACCCGACCGACATCCAACTTGCGCAGCTGCCGTTGCTCAGAAGAGCCCTCCCGACCACCCAAGACCGGGAGAACCACCGATTGATTGACATGAAAAGGAGAAACAACCTTCGGCAGAAAGGAAGGAACAGGCCGCAAGACGACCCGCTCCCTAGAAAACTCCAAGAAGGGAGCCCTACAAGAGAAAGCCTGCAGCTCAGAAACACGCCTAGCAGAAGTAATGGCCACCAAAAAGACCGCCTTCAAAGTAAGGTCCTTCAAAGAACAGTCGTCCAAGGGCTCGAAAGGCGGACGCACCAAAACAGAGAGAACCAGATTAAGATCCCAAGAGGGAACCGAGGGCCGTAGGGGAGGCCTAAGCAACTTGGCCGCCCGCAAAAAACCGAATCACATCAGGAAGAGCCGATAAACGCTGACCTGACACCAACCCTCGAAAGGCCGACAGGGCCGCAATATGAACCCGGAGAGAAGACCAAGCCAGGCCTCTATCCAGGCCATCCTGCAAGAACTCCAGAATGTTAGGCAGATAAGCGCGAAAAGAGGTCACTCCCCGCGCCCGACACCATTCCTCAAAGAGACGCCAAACCCGCACATAAGCCCGAGAGGTAGAAAGCCTCCGGGACCCCAACAGTGTAGAGATCACCTTGTCTGAATATCCCTTCTTGCTAAGGCGACCCCTTTCAAGAGCCACGCCGTAAGACAGAAGGGAGACGGGTCGAACATGGGAATGGGACCCTGCATCAGAAGGTCGTCCGAGAGAGGCAGAGGAAGAGGATCCGCTACCAGGTGCCTCACCAGATCCGCATACCACGGACGGCGAGGCCAATCCGGCGCCACCAGCACCACCAAACCCGGATGGTGAACAATGCGAAGAAGCACTCTGCCCACCAGCGGCCAAGGAGGGAACACATACAACAGCCCCTCCGTTGGCCACTGCTGGACCAGAGCATCCAGACCCTCGGCCAGACCGTCCCTGCGACGACTGAAGAAGCGGGGCACTTTGGCGTTGCCACCCGTGGCCATCAGGTCCATCAGGGGCTGCCCCCAAGCCTGCACTATCAACTGAAACGCCTCGGCGCCGAGACACCACTCTCCTGGATCTAGAAAGTGACGACTGAGGAAGTCTGCCTGAACATTTTCTACTCCGGCTATATGAGAGGCCGAGAGGTCCAGCAGATGGGATTCCGCCCAAACCATGAGCAGAGCCGCCTCCTGCGCCACCTGAGTGCTCTTGGTGCCCCCCTGACGATTGACCTAAGCCACCGCCGTGGCATTGTCCGACAGCACTCTGACCGACTTGCCCAGCAACAGGGAGTGGAAAACCAACAGCGCCAGACGGACCGCTCTGGTCTCCAACACGTTGATCGACCAGGCGGCCTCCTCCGCGGACCAGGTGCCCTGAGCTGAGTGACCCAAACACTGAGCCCCACAACCCAGGAGACTCGCATCCGTCAGGAGCACCGTCCACTGCGGGAGATCCAGACCCACCCCCTGAACTAGGTGAGGGGTCTGGAGCCACCAACGCAGACTGCAGCGCGCCAAGCCTTGCAGGGGGACCGGAACATCCATCCCGTGCCTCTGGGGAGACCACCTCCGGAGCAGAGCATACTGGAGAGGACGCATGTGGGCCCGCGCCCACCTCACCACGTCCAGGGACGCCGCCATCGACCCCAAGACCTGGAGGAAATCTCGCGCCCGAGGACACCGGGACGCCAAAAGCAGGCGAATCTGAGATTGCAATTTGCTCACCCGGCCCTCTGGGAGGAAGACCCTCCCCAAGGAGGTGTCGAACAGCACCCCTAGGTACTCCAGACGCTGAGCCGGGACCAACCGACTTTTGGAAAGGTTGACCACCCAGCCCAGCGACCGGAGAAACTCCACCACCCGAGCAGTAACCCGGGAGCTTTCCTGCAACGACTTTGCCCGAATTAACCAGTCGTCCAGGTAGGGGTGTACCAGGATGCCCTCCGACCGCAAGGCTGCCGCGACGACCACCATCACCTTGGTGAACGTCCGAGGAGCCGTGGCCAGCCCAAAGGGAAGTGCACAGAACTGAAAGTGCCGACCCAAGATCGCAAAGCGCAGGAAACGCTGATGAGAGGCCCGAATGGGAACATGCAAGTAGGCCTCCGTCAGATCGAGAGAAGTGAGAAACTTCCCCGGCTGAACCGCCAGAATGACCGACCGCAGAGTTTCCATACGGAAAGAGGGAATCTTGAGAGCCCTGTTGACCCCTTTCAAATCGAGGATGGGCCGAAAGGTCCCCTCCTTCTTGGGCACCACAAAGTAAATGGAGTACCTGCCCTTGCCCCACTCCGGAGGGGGCACCGGAACAACTGCCCTGAGATCTAGCAAGCGCTGAAGGGTCTGGCGAAAAGCCTGCGTCTTCCCCGGAGTCTGACATGGAGAAGCGAGGAAAAAAATCCGGCAGAGAGCGGGCGAACTCCAGGGCATAACCGTCCCGCACCACCTCCAGGACCCACTGATCGGACGTGATCTCGGCCCATTTGGGGAAAAATTCGCGCAGCCGGGCCCCCACCGGAACCAAAGGGGGCGCCGGCAAGGCGTCATTGTGCAGGACGGGAAGCGGGGGAACCGGCGGAGGGATTCCCTGCCCCCCGACGAGCCCCCCGAAAGGGCTGCATGCGCTGGAAGAACCGACCCCGGGAAAATCCCGGAGACTGGAAAGAAGCAGCCCCACGCCCAGGGCGATACTTGCGAAAATCCCGCAAACGCCCCCGGGCCGCACCCCCCCGAGACGCCGGACGGGCACGGTCCTCCGGCAGACGGGGAACTTTCGAGTCCGACAAAGTCTGAATCAACTTATCCAAGTCCTCTCCAAACAAAAACGACCCCCGAAAGGGAAATTTAGTAAGCTTAGCTTTGGACGCAGCATCCGCCGCCCAAGCGCGCAGCCACAACACACGCCTTGCGGCCACGCCAAAAGCCATAGACTTAGCCGAGATCCGCACCAAGTCATATAGAGCATCTGAGAGGAATGAGGCCGCCATCTCAATCTCCGCTACCTCCTGATCCACCAGAGACCAGTCGTCAGACTCTCGATCCAAGACCCGCTCCGCCCACCGAAACACGGCGCGAGCGACCAGTCCCCCACAAATAGCCGCCTGGACCCCAAAGGCAGAGACCTGAAAATTTTGCTTAAGGATGCTCTCCAATTTGCGCTCCTCAGAGTCCCGCAAGGCAGAACCGCCCTCAACAGGCACGGTATGCCGCTTGGAAATTGCCGAGACCACCGCATCCACGACTGGCGAAGCTAACGTAGCCTGATCCCCTTCCGGAATGGGATACAGGCGAGCCATGCTGCGCGCCAGCCGAAACGGCGTCTCCGGCGTTTTCCACTGCTCCAGAATAATATCCCGAATATCCTGATGCATAGGAAAAGAGCGGGAAACGGAACGGATCCCCCGTAACAGGGGGTCCCCCACACGCGGAGTTTCCGGCGGCGCGTCCTCAAAACGCAAAACCGAAGAAACCTGCTGAATAAGGTCAGGCAGCTCATCTTTCTGAAAAAAGGCGCACCACGGACGCCTCGTCACTGGAGAACGGGAAATCCGACAACCCGCCGCCAGCTTCCGTCCCCTCCAGAGAGTCCTGGAACACCTCAGAAGGGTCCAGGTCCTCCTCCAGACCGACCCGTTCCTCCGACCACAAATTCTCGTCCCACGACACCCGCGGACGCTTGGACAAGGGAGGCGGCGGAGGGGACGTCACGCCAGACGAAAGAGGCAAAGCCGCAGGGAGCGTGGAGGAAAACCCACCCCCCGAAACCCCCTGGGCGCAACCGGGACCCCCAGCCGCCTGAAAATAGGCTCTGCATAAAGAAAAGAAAAATTCAGGAGAAAAACCCCCCGAGGGTCCCAAGGGACTCCCTGCCACAGCAGGGGACCCAGCAGAACCTTGCCCCTGCATAGTCAAAACAGGGGGAAGGTCACCTGAGGTGGAAGACAAAATGGAGGGGCCAGACAGAGAAGATGGCGGTTTTCCCGCCAAAAAAGCTCCCTCCATAGCCTGAAGCGGCTGAGAAACCTGAATAGTCTCAGCCGCTAAAGCAGGCAAGCCGGCATCAGCTGTCAAAAAATCAGCTGAGAGGGAATCCTTCGGGGAATCCCTCCGTGGGCGGTTGTGGAAGACCGGGCTTCCCCACTGCTCCAAGCCGACTCGCGAGGCACCATCGGCGGGGAGCTCTGGGCGCCTGCAGCCGCTGCCGACGGAGCTCCACCACCTCACCGACCCAAACCGCCGAGTTCAGGCCGGCCGCGAGTGCCTCGCGGCTGGACTAAAATTGTGGCCTACTCCCCCGGAGAAGGGCACAATTGCTCCATGCTATAAAAAAGTGCTGGTTACATGAAAAAATACAGTAAAATACAGTTTTCTTAAAGGGAAACAACCCTTCAGACCAGCACTACCTCAGGATTTTTTTTTTTTTTTTTTTTTTTTTTTTACAGAACAGACTCCACAGGCTCTCGAAGCAATATGCCTTGCTTGACTTAGGGGGCAAGGCTTACTGCTGAGGCTCCTCTAAAAAAATGTGGGGAGGTGGAGGAAGTGGGGGGAGGGACCCCGCTCGTGACCCGCCGGGTTTAACACCCCCGAGGTCGGACGAACCCCCAAACAGAGTCCGCCCAAGCTCCGTCCGGCTAAAAACAGGGACAATAAACCCCCTAAACAAATTCCAACAGCCCTACCAAGGGAGATGGGTACAGATCACTCAACACCTGCTGGAGACTGAAAGAAGACTGAGGGAAATAGAGAGGAGGGGCTAGGATATACTGTCCCAAAGTTTTGTTTTCAGTCTCCACCTGCTGGTCATGATTAGATATATACCCATTCGTAAAGTTAACCTCTACTGGTCTGGAGAGTGCTAAAGAATGCTACCCTTTGCGTTCTGGTCTTCAGCTTCCTTCCTAGCATCTGGAACTGGTCCTTCAGTACTTCCATGTTGTAGTTCCTGTTGCTCACATTGTTCATCCCAACATGGATCACCACCGCTGTATCTTCCTCTTCCACGCTGTCGATGTTCCTGTCGATGCGGCTCACTATGTCTTCTACCTTGGCTCCCGGTAGGCAGGTTACCAGCCGATCCTGTCTTCCTCCTGCTATGTGGCTGTCGACTTGTCTGATGATGGAGTCCCCCACGACTATTGCTGTCCTCTCTATCTTCTCTTGCCTCTCTGGCCGCAGATCCGTGTCCCTGGTGTATGACCATCTCTCCAGCCGTAGGTCCCTGTCCTCTGTGCACTTCCCTCTTCCTACATCCTGGCATTGGAGACAAGAACCTGGATGCACAAAAATCATTATTAAAACCTTGTGGGTTGCTGTGGATTACTTGTCCGATTTGAAAACGGTGATCGATGTTCAAATGACTTTGCATACAAATTAATTTTGCAGTGGTCTGCCATAGTCCCACCCCATTAGTTGGAAAAGCAACTTCTGACACATGCACAGAGCTTGCAAGGGAAGTGGCAGGGGAAGCCCCAAAGCAGCCTCCTGATACTCAGCTGTTTGGGGCAAGAAGACTTAAATTTTCTTTCTTTTTTTTTTTTTTCATAGGCACAGATGTTGTGCATGTATTACACATGCACAAAATCTGTCCCTGTTAAAAAAGAAGAGAGAAAAAAAAAGTCACGCCAGCCTGTCCCCCCACCAATGACCGCACCCGAGCAAAAAAAAGGCAGGAGGGATGCCCACTCCCTCCTGCCTCGGAAACCCAGACTCCCCCCTCCTGACCCCCCCCATGAAGATCATTGACAGAAGGGATGCCCTCTCTCCTGCCTCGGCCACATGGACCCCCCACTCTCCCACATTCCCCGCCCCTTCCCCCCCCCCCCCCCCCCCGCAAAGATTACAGACACCCAGGCCCTCTCCACAAAGATCGTCAGCAGGAAAGATGCCCAGTCCCTCCTGCCTCAGCCACCCAGACACCCTCAACACCTACCCCCATACATTATACAGGAGAAGATAGCAGGAGGGATGCCCAGTCCCCTTCTGCTGGAAGGGCTGCCTCTTCAAAACAGTGGGCCTTCCAGGATGTACCAGGAGGGGCTTAAGGCCTTGAATGGTTCAAACACCTAAGGCCCCTCCCCACTCCACCCTCCTTCCCCACTCCCCGTGAAGACTGTAGCTACCTGGACCACACACACTTCTGAACACTAGCTCCCCACCCCCACCCTGCAAAAATCAAGGCCTCTTAGACCCCCTAAGATGCACTGGGAGGGGCCTAAGGCTCTGAATGGCTCAGATATTTAAAGCTCCTCTCAGGGGTGGTGCCTTAGGCACCTGAGCCAATCAGGGCCTTAGGCTCCTGCCCGGTACATCCTGGGATATATTGGGAGGAGCCCAAGGCCCTGATTGGCTCAGGTGCCTAAGGCCCCTCCTCTTTGAATGAAGTAATGGTCTCTACCTTTAGAAGAAGTATTGATCTCTACCTTTGCATGAATCATTTCCTAACTTCATTTATTTGCTAACAATTTTCATAGAACTAGAAACCAATTCTGTTTCTGCCAAATGTAGTTATGAAAGTTCCCTCATACATTCTGACTTATGTCAAAATTTCCCATACTAAGTTTATTGATGGAAAGACACAGAGAAGATACATCCTGCAAAAAATGAAGAGGTGTCTGCAGCTAGCTTGCCTTTGGATTTTGTAAATAGATCCTTGCAATAGAGGATATTTGAGATTTATGGTTTCAATAGCATAATTATATTACTATTGTACTTTAATGCATGCTTCCACCTAGCATACTACTGACAAGGATAAATTCAACTAAAAGCTTAAGGTTCAAAAGCAAATAGGAAGCTAGGAAAGTACATATCACAAGGCACAGGATACTAATGTAAAGCAATTTCTCTCCATAAGATTTAAAAAAAAAACAAAAAACAATATTTACCAGAGTTGTAAGAAACTCAATCAATCGTCCACAGGGAGTAGAAGCTATTTTAAGTGAATTAAAACTGCAATTATTTAGCCAACTAAGACAGTTAGTACTGTTTTGCAGCCAATCGCTAATACAAGTTTCGTTTATTTCTTCTTGGAGTTCCTCGAGACATTGTTCCACACTGAAAAAAACCCCACATACATTAGTGGAATATTTTTTTCCAAAATACAGTATCACAAATATCAGTCAACAGTAGTAAAACAAAAAAGTATATATATATATATATATATAAACATATAAACTGTACTGTTCCTTTAATAAGGAATATATACATATATCCCTTAGTGTATATATCCGCTATAATAAAATCCTTAGCGCACATGCGCAGTTGAAACTCCGTGCATCTGTGCTTCGTGATCCGTGTCGCCATGCTACCATATGCGCAGTAGGAGCCTGCGGCAGTTTCTCCATTGGCCTCTGTCCTCTGTCCTCATACGCATACATGGCAATGGCTTCTCCCCTTCCACACCCCAGCCAGCCTGCGCCTCGATGAATGGCAAATGTCCAGGCCTCTAGGGGGTCAAGGCACTGCTACCAGATGCATACACAGAAAGGAGCTGGAGGTAAAAGGGAGGAGAGCTGCGATCGGACATCTTGCCTGAGAGACAGAAAGAAAGAAAGACCGAGGGCAGGGAGAAACAGAAAGAAAGACAGACAGACAGACAGAAAGGGGGCCAAGGAGAGAGACAGACAGAAAGAAAGAAAGACAGATACACAGAAAGACAGGAGGGCATGGAGAGAGACAGAAAGAAAGACAGTCAGAAAGTGGATCAAGGAGAGAGACAGAAAGAAAGACAGACAGAAAGGGGGCCAAGGAGAGAGACAGAAAGAAAGAAAGACAGACAAACAGAAAGACAGGAGGGCATGGAGAGAGACAGAAAGAAAGAAAGAAAGAAAGACAGACAGACAGCTGGCTGGGAGAGAGACAGAAATAAAGAAAAAGACAGAAAGGGGGCCAAGAAGAGACAGAGAGAAAGAACGACAGACAGACACACAGAAAGACAGTGGGCAAAGGAGACAGACAGAAAGAAAGACAGATAGACAGTGGGCAGGGAGAGGGACAGAAAGACAGACAGAAAGGGAGCCAAGGAGAGAGATAGACAGAAAGAAAGACATACACACAGAAAGACAGGAGGGCATGGAGAGAGACAGAAGAAAAACAGACAGACAGCTGGCTGGGAGTGAGACAGAAATAAAGAAAAAGACAGACAGCAGGCAGGGAGAGAGACAGACAAAGAAAGACACACAGACAGACACACAGAAAGACAGGGGGCATGGAGAGAGACAGAATGAAAGAAAGACAGACAGCGGGCAGGGAGAGAGACAGAGAGAAAGAAAGAAAGACACACAGAAAGACAGGGGCTAAGGAGAGAGACAGACAGACAGAAAGACAGGCAGACAGCGGTCAGGGAGAGAGACAGAAATAAAGACAGACAGACAGAAAGGGGGCCAAGGAGAGAGACAGAAAGACAGACACACAGAAAGACAGAAGGGCATGGAGAGAGACAGAAAGAAAGACAGCGGGCAGGGAAACAGAAAGAAAGAGAGACAGACAGAAAGAGGACCAAGGAGAGAGACAGACAGAAAGAAAGAAAGACAGAAAGGGAGTCAAGGTGAGAGAAAGACAGAAAGAAAGACACACACAGAAAGGACGGCATGGAGAGAGACAGAAAGAAAGAAAGATAGACAGACAGACAGCTGGCTGGGAGAGAGACAGAAAGAAAGACAGACAGCGGGCAGGGAGAGACAGAAAGAAAGACAGACAGACAGTATGCAGGAAGAGAGACAAAGAAAGACAGACACACAGAAAGACAGGGGACATGGAGAGAGACAGAATGAAAGAAAGACAGACAGCGGGCAGGGAGAGACAGAAAGAAAGACAGACAGTGTGCAGGGAGAGAGACAGACAAAGAAAGACAGACAGACACACAGAAAGACAGGAAATCTGTCTTTGGAGGTTACCGTGGGCCCCAATAGCAGTACTCCGAGCTAGGCTGTGGATCAACAATCCCTTTTTGAAGGTGATCCTTCAAACGTGGTATCTTTACGGCAAAAAATGTTACCGGAACACAGGTTTTTTTGCCCAAACGCCCATTTACCTACTAGCAGGCTTTGTCCAGGGGGGAGAGGATCCTATCCACTTCCAGTGGGTTCGGGCCAGGTTACGTATGGTTGGGCAATTCTGGAATGATAATGGGATAGCATCTTTTGAGCGCCTTCAAGAGGAATATGGCTTGCTCCATACTGATGTGTTTTCTTATACAAAATTGTGGTTATTTTTTGCTAAATATGCTTTTTAGGATCTTAGTTTGGGGGAAACTAGGCTAGAGCTAGCACTGCGGAGGGGGATAGGGCGGGGAGGGATATTTTGTCTATATGGTTCTCTGCTATTAAGAGAAGCACCTGTGGATTGTTATAAAGCCAAATGGGATCAGGAATTAGGGAGAATGCGTGGGGACACAAATGGTTGGCCTTATATAGATGCATTTTTTCTGTTCCACTCTCCTCCTCCTTAATTGAAAATGGCTACAAAATGTCACAAACAGCCCTTGCTGCCAGAGATTCAAATATCAAATGGAAAGTGGTCTCGATCCCTCTGGTCAGACCACTACACATACTCCTTCAACCTCAATTGGATCAAAAAGACAAAACCAAACCAAAACCCCAAAGATCAACCTACAACTCTTGTAAATACATCGATCCCTCCAAATTCTGGACTAAAACAGACGAAGCAATCCAAGAATGCAACCCCAAGGACTTCATCTCACAATGGTGCAAGCTAAGCACAGCTACCCTAGACGAGCTAGCCCCAATACAAACAAAAAACAGAATTAGCAGGCGATCAGACAAATGTTTCGATAATGAACTACTCCTACTCAAAAGACAATGCAGACAATTAGAAAGAAAATGGAGAAAGAACATAAGAACATAAGAAACGCCTTCACCGGATCAGACCGAGGTCCATCTAGTCCGGTGATCCGGTGAAGAATAACCAAGAACCCACGAAAACAGCATGAAAAAAACTAAACCAACAATGCAAGCTGAAACTAAAAGAAAAAAGAAAAACACACTACACCAACCTAATAGGCAAAGAAACCCAAGACACAAAAAAACTATTCCTAATACTAAAAGAACTTACAGACACCAAACCCTATCTGGCCAATAATGGAACCCCTCCCCCCTCAGCTACACTTTTAACCGAATACTTTAAAAACAAAATCACAACTGCCAGGACTACCCTCTCCAGAAGCCCAACCCACCTAGAAGAGATCATAATGTCCCCCACAGAAAAAGATTCAGTAGCGGAAAACAGAACCTGGTCCCACTTCCCCACAATACAATGGTCCCACCTTAACAAACTCTACAAAAAATACAGCCATGCAACCTGCGATCTCAACCTAAGCAATGGATACAAACCATGCTCACAGATGGCCTTTTCCAGCAAGACTTCAGCGAAATCGTTGTCACCCCGATCCTAAAAGACCCTAAAGGAGCAACAGATCAACCATCCAACTACAGACCCATAGCCTCAATACCACTTTATGTCAAACTAATGGAAGGCCTGGGAGCCATACTCCTCACCAACTGCCTAGAAGACCACAACATACTCCACCCTACACAATCGGGCTTCAGAACCAAATACAGCATAGAGACACTACTAGGTTCCCTCCTGCACACAGCTAGACAACACCTCAGCATAGGGAAAAAAATGCTGATTATACAGCTGGATCTCACTGCAGCATTTGACCTGGTGGACCACAACATCCTACTACAAATACTAGAAACAATAGGAATCACAGACAAGGTACACACATGGTTTCAAGGTTTCCTACAATCCAGAACTTACAGAGTCAAGTTGAACAAAGAAAAATCAGAACCACTGTCCAACCCCTGCGGCGTACTCCAAGGATCTCCACTATCCCCAACTCTCTTCAATATTTAATTGCATCCCTCGGCACCTGCCTGGACAAATTAGGCTTAACCTCCTATAGCTATGCAGACGACATCACCATTCTCCTTCCTTTTGAACAGCCAACGTCCTCCATGACAGACACAGGACACTTGAAACAGTTGCAATATGGATGAATAATCACAAACTGAAACTGAACCCAAACAAGACAAAGTTCATTCTCCTCGAAAATAATAAAACCCCAACCATAACAAATCTAATAATAAACTCAATCACATACCCCATACAACCCACTCTAAAACTTCTAGGAATGACAATAGACAGATGCTGTACCATGCAACCACAAATCAACAAAACAATACAAAAATCATTCGCGGTCATGAGAAACTTAAGGCAAGTTTGAAAATTCTTCAACAGAACACAATTCCAGCTCTTGGTCCAGTCCCTAGTCCTAGGTCTTCTAGACCAGTGTTTTTCAACCTTTTTACACCCGTGGACCAGCAGAAATAAAAGAATTATTTTGTGGACCGGCAAACTACTAGGACTAAAATTTAAAAAGCCCGTTTCCGCCCCATCTCCGCGAGCTCGGTCCCCACAAACCATCTGATCCCATCCGCACAAGCCTCAGTTATGATTTTATATTGAATGTATTTTATTAAAGTATAAAAAGAAACAATATTCTGTACAATTGTCATTTTATAAATACAGATAATACAGAGCAAGGATCAACAAAACCTCGTCTCCCCTCCCCTTCACATATATCCCCTCTACTATCAAGAAAACGGAATACTGCAGTCATACATGACAGGAATAGTTTTAGGGGAGTGCAACTAGGGCAACTGCCCCCTGGTCAGAGAGCGCCCTAAGCCAGCTGGAAGCTAAAGAAGCACTGCCTGGGCTTTGCAGTCCCCAGTTATGTCTAACACCAGCTCTAGCAGGATATATATTTCAAATCAGATATATTCTAATCACAAAACAGAAATAAAATTATTTTTTTCTACTTTTAGTCGTCTCTGGTTTCTGCTTTCATCTTCTTTTCACTCTCTTCCTTCCAGCGTCTGCCCTCTCTGTCTCTTCAATCCAGCATCTGCCCCTTCCATCCACAGTCTGTCCTCTCCCCCTTCCATATGGTATCTGTCTTCTTTCTATGCCCCTCTCCCCTTTCCATCCAGCCTGCGCCCCCCTCTCTCCTTTTTACATGATTCATTCCAGCTTCACTGCTCTCTTCATTTTTATCTCTCCTACACCAGATATACCATCGTTGTCCCTCTCTGCTTATTTTTCTACTGACCCCTTCCTATCATCAATCTCTCTACTTTCTCATGCCTGTCTCTCCCCTTCCCCTCCTTTAATCTCCCTGCCAGCTGTTTCCTTCCTTTTTTCATTCTCCCTTCCCTCCTCCTTCTCCTGTCCAGCAGTAATTCTCTTCCCTTCCTCCCCTCCCAGCAGCATCTCTCCTTCTCCCTCTCCAGTAGCAGCTGTCCCTTTTTATTCCCTTGCCCAGCAGCTTCCCAGACTCCTTTCCCTCCACCCCTCCTCCCTCTCCAGTAGCAGCTGTCCCTTTTTTTTCCCTTGCCCAGCAGCTTCCCTCCAGGTCCAGTAGCAGCTGGCCCTTTTTTTTCCCTTGCCCAGCAGCTTCCCAGACTTCAATAGTGGCTTTCTCCCCTCCCAGCAGATCTCCTTACTTCCTAGCGCAGCGATTCAGGAAGGCAGCCTCGGGTCCTTTGCATCATCAGAGGCAGCCGCGACTCAGCAAAAGCCCCGAGGCTGCCTTCGTGAATCGCTGCGCTGGGAAGTAAAGGAGAGCTGCAGAGAGGGCAGAAAGCCACTGTCGGAGGCTCCCCAAGATCTCTCTGGCCCAGCGTGGACTGGCAGGAAATTGAATTGAGTCAATCTCACCGGCCCTGCACGGACCGGCAAAAATTTCCTGCGGACCGCCGGTTGAAGAACAGTGTTACTAGACTACTGCAACGTACTCTATCTCCCCTGCCCCACAACCATGATAAAACTACAAACAGTTCAAAACACAGCGCTAAGACTTATCTATTCACTGAGGAAGCACGACCACATCACGGCGGCATACCTCAATTCACACTGGCTCCCAATACAAGCAAGAGTACAATTCAAATTCTACTGCCTACTATTTAAAACCGTAAACGGAGATAGCCCAGCCTACCTAAACAACCGCCTAATCCAAACTATCTCAACCAGATACAGGAGAACGCACAAACCGTTCACGCATCCACCAATCAGAGACGTCAAACGAAAAAAACTGTACGATGGCCTTCTAGCCACTCAAGCAGTAAAACTAGACTACCAACTCTCCGATTTACCAATAACGACTCCAGACTACAAATCGTTTAGAAAAGAAATAAAAACCATCCTATTCAAGACATCCTTGAAGACAAACTAACACCACAAGACTCATCCCAATTCTCTGAAGCAACTCGCTCTACTCTTCAATTCCTCTGGAAATGGCCAGATAACTTCTTTTGTAATCCTCCTTGAACCGCAAGGTACTGGTGGAATAGAAATCACTAATGTAATATAATCAATGGTATATGACCCAACGCCTATCCTAGATTTATGATAAATCAAGAGAATTTGTGTTGGAGGTCCTGTGGTTACTTAGGGTCTTTTCAACATATATAGTAGACATGTCCTATCATAAAAGATTATTGGAATATGGTGGGTCAATTAATTGTTCTCTGTTGATGGCATGCTGTTTGCTCAATGCTTCCATTCCTGGGTATTCCCCTCCAGAACATCAGCTGGCCTTGTTTATTTGTACTGTGGCTCAAATGGTGCTGGCAAAAAACTGGTGATCAAAGAAACTGCCCGAGCAAAAATATTTGTCATTTAGACTATGGCTTTTATCAAGCCGCGCTAGTGGTTTAACGCACGTAATAGCACACGCTAAACTGCTGGCCGCGCTAGCGGCTACCACCTCCTCTTGAGCAGGCGGTAGTTTTTGGCCAGCGCAGGGGTTAACGCATGATGAAAAGTCGCGCGCGTTAACCTGGCTAGCACGGCTTGATAAAAGGAGCCCTATGTGCTTTTAATGTGCAAGTTAATGGCGCTACAACGTCGATTGGTTCCCTATCATAAAATCTGGGATGGCTATATGGCTTGGAGATAGAGTTCACATCAGTTATAGCTGAAATATTAAGAGATGTTGTCCTGTTGGGTGGGGGGAAGAGAGGGGGAAATAGTGAGGGAGTCTTTACTCCCTTGGATTGTTTGAGTGGTTCATATCCTAGTTTCAAGTTTGTAAAATTACTCCATTACAAGTTAGCTGGGGAAGAGGGATTGAGGGGAGGGTTAGGGACTATCATGGGGAGGGGGGGGTAATAGAAATATTGTTCTATGCTGTTTTTGGATGTATTTTGAAAATTTTTCAATAAAAATGATCTTTAAAAAAAAAGGAAGATAAATCCTTCCTGTGAAAGAACTAGCATCTGAATGTTCCCCTTCTTGGAAGGAGTTTTCTATACCTGAATGAGCAGATGCCAAAGATAGCCACAATAGAGTGAGGTTCTGAAAACACAGATTCCACATCCAACTCAGGAGGGTATTCAAACCTTCTTTTAACAGACACATCTTCTTAAAGGAGATATAGGATCAGCTACCTCCTGATTGACTTCCATTTTTAATAAATAAGCCTGATGGATCAATAAAACAGAGTCCGAGCAGAATGGAGCAAGAGTTGCAAGAGCCGTGAGAGTGAAGAGGAACAGAATCTAGCCCCAAGAGAGAAAAATGAAGTGCAGGAACCATGTCCTCAGAAGTTGGGAGAGGTACATAGTAGAGAATGACACGGGGAAAAAATCTGTCCCCGTCACCGCCCCGTCACCGCCCCACCATCCTCTGCACCGCCCCGTCACCGCCGTTCCCTTCACCGCCCCGTCACCGTCACCGCCATCCCTTTCACCGCCCCGTCCCCGTCCCCGCTGCATCCATATAAACCTTAGTACTGTAATATTTAGCTTATTCCTTTCTTATAAATCAAAGTTCCTGCTGCTGAACTAGAGAAAGAGATGTTCAGCTGGCAGGGCTTTGTTTATAAATTTTTATCAACACAACTAATATACTATTTTATCCTAAAGCAAAAAATAAATAAATAAATATAATTTTTTTTTCTACCTTTGTTGTCTGGTTTCTGCTTTCCACATCTTCTCATTGAATTCCTTCCATCCACTGTGTGTCTTCTCTCTGCGTCTTCCATTTGCTGTTACTGTGCCTCTCCCTTAACCCCCCCCCCAATTGGTCTAGCACCCATCTTCTTCCCTCCGCTCCCGCATAGTCTGGCATCTGTCTTCTTCCCACTCTGTCTTCCACATTTCCCTTGGGGGTCTGTTCCTCTCCACCCTCCTTCAATGTCTGTTCTATTCCTTTCCACCACCACCCTTCCCTCCCTCCTTTACCATCTGTTCCTTTCTACTACCCTTCAGCTCCTGTCGCATGGCCTATCTACCTTCCTTCCTCTTATTTTCATGGCACGTTACAATGTAATTTGTGCAAGCCACTGGAGCCTGCAAGCTCGGTCCCTGTCCCATCCCCACAAACCATCTCGCTTCTGTGCTCCTATTTTCTCCATTTCTAATATCTCCCCTATGTATCTGTCATTGCCCCCCCTGTGTCCATATACCATCCCCATGGCATGTCCCCTTTATGTCTCTGTCCCTATGCCCCATGCACATAATTTCCCCTCTTTCTGTTACCTTCCTGTGTCCAGATTTCCCCTATCTTCCTCTTCCATACCAGTGTGTCTCTTCTTTTCAACCCCATCTAGCTTTTTTCCCTCTTTCTTCCCCCCCCCCCTGCTTCTAGCATCTGGCTCACCTGCCAGTCCTTCCCTTTCTTTCCTGCTGTGGGTTTTTCTTTCCGACTTCATCCCCTTGGCCCAAAATCCTTTTCCCTTTCACTCCCTCGTTCCAATTTGAGCCGGGAACACTAGCGATCGCACGGTCCCCGCAGCCACTACCTGCCTGCCCAATCGATCCTAGTGTTTAGCCAGCTCTCTCCCTTCTCCTCACCTTAGTTTATAGGTTTTCTTTTTCGGCGACCTGCACGCTTTCCCAAAGAGCCGCGCACGCGCGGCTGCTCAGTGTTCAATCTTCTGCTCTGCTGCAACTTCCTGTTTCCGGTTGCGTCAGAGCAGAAGATCGAAACTGAGCAGCAGCGGGTGCGCGGCTCTCTGATAGCGTGCGGGTCGCCGAAAAAGAAAATCTACAAACTAAGGTGAGGAGAAGGGAGAGAGCTGGCTAAATACTAGAATCGATTGGGCAGGCGGGTGTGAGCTGCGGGGACCGCGCGATCCTTCATGCCTCACTGCGGGGACAAGACCATTCACCGCCCCGCGGGCGGTGAATGGCCTTGTCCCCGTCGCCGCAGCGACTGCTAGTTTTCTTCCCCGTTTTCGGCGGGTGACCCGCGGCTAAAATGCGGTGGCCGCGGGTAAACCGCCACCATGTCATTCTCTAGTACATAGGAAACCAAGATGGCCACCACAGTGATAGAGAAGTTTCTGCCCTGAAGAGATTTGTATCCCTCGTTCATGCTGGGGTTGCCTGCTAATGCTTTGGCTGAGTTTAATCATCTCTGAAAAGAGAGGAGACTTGAAGAACAATGCCCCAAAACTGCTCTCCTGGCTCCACACTGGGAACAGCATTTTACCGTTGTTCCCAGTGTGGATATTAAGGAAAATAAAAATCTGATGTGTTCTGCAGAAACAGATACTGAAAAGGTCTTATGGTAAATAATCCTGTGCAATTTTAGGTGTACATATAAAAACGTCTTCTAGACATTTCTAAACATGGCATGGTTTATATATTGAATGCTGTTGATGATGTCTCTACATATGGGACTGATTTTACTGCTTGGCCTCTAAGAACATTCAAAGAAAAAAAACTTAAGACAAATAATTTACCTCAAAGTATTTGCCTTTATTTGATCATCAATATCATTCAGGAATTCTTCAACTCCCAGTCCTCCAGGCAAAATATCCAACAAATTATCTAAGCAGGAAGAATCCATAGAAAACTTTCCCTGTGCCTCCATTTTTAGATGCTACAAGAAACAATGCAAGAAAAAAAAAATCAATGTATAGTAACAGAAAAGGCAAAATTATGTCTGTACCTTGTGACTTTGGACAAGTCACTAACTCTCCATTGCTCCAAATACAAAATAAATACCTTTATATATTATGTAAATTGCTTTGATTGTAATCCCATCTGTTTTCCCTTTCCTTTTCTCTAATTTCCCTTTCCTTTATATGGCTGCATCATTCAGAACAAATGGATGTTATTCTCTCTTACCAGCAGATGGAGGAGACAAAAAGAAGAACTTTTCCAGCGAACTCACCAGAACATCCTGCTAGTGCTCACTGAAAACCTCTAGTATGCGGCTGTCTCTGCCAACGCTGCAGAAGGTCTCTCTGTAACACACACCAATCCCCAACAATCACAGCAGCTGCAATGATCATCAAGCAATTATAACACCACAGAGTGGCACTTGCTACCCTGCATATACCAGAACTGATTATTTGGGTTTTTTTAAACTTTTTATTCTCTTGGGGGAGGGGTGGTTTTGTTTTATAAAATGTAACGAATAGAGCATCCTTTAAATCCTGGGACTTAGACTTCCAAGAACAAGCAATTTCACCTTCCATGTCATCTGGTTGAATTGTTCTGAACAAGTGGGATATACTCAAGCAGAACTACCAGGTTGGGGAACAGAAAGCCCCCATAAAGACTGCCCTGCCAAAATTCAATTAAACCCTGGAAACCTGGAAAGCTTCACAAAAGAATGACAATCATGACAATCATATTACCACCCTACAGATCTCTTCTGCAACGATGTTCTGGACCTCCGCTGAGGAGATTGCCCAAGTCCTCGTTAAGTAGGCTTTCAAGCCCCGAGGCTGGTTCTATGGCCACTTTAATCCATTGTGCAATAGTGGTTGCAGAGGCTGCCTGGACATATAACAGGACAAAAATGACTGGAAATGCAAAATTCACTTGCCTGCTACAAATAATGCAGCAAAGTCATCTAGAGGACTAATTTGCATAATCTCCAAAGAGAACTCTCCAAAAGAAGGGCAAAAAGACCTCCTGATTTGTGTGGAACAGAGAGATCACCTTGGGAAGAAAGGAGGGTACTATGCAGATAAACACCAAACTGCAAATAGGAGAGATGCAGGCGTTGTCTTGTTGGGATCCGCAACTCTGATACTCTCTGAGCTGAAGTGGTCACCATAAGTAAAATCGCCATGAGTGTAAGGTCCTCGATTAAGGTGCGCTGTAAGTGCTAAAAAACAAACAAATTAAGGTCCCAAGAAAGAAAGGAGGGGCACACCAGAAGTGGCAAAGGAGAAATCTCTCCATGCACTGCTACGAAAAGGCCCTTAACTTTGTCCTGAAAATAGAGAAGACAGTCGCCCAGACCTTTAAGAAACTCAATGCAAAGCACTGATCCAAACCTTGTTGCAAAAAAACAAACAAAACAAAAATAAAACCCCCCCAAAAAAACAACACATCAGGAATTTGCATCTTCCAGGGAGAAGGTGTCCACTTGGCACAACAATTCTAAAAACCTTCCAGACCCACATATAGGCCTTCTGGAACTTCAACTAGGTAGAAACATCCACAGGCGAAAACCATACTTCACCAAAAACCTCTTTTCAAGGAGTAGACAAAGACAAAAAGGATCCGGATCCTGCATTTCAATCAGACACAGGAAAAAAGCTGCACTCCTTGGGCAGAGAAGTAGCTCCAATACCAACTGCCACATCAGGTCCACATACCACAACTGATAGGGCCAATCTGGAGCTATTAGGACAAGATGAGGATGTTGTGCTATTCATGTAAGAGCAAGCCTATCAGAAACCTTGGAGGGAAGATATATAGGGGATCCTTCACCAGCCACAGCTGAACCGAGGCATCTATCTCTTGCGAAGCTGTCTACCTCTGGCAGCTGAAGAAATGCTCCATCTTGGAACTGGAAAGTTCAGCCACCGGGTTAAACACCGGTGACCCCATCAGTTCTGAGAAATTCCACTTGGCTGAGAAATTCCACTTGGATAACATCCCTGCCCGTTATATGGGCCACTGACAGTGTCTTTAAATGCCTCTCTACCCAGCAGCAGAGGCTTGCAGCTTCTAAAGCCACTGCCAGTCTCCTGGGGTAAACTCTTGTTTATGTATTCTATCCTTGTGGCATTGTCCATCATCATCCAGACTGCTTTCCCTCAAAGAAGAGGAAGAATTCCACAAAGGTCAGGTGCATCACCCAAGTCTCCAGGCAGTTAATTGTCCATGATGCCTCCAGTGGGGACCAGCTCCCTGAGCTAATCTGTCATGCAATATGTTCCCCAGCTAAGAAGACACACATCAGTGGTTACCACCACCCACTGAAGAGAATCCAGTGAAACACTCTGGAAGAGTCCAGACTGGCTCTCACCTTGGCAGAAAGATGCAAAAGGCACTCTTACTCTTGGGAAACAGAGACCAACATGGACAAGAGAGCTGACTATAGAGACTGCATATGTACTCAGGCTCATGGCACCTCTTCCAGAGTTGCTGCCATGCAGTCCAAGAGCTGAAGGTATTCCCAGACTTTGGAAGATGGCAGCTTGCACAAGCTGCATTTTTGGGAATGCAGCTTTGCTGCCCGGTCCTCCAGGAGGAAGCCATCCTTTGAGCTGCACTGAAACAAACTCTCAAATATTTCAGGAAGTTGCCTTTTCAAATGATTCAGCACCCAGTAAAACATTGGAGTATAAGAGTTAGATCATTGCTCATACTCTTCAGCATCTTCTCAAGCTTGGGGCAGTGGAATCTGTCCTGGAAGTGGAAAATGGGCTAGGGTGATATTCCATTTATTTCATGGTCCCAAAGAAGAGGGCTTCCTTTTGCACATTATAAGTCTAGAGAGAGTGAATACTTGTCCCCATGTCCAGAACTTTTTGATTGGTGATCACCTCGGTTTGTCTGGGTGAGTTTCTCACGGATCTCACGGAGGCCTATTTTGGATCTCACGGAGGCCTATTTGTATATGGGATTTCTCTGCTTTTTGTGTTTTTGGCCATCAGTTTTGGGGCCCTTCCCTTTGGGTTGGGCACAGTGCCATGTACTTTTCCACAATTATGGTTGTGGTGGTCCATCTGAGGCGCCAGGATATCCAGGTATATCCTCACCTGAACTACTGACTGATTTGGGCTGACTCAACTTTGAGAAGTAGCACTCCCCCACCCCCGGTCCCCACCTCTTTTGTCTTGCCCCCTCCCCCTCCTGGAGGGCCTGAACTGGGTCCTTAGTGGGCTCAACTCTTCTGTCAACCAATTGCATTTTAATTTTCTACACTCATGTTTTCTCCTAATTTAATATGTTCCCTTATTGTAGAATATTGTAAGCCATTCAGATGGTTTTCCTAATGTGGCAAGGTAGCAAATGTTAAATAAAACTTAGAAACTCATAATCAAAGTTTTGTACCTTTTGGCACTAGATGGATAAATGATTTGCTTTGGGTGCTACAGTGGGAGCCAAACCCAGTTCCCCAGGTTCTCAGGGCACTGCCCTAGCATTAGTTTACTCCAGCCAGCAGTGGGGCCTTTGTGGGCTTAGTGGGTCTCAGGCCAGAGCCCTGGTCTAGGTGGCCACACATTACAATGGGACAGGGACTCTTGAAGCTGCTTGTGGCTCTGGGTGGTCTCTGGATGATTCAGAGACTCTTCTGCAACCTCAATTCTCTTTAGATTCAGATCTGGAATAGGAATCTCCTTGGAGAAAAATGGTCTCATGTGATCTGGCTCTTCTGCTTGGAGGAGCTCTCATGTCCCACTGACGAGGTTACAAGAGCATTGGGACTTCTTAATGCTTCTTCTTCTGATCCCTTATAGGAGGACCCTCTGGAGGGCTTTGCAGGCCCCTGAATAATTTTCTGCTTCAACAGGCCCTAACCTGTATGATGTTGAAAGAATGGGAATCTCCAGATGGGGCTCTTTGCAGGGTAGGTCCTTGGATCTAAAGCATAACTTTACCCCCTACAGAGATCAATTGGTATAGGGTGTATCCCAAGATGCCTCTCTGGTCACAGGGGATTCTTATGCAAAGAGACAGCCCTGTTAGAGCTCCACAAAAAATAGTGAAATAGCAGTATAAGCTGGCCTTTTCATTTTTATTTTATTTATTCAATTTTTCTATACCGTTCTCCCAAGGGATCTCAGAACGGTTTACATTAATTTATTCAGGTACTCAAGCATTTTTCCCTGTCTGTCCCTGTGGGCTCACCATCTATCTAATGTACCTGGGGCAATGGGGGGATTAAGTGTACTCAACAAATAATCAACAGTCTATGATATAAGTGCTGCCTTTAATGCAGAAGGAAACTTCTTTTGGTATCTGGCCACTAACTGATGAACAAATTACTTCTGTTCTTCATCTTTTGTCATGGTATCATTGTATTTTTCAATGAGGATTATCCCTCGTTCTACTTCATCATTAACAAAAGTCAGTGTGGATGCCCAATTCCAAAGTTCCTTAAAAACTGGATCATCAGTCCACTCTGTGGGATGTTTCTTCAGAATATTTTTACTTTTGTTGATCCTCCTTCAATCAAGAGATCAAAAAATGACTGTGTTCTCTGTGTTACAAGACTTTCAAAGGTCACAGGTTCCGTTTCATCTGTTTGCATGAGATGTTGTGGAATATCTGGCAAAGGTGGACACTAAGTTTTGAATCATTTGTAGCCTTGTTTCTGGTGTGATTCTGTCATCAAAAAAGGCAAGTGCTGCTAGGTGCTCGGAGAGAAACCACAGATGTCTGAAAATGGCTGTGTGCGCTGTGTTTGCAAATTTTATTTCAATGTGTTGATGCAGTACTGGCAACCTGAGTAGACACTGATTTCATATGCTGATATTCATCTTTGCTTTCAGACTCACCAGATGTTGATGAAGAAAAAAATTCAGATTTTATATGGTAACTACTTTGGTCTGCCTCTCCTCATACCTCGCTTTTGTCATGATTTTCTTTTCCTCACATTGTCTCTTTATGCATTCTTTTGCTGTTGTTTGACGGTCAGGTCCACTCATACAGCAAGAAAATACGTTCTGCCTTGGCTTCTGTAGGAATTTTCGATCTTCTTCATTTGCACAATCACCTACATACACAACACACAAGCAAACAAGTGCATGCTAGGATAACCTCGAAATATTGACTAATCAAGCAGAAATTTGACACATAATTAAGACATACTAAGTGGACAAAAATAAGCCTTGTGGAGACAAAATTTGATAAAGTTGATTTTTTTTTGCACACTACTGTTGACCACCCTTACAATCTACACCCTACAGCCACATTAAAAGCAAGGAAATAAGCTATAATTAAATTGTACCTTCCTTACCCCCTCTTTTACGAATGTATAGCGTGGGTTTTAGTGCCGGTAGTGGTGGTAATATAGGGTCATGAAATGGTTAACTGTTGTTTAAAATATTGCTCTGGTCTACATAGCTGAAGAAAGTTTACAATCTATTGACTTCATCTGCCTAAAATGTATGTCCCTACCTTACCACATTGTAAGCTGAATAGATAAGAGTTTGAGCCATGATGGTACCCTGCCCTTCTGTACATGTAGTATTTAGACCTGTAAGATTTAGATAAGCAAAGAAATGAGCTAGTTTCCTATAGGACTATAAGTTGTACCCCTGAACCTATCATAAGTGCTGGCTTAGGACCAATAATAATTGTAGAAAAGTTATAGAAGTAACAAATGAAAATTGTAGTGTTTGCAAAAAGGGCATAAAAGTCCGTGTATTTCCTGTTTCTGACACTCTAGTAGGCAGGCTATTAACTGCACTAGAGTCCGGTATACCGTAATAAATTTCTTGTACTTTCTTCACGCCTCTGACTTTGTGTGTCCAAGTGACCTTTCAGTAACTGCTCTGACGCTATGCATTCATAAAGGGGTTAGTGTCCAGGCTGTACCATTAGGCCAATTAGGTACGTGCCTAGGGCCCGAAATGGTCATGGGGGGTCCGATGAAGGAGGGCATCAACATTGTTTTTTCCAAACGGCAATGGGCCTCTCCAGCATCGATCAGCAACGTGGGCCCCACCCCGATTGGCAACGTGGCCCCCCTCCCCCATTGACAGAAAGTAATATAAGCAACGCGGGTAAGAAAGGCAACGGGAACTGTAATTGTGCAAGCGGTGCTGCTTGCCCAAAGCTTCCCTCTGACGCAACTTGCTGTTTCCGCTTGGGTGCATGGTGGGGTGGGGCAGGGCAGGGGGCCCAGTGTACTTGTGTGCCTAGGGGCCCTCGACAAATTAATCCTGCCCTGGCTGTACCATCCTAATTACCCAAGCAGAACCCACTGGGCAGGAGAAAATAAGGCCTTGTCAAAGTCCAAACAGACCCTAGTAAATACCTTTAGGAATGATTCTCAAATTCTTACAAGAAAAATGCATATTTAAAATACAGTATATACATATGTAAATAATCCTATGTAGTGTTCCTCTTGAAAAAAAAAAAGCACACAACTCAAAAATGTTTAAATGGCAGTGTACTTAAAATACAAGCAAACAGCTACCGCACTACTGTCTGATACACTATAGCAGGGGTGTCAAAGTCTCTCCTCGAGGGCGGCAATCCAGTCGGGTTTTCAGGATTTCCCCAATGAATATGCATGAGATCTATTTGCATGCACTGCTTTCATTGCATATTCATTGAGGAAATCCTGAAAACCCAACTGGATTGCAGCCCTCGAGGAGGGACTTTGACATCCCTGCACTAAAGTCAAAATTTAAATTTGAGAAAGACAAAAATGAAGCACTCTGTCTCAAACTCCAGCTCCCCAAATTTCAAACCAAAACATAGGACAGGGTGGTTGTCTAGAGCAGTGGTTCCCAACCCTGTCCTGGAGGATCAGTAGGCCAATTGGGTTTTCAGACTAGCCCTAATGAATTTGCATGAGAGATATTTGCATATAATGGAAGTGATAGGCATGCAAATCTACTCCATGCATATTCATTAGGGCTATCCTGGAAACCCGATTGGCCTGGTGGTCCTCCAGGACAGGGTTGGAAACCACTGGTCTAGAGAAGACAGAACCTCCCCCCTCCCAAAAAAAAAAACAAAAAACAGCTGCAGTTAAAGGGAAATGTCCTAACATCCAGGAAAACTCAAAGAAACCTATCAACACTTACTTTTACCTGCAAAACAAAAGTTTATATTTAAAAAGCCATCGAGTTATCCATTTTTAAAGAATGGTTGTAGGGTGGTCAAGATTACAGAGTTTAATTATCAGAACCCTGAACAGAAGCTAATAACTTAAAACTTAAAGAGTGGGGTGGGGGCGATATAAAGTTAAAAAGTCCTGTAAGGCAGGGCTACTAAATTTAGGTCCTCGAGGTATACGGCCAGACCAGGTTTTCGAGATATCCACACACTGAATATGCATTAGAGAGATTTTCATGCACGCCTCTTTTGTATGCAGAATTCTCTCACACGCATACTCACTGCGGATATTCTGAAAACCTGACCTGCCTGTAGACCTCGAAGCCCGGAACCGAGTAGCCATACAAAACACAGTGCGTCCACCAGTTTTGCAATCGAGAACCCGGGAGAAACTATAACCGTTTCACTGTCTGACTCTAAAGCAGCGGAAACTACTCACAATTTTTCTACACCACAATCCTACCTGAAAAGCTCCATCTACTATACAGACTTCTAAACGTCAGCTTCTGTTTACAAACGCAAAGTAGCAGCTATAGCGTCATTAACAACCAACCGGAAATCACTGTACTCACTTCCGACTCATGTAACGCGGGAAAAAAATACCCACTTGAATCAACATAAAAAGAGAAATAAGAGCAGAGGGAAGTGGAATAAAGGTGGCGTCGGTTACTAGACAACAGGTAAAAACGCATCTTAGCTTTTTTTAATGCTTTTTACATTAGTTAAAGGTTTTGCGGGGGGAGAACAGCTTTTCTTGTAATTTTTGACACATTGTATTAAGTATTTTTCTTCATAGTTATAAAATAGGAACATCAAGTGATTTTTAAAACCCTTATTTTATCTGTTATATCTCAACATAAGTGACAAAGAATTCAACATGGAGTGCACTAAAGGAGTTCTCTTGTTTTTTTTGACAGGCGAGAAGCACGAGCGAAATTGGGGAAAATAATTCTTTAGGAAAAACAAACTGTGGAGTATCTGCACTCCTCTCTGCCATCGTGTTTTTGGATTGTTTGGGGGTTTTTTTTTCTCAATAATCAGGCTTTTATTGTTCGGTTACATAGTGTGACGTAAATGAATGCCCCGTCCCAAAGCGGGGAACATGTCCATTGGGATGGAATAATACGAGACGTCTTAAAACTGTGGAAGAGAATTGGAGGGCCATCTTTCATATAGGTATGTCTTTCTGTTCTTCCGAAATATGGTGTGATATAGTAAATGACGGCAGATAAAGACCAGGTTGTTCAAAATCTAATTGTAACTGACAGTTCGTTTCAAATTTTCTTAGTATTGAAAAGATAATTGATGATTATTTTTGAATTTCATTTATCACAGGAAATGATATGTTTCCTGCCCATTCTTACTTTATTCTGTTGCTGATTGTGTCTGGACTTTGTCCTGTTAGTGATTTGTAAATGACAGGTGATTTTGCATTTGATTCTACTATGGGCAGGTAGCCACCAGCCAGTGTAATCCCTTTAACAGTAGGGTTAACTTGTTGAATTTTCTTGCTTTATAAATAAGTCTTGTAGCGGTATTTTGCAGGAGTTGCAATTTTTTCAAGAGTTTTATAGGGATACCTTCATTTAAGGCAGTGTCTTGCAAACTTTGTGAGCCAGAAGCACACTAAATTGGGGGCTGTGACTTCAGGGCATCCGGAAGTGCATGGATGTTGATGTCATGCACATGGGTGACATCACATCAACATATGCACATGCATGGAAGCCCTACAGACAGGGCCCTGAGATGGCGGGGATGGGGGTGTTGCTGAAAAAAGAAAGGCAAGGAGAGATGCTGGTTGATTGCTTACAGGAGGTGACTCGCACATTCTGTAGGTAGGGGGGGGTTGCTGAAAAAAGAAAGGCAAGGAGAAGTGCTTGCTGACTGCCTACAGGAGGTACCTCTCACTGAAGAAGCACATCCTGTAGGCCTGGGGTAGGCAATTCCGGTCCACGAGATCTGGAGCCAGGTCAGGTTTTCAGGATATCCAAAATGAATATGTATGAGATGCCGGGAGCTGGAGCCAGGTCAGGTTTTCAGGATATCCACAATGAATATGTATAAGATGGATTTGCATGCACAGCCTCCTTGAGATGCAAATCAATTTCATCCATATTTATTATGGTTATCCAGAAAATCTGACCTGGCTCCAGCTCTCGAGGACCAGAATTGCCTACCCCTGCTGTAGGCAGTCGGCCGGTGCTGGCGCCACACCTGGAATCTTTTTGCTTACTATTGTTGGCCACCCTAATGGTGTATATCAGGGGTGCCCAAAAGGTTGATTGCGATCTACCAGTAGATCGCAAAGGCAACGCGAGTCGATTTGTGGAGCCCATTCCAGACTCCGCGATACACTTGCATTGCCTTGTTCTGTTCTCCCTGCTTCCCCCGATGCCAGGCCAGACATGTTCAGCGATTGCACAAACGCCAGGCCTACAAGCCTCCCCCCCCTTTCCCATCGGCCCTGAGCTGCGGGTCTTTAAAACATGGAGGAGGAGGATAGGCAGCAGCGGGGGTCGACCCAGTCTTACGCTCGTTGACAAGCGCCTGGACATCTGCTTGGAGCTCTTCAACCCCCTCCTGGCCTTCTACTTCCCCCGCACCCCAATTCCCTTCCCCAAAGTGTGCTGCTTCAACAACTTGTCCGAATATGAGAGCTTCATGCAGAGCGGGGGGCTCCAGTCCCGCGCAAGCAGCGAGGCCTGCCGCATCCCAGATCCGCCAGAATCGAGAGGCTAAAGCAGCTGGTGGTGCCCAGGGAAGGAGAGTAGGAGGAGGGGCTGGAAGAAGAGGAACCCTAAGAACTTTTTTACCCAGATGCCTGGTGAATGGCAGCGCTGCAGTTTCAGGTTCAAATCCCACCCCAGCCCCGATTCCATGATGCTGCATCGCTGCCCTTTTTCTCCTGCCATAGCAGAACTTCGGAGTCATTTACATCCAGAGAAGCCAAAATTGAACCAGTTCCTTGATTATGTTCCATGACAAGCCATTTGCATTGGGTGTAGCATCCCCAATGAGTTAGAAAAGTTGGCTCCTGAGTTTCCTTTCCGCCTGAACTATTTCCTTGAAAAACATATATCCCTTTCTCTGGATACAAGAAAAGAGTACCTTTCTTAAGAGTGACATTTTAAGGCAGGGGGTCCTGAGAGGCTTTCATGTATCCCAGTCTCATGTAGGTGACATTGGGCCAACTTAATAGGTTTGTGACTAACCTATGCTAGCTAGTTCCTCCCTTTGTTAGGTAATACTGTACCCTTATTCCAATATGACCCAGAATCTGCCTGCTGGTTGGAGCAGTATCACTCTCAGCCATGTCTAATATCAGAAGGAAGCAACCAGGGCGAGAGGGAAGAGCCTGAAGGTGGTCTTCCAGGCCCATTCCTCAGTTTCTGTCCTGAGTCCTGCTTGTGTTCAAATCCTTCGCCTAGCGCTCTCCTTACCCATTGTTTAGTAATGTTAATTTAATGTAAATTAGCCCTATTTAAGTATTTGTACGTATTGTATTGTCCCCTAAACAAATGTGAATTTTAAAGTGTACATCGCTTAGAACTCCTGATTAAGCGATTAATCAAGTCTCCTAATAAACTTGAAACTCATTATTTATTTTACACACACCTGCTGAAAGGAGCACATTGGTCTCCTTTGGGTTATGTTAATAAAATGTTAGCAGTTTTTTGTTAAGCTTTCAGTTCAGTTTGATTGCACTGACCATCTCCATGCTAGTGGTGTAGCCACAGATGAGCCTGGGCCCACTCCCAATTCTGGTACCTTTGTTATGGCTGGCAAGGAACCTCTGGTGGTCAGAACAGGTCATTCTTCTATAATTGCTAGAGCCAGCAGCTGGCCCGGACCTGTCGGGTGGGGGGGGGGCAGGGAAGGCTTGTGGGCCTGGTGCTTGTGCAGTCGCTGTACACGCCTGGCCTGGCGTCAGGGAAGCAGGGAGAAATCGGCAGTGGTGGTTTGGGGGGGGGGAGCAGGGAGAGAGGAAAAAAAAGTTGGACTCATGGAGGAACAGAGTTGGTTGGGCAACAGAATGAGGTCTGGAGGAGAGGAAGCATTCAGGAGGCAGAAAGATGGGAAGAAATATTGGATGCACAGTCAGGAGACTCATGAAATCACCAGACAACAAAGGTAAGAAAAATGATTTTATTTTCAATTTAATGATCAAAATGTGTCTGTTTTGAGAATTTATATCTGCTTGCACTATGGCCCCTTTTTACTAAACCGCAATAGCTGTTTTTACTGCAAGGAGCCTATGAGCAAATGGAGCCCTTTATGCAACTCTCTGTTCTGTATATATATACTTTTTTGGCTACTTAATAGAGAGATAAATTACTTAGTAATCTGTGACTAACAGGTACTATATATTATTTTTTTCACAGCTATAGATCATTTAAAGTTGAAACTTATTGTGATTATGTAAAATAAATTCTATAAATAATTGTGAAGTGCTCAGACCTGATAACCCATTTAGTAGTGATGTCACTACAATGAGGTTAACAAAGGGACCATCATCGCCTTCACTAGTCCCTTACCCTCCCTGAATATTGAATGCTAAATCCAATCTAATGTTGGTACTTATCTGCGTTCAGGGGCAGTTCATGTTGGTGCTGTTAACTCTCAACGGTGACTAGTGCAAATTAAGGTGCTAGTGCTTCATTAAAATCTTGTTAATTCTTTCTTAGAAAAACTCCCGTCCCCCCGACCCGGATTTCATCTCTTCGTCAGGGAGGGACACTAAGAAAAATCGAACAGCAAACTAGAGATATATAATGACAAAATGTACAAGGTTATAGAATAATAATTCTACCATCCAAGCACTATTAAATTCTTAAAAGGCTCTTATAATCAATTTCATATATAAATCTTATATGCAAGTGTTACCTGATATCGGCTCACTGTGATCAGAGTAGTTCAAAGTGGACTGAGCGAATGAAGCTCAATTCACGTTGCTGTATTTAAGGAAAGCTAACCGGAAATTGAACTAGAAAAACCACCAACAACCGGAAGTAAAACAGTTCAATTTTGAAACCTGGGATTCCACCAGTCGTACAGCTTCCTTTTGCGGGACGTTGGTGTATAACGCGACCACATCTGCGGTGACTAATAATACATCCTGGACGACCAATAGTAGTGGGAACAGGCTCAGTTCTCGAGCCAGTTTCCCAATATCTAGACAGCCAATTAAAGCATTTGGTTCCTCGTGCTGAGTCATATATAAAGGACTCAACCCATTTCCTACAATTTATACAACAATTTTCTGAACAGATCGATTCCCAGGATGTATTATTAGTCACCGCAGACGTGGTCGCGTTATACACCAACGTCCCGCAAAAGGAAGCTGTACAACTGGTGGAATCCCAGGTTTCAAAATTGAACTGTTCTACTTCCAAAAGCAGCTTGTTGAAAAAACTTGCAGAAATGGTTATTTATAACAATTATTTTAAATTTGAGAATGAGATCTACCTCCAAACCAAGGGAGTAGCAATGGGAGCCACAGTTGCTCCCACTCTAGCGTTCCTATACATGACTCAGTACGAGAAATCCAATGTTTACACATCTTCTCAATTTCATTTAGTTTCCTGTTGGAAACGCTTCATCGATGATATATTTTTTGTGTGGAGTGGTGGAGAAGCAGCCTTAAAAATCTTCATGCAAGAATTAAATCAAAAAGATGCCAATATAGCTTTCACATATACATATGATAAGCATCAAATATCTTTTTTGGATATAAAGATTAATAAATGTGAACAACAAATCTCCACCACTCTCCACAAGAAAAAATCTGATCGAAACACTCTGTTACAATATCAAAGCTTCCATCCAAAACCACTTAGGAACAGCATTCCAACTGGACAGTTCCTTCGGATCCGCAGAATTTGTTCTGAAGAATCCGATTTTGATAGGGAAGCTTGTGATATGTATAACAAATTTATTCAGAGAGGGTACCCTGGGAAAATCGTTAGGAGAGCATGGAAAAGAGCTAAAAATTGTCATCGCCCCTGGTTAATGCTCAACGATCAAAATAAACAAAAACAGGACATGGTTTGTGTGATGCCTCACACAAACAAAGGTAATGCTATAAAACATATTATCTTAAAACATTGGGCAATATTGCAATATCATTCACCCTTTTAAAATTTACCCAAATTTGCTTATTCGCGGGCTTCTAATCTGGGCAAACTGCTCAAATATAATCATTCCCAACAAAGATCTATAAACAAATCACCTCACAAACCTTGTGGAAAGTGTAGGGTCTGCAGTCATGTATTAGACGCTACTCAGGTAGAAATTCCATCATCAGGATCACGTCATTTTTTTCTGAACACTGGGACTAATTGTGACTCCAGGGGAGTGGTTTACTACATACAATGCCCATGTAAAAAAGTTTATATCGGTCAAACGATTCGTAAAATCAAAACTCGAATTACAGAGCATTTAAGTAACATCAGAACCAATAGGGTTACCGCCCCCCTGGTTTCTCATTGGTCCCAGCATTCACACACATTAGAAGACCTTAAGTATACAGTTTTAATCCAAACACGTAAAAATGAAGGGGATATATCAAGAACTCTAATACTTAAAGAACAGCGTCTGATATATAATTGGCAGACCCTACAGCCAAATGGCTTAAATTTAGACATAGAATGGTTAGCAATGTAGTTTTATAATTTATAATCTGTGAAGCAATCTCCCGATGTTGCGTTTACTTCCGGTTGTTGGTGGTTTTTCTAGTTCAATTTCCGGTTAGCTTTCCTTAAATACAGCAACGTGAATTGAGCTTCATTCGCTCAGTCCACTTTGAACTACTCTGATCACAGTGAGCCGATATCAGGTAACACTTGCATATAAGATTTATATATGAAATTGATCATAAGAGCCTTTTAAGAATTTAATAGTGCTTGGATGGTAGAATTATTATTCTATAACCTTGTACATTTTGTCATTATATATCTCTAGTTTGCTGTTCGATTTTTCTTAGTGTCCCTCCCTGACGAAGAGATGAAATCCGGGTCGGGGGGACGGGAGTTTTTCTAAGAAAGAATTAACAAGATTTTAATGAAGCACTAGCACCTTAATTTGCACTAGTCACCGTTGAGAGTTAACAGCACCAACATGAACTGCCCCTGAACGCAGATAAGTACCAACATTAGATTGGATTTAGCATTCAATATTCAGGGAGGGTAAGGGACTAGTGAAGGCGATGTTAACCTCATTGTAGTGACATCACTACTAAATGGGTTATCAGGTCTGAGCACTTCACAATTATTTATAGAATTTATTTTACATAATCACAATAAGTTTCAACTTTAAATGATCTATAGCTGTGAAAAAAATAATATATAGTATACTGTATATATATATATACACCATTAGGATGGCCAACAGTAGTATGCAAAAAAAATCCAGATGCTTCTGGATATATATATCTTAGCCTCTCTGTATCTTTAGATTCCTCAACTTCTGGATTATAGCACAAGACCATCCTGCCACCTCTTAATGACTACTGCAAATCCTTATACCAGTGTATCACAAACTGTGTGCCCACAAGATTCCAGGTGTGACGCCAGCACCGGCTGACTGCCTATAGGTTGTGCTTCTTCAGTGAGAGGCACTTCCTGTAGGCAGTCAGCCAGCACCTCTCCTTGCCTTTCCTTTTTCAGCAATACCTCTCCCCCTCGGCATCTCAGGGCCCCATCTGGAGGGCCTCCATGCATGTGCAGATGTCGATGTGATGCCACACATGTGCGTGACATCAACGTCCATGCACTTCCGGATGCCCTCACTTTGCAGCTCCCAATTTAGTGTACTGCCGGTTCACAGTTTGTGAGACACTGCTTTATATGAAGGTATCTGTATAAAACTCTTAAAAAAAAAAATCTATGTATTTCTATATCTATATCTATATATATGTGTGTGTGTGTGTATATATCTAGATATAGCTAGATATACACACACACACACACACACATATGTGTGTGTATATATATATAGCTTGCTTTTCTAAGTATTGTACCTAAATTTGTCACCTAGTTTAGGATTGCCATTCATTAACCTAGATTTAGGCACTTCATACTGAAAATCAGTGTCACGATTCTACATTTTTATTCCCTACCCTACATCTTCTATATATAGAAGCTTGACACTGATTTTCAGTATGAAGTGCCTAAATCTAGGTTAATGAATGGCAATCCTAAACTAGGTGACAAATTTAGGTATAATACTTAGAAAAGCAAGCTAAGTTGAGTCTCTCTCACTCTCTCTCACACTCTCACTCACTTTAGGATTGCCATTCACTAACCTAGATTTAGGCTCCTAATTTAGATATTTCATTCTGAAAATCAGTGTCACGATTCTACATTTTTATTCCCTACCCTACATCTCTCGGTTACTACCCAGTTTTAAGCTCTTAAATTTAGAAGCAGGGCAGCCATATCATTAGGAGGACTAGGCTTCCACCTAATATGAAAATATTTTGGAAGGTGGTGCAGTGGCAGCAAACTGACCTCATTTTCACCCAGTCTCTTTCCCTGGGATCTTTTAGGAGAGGCCCCTGCTCAAGTGCTGCCACATTTTGTATCCCCTCTCCCCCCAATGCACTGCTTACTCCTAGTGGAGTTCTGCATGACTGTACCATGCAGAATGTCCGCAGAATTGCAGTGTGACAGAGTTCCCTTTTCCTGTGCAGAATCTCAACCGTGTCAGCATCTTCAGGTTGCGGTATCGGCAGCAAAAGTATCAGTAAGACGAAGGAAGAATACTGCAAAATCCCTTTACAAAATTGGGGGCCCTGCCATGGATGAAACATACGGGCCAATAATTTTACATATCTATAGAATTTATGTTTGTAAAATTGGAAGGATTTTAAAGTATGTTCATGAAGCTTAACCTGAAGCGCCACCCAAGTAGCCTTAAGGGATTTTCTGTCTATCGGCTTCCTCGAAGCAATTCACCGATGCTTACAGGTGTCAACCGCATGATGCAAATACAATAGTTCCCGGGAACGCTCCTTCCGCTGTCTACCACGTACGCTATAGTCTCCCCACGAAGGACCGCCTTGGCAGCCTCCCGAATCCGAAGTAGAGGCAGCATTATCTACATTGATCCCATTTGTGAACAATGTACGCTCTGTAATGCGTATCCCAATAAAGATATCTAGGGAACCTCCACTTACCAGGTGCAGACCTCAATTGGACACCCTGGAGTTCCACCCACACTAAAGCATGATCGGAAATAGTGGGGGTGCCAATCTCTGCGCTAAACACCCTAGGGAGAAAAGAGGAAGACACCAGTATATAATCTATTCGAGACTAGTAGAATGAGCCTGAGCTACATGTGTGAAGTCCTTATCTACGGGATGGTAAAGTCGCCAGACGTCCACCAAATCCAGTACCTGACAGAACTAAGTGAAGCCCCTCGTAGGCCGGTCATCAGTGGAAGAAGCCCCTCCAAAGCAATCCATATCCGAATCAAGGACCGCATTAAAGTCGCCAAACATCAGAATGGGGAGCTTCTGAAAGATAGCACACAAACCCATAATCTGTTGAAAAAATTCCATGTTAAAAACATTTGGGGCATAGATATTCACAATCACCATCTCCATCCCCTGCACCTCCAGATGTAAAAACAAATACCTCCCCCCCTCCCCCCCGGTTTCCTGACCACTTTATGAACAGTATAAGGAAGAAATTTGCTTAAGAGGACCGCCACCCCGGCACTATGAGTAGTGCCCAAGGAGTAGTGGACCTCCTTAACCCAATCTTGGCCAATTTTTCATGCTCACTATCTGACAAATGGGTGTCCTGGAAAAAGGTAATATGCATATGTTGTTTCCTTAAGGACTGTAATATTTTAGAGCATTTGACAAGTGAATTTATACCGGCCACGTTCCACGAGCAGGCCCTTAGCATGGATTCACCCGGTATCGTACCACAAGGAGACAAACAGCAGATTCAAGAGCGAAAACATGAAGGTCCAGCGCCCAGCCCTCACCAGACCCCCCCCCCATAACTGTTGAACAAAAAAGGATGCCACCAAGCCCCCCCCAAAGAAACTAGCCCGACACTGGAGTGCATACCCAACCCCCAAGACCCGAACCCCAACCTCCGGGGTCCCACACCCGCAGGCAAGGCTCCTGAAACAAACAGACCGCGATCCAGTCAAAATGCCGCTAAATTGCAAATGAGAGGGGACTCGAGGACAGGAGCAGAGCCTCTCAGCGTCTGCTCAACTGCATGACGTCACCGGAAGTCCATTTTTAATTTTTTAATGCAGAATTCCACCAGGAGTAACTGCTTGAGCATAGATCTCTACTGCGATGTCCCACACTGTCAGTGACTACTTTTGGGGGAAGGGGGGCACTGGTGACAAGGAAGAGTTGGGGAGTGGGGAGATAGTAGACATGAGGTTAGGATAGGATGAGATACTGGTCCTAGGAAGGAGAGATGAGATACTGGTCCTAGGAAGAGTGATAGGGAGGTAGAGTTTCTGGGCTAGAAGCTGGTAGGGATAGGGTCTTGAATTGGAAGCGTGTGTATTGAACGTTTGACTTCAACAGTGCTTCTCAAACCCACTCCTGGAGGTACACTCTGCTAGTAAGGTCCCCAGGATCACCATAATGAATATGTATGAGAGATTTGCATATAATAATAGGTCTGTATTATATATAAATTTGTCATGTATATTCTTTCTTGTAGTCCTGAAAACTAGAATGGCAAGATGTTCCACCATGAGAGGAAAGCACTAGGCCTAGGGCAGTGGTCAGCTCTTTAGCCACTTGAGTGCAGCTCGTCTAGAGCAGGGGTGCCCAAGCTGCTTCCCTTCCCTTCTCTCTGCCCTCCCCCAAGCCACTGCCATTGGGGAACAGGCTGCCACCGCTGCCATTGGAACAGGCCAACCAACTCTCGCCACCCGACGTCGATTCTGACGTCGGAGAGGACGTTCAAGGCCAGCCAATCGCTGCTTGGCTGGCCCGGAACTTCCTCTCTGACGTTATAATTGACGTCGGGTGGCGAGAGTTGGTCAGCCCCGCGGGGAAGGGAAGCAGGGAGAGCTCGGAGCTCGGCGGCAGCATGTTCCCTGATAGCGGTGGTGGCAGCATGTTCCCCAATGGCAGTGACTTGGAGGAGGGCAGAGAGAAAGAAAGGAGGGGGCCAGGGAGACAGAAAGAAAGAAGGAGGCATGGTGAAAGAAAGAAAAAGTTGGGGGAGGGAATGAGGTTTGGAGGAGAGCAAACATACAGGAGGCTGAAAGAAGGGAAGAAATATTGGATGCACAGTCAGAAGAATAAAGTGCAACCAGAGACTGATGAAATTACCAGACAACAAAGGTAGGAAAAATGATTTTATTTTCAATTTAGTGATCAAAATGTGTCCATTTTGAGAATTTATATCTGCTGTCTATATTTTGCAGTATGGCCCCCTTTTACTGAACCGCAATAGTGGTTTTTAGCGCAGGGAGACTGAGAGCAGCGCAGCTCCCTGCGCTAAAAACCGTTATCGCGGTTTAGTAAAAAGGAGGGGGTATGTTTGTCTATTTTTGTATAGTTGTTACTGAGGTGACATTGCATAAAGTCATCTGCCTTGACCTCTTTGAAAACCCACGGAATATAAATAATAATTAACATTTTCTCTGCGTACAGTGTGCTTTGTGTTTAAAATTTTATTGTTGGTAGATCATTTTGACTTGGCCACGAAGGTAAGGGGGAGGGAGGGGGAAAGGAGCTGCTGAAAGACATCTAGTAATCCTTGCAGACTTGACTGTGCAGGGAATTATTTTTGTAAAATCATGTTTTGTTATGTGACTGGCATTATTTAGACTTTAATTTCTATGAATGACTAGAATGAAAATGATATAAAATTGCTTGCTTGTTTTTATGTGTGTGCGCTGAAGGGAAGTGGAGAGAGAGTGGGCTGAGGATGCTGAAGGGCAATGGGGAAGAGAGAGTGGGGAGAAGACGCTAATTTA
This sequence comes from Geotrypetes seraphini, assembly GCF_902459505.1. Lineage (NCBI taxonomy): Eukaryota > Metazoa > Chordata > Amphibia > Gymnophiona > Dermophiidae > Geotrypetes > Geotrypetes seraphini. Next base: position 5,728,412 of record NC_047084.1, on the reverse strand, counting down.
TAAATTGGCAATTGTACAGAATATCATTTCTTTTTATACTTTAATATAGTAAGTTCAGTATAAAATGATTTGAGGCTTGTGTGGATGGGATCAGGTGGTTTGTGGGGATGGGGACCAAGCTCACCGGGACAAGGCAGGGACGAAGACAAATGAATCTATTTTGACTACTTGCGGGCGAGCGGAGTGTCAGTCAGGTTGATGTAGCCATTGTAGAGCAAAAGGGCAAGGGGTATGGCTCTCAAAAAAAATCTTAATCGTTGTACTGCTTATTTTGGCTCTTTTGACTAATGAGTTTGCATCACGATTGACAGAAGCTGTAACATGCAACCCCAAATTAACAAAATAATAAAGACATCATTCATGACCATGAGAAATCTGAGAAAAATCCAATCATTCTTTGAAAAGAAGCAATTCCTACTATTGGTACAATCTCTAATCCTTGGGATGCTGGACTACTGCAACATACTATACCTACTATGTCCCGTGACCATGATGAAGCAATTGCAGACGGTGCAGAATACAGCTTTGAGACTTGTCTATTCACTAAAAAATATGACCATATCACAGAGGCATACCATGACTCGCATTGGCTTCCAATAGAAGCAAGAGTGAACTTCAAATTCTACTGCTTACTTTACAAGGCTATCAACGGAGAAAGCCCAACTTACTGGAATAACATACTAAATCAATCCTCCTCAATCAGACGCAGAAGAACCCATTCACTATTCTATTACCCACCATCCAAAAATGTCAAACGAAAAGAACTCTATGACAACTTAATAGCCTCCAAACAGCTAAGTTGGACAAACAACTCACCACTCTATTATCTTCATCCACAGATTATAAAACCTTCAAGAAAGAAATTAAAACCATACTCTTCAAAAAACACATTAAACCTATCCAGCACAACAATCCTAACCCAACATCCAACACTCTATAAACCCTTAGTACTCTCTAATTTTTTTCTAATTACCAAACATTATCTAAAACCCATAATTATCCCTTAAAATTTTATCTCATCGTTTATTCTATTACTTCAAAGTTGAAATGTAATTCTTGTTTTTAGTTTGGATGTAATCCGCCTTGAACCGCAAGGTAATGGCGGAATAGAAATCACTAATGTAATGTAATGTAAGCATAAAAACCTAAATGCAGGCAGGACTGTCACTGTCAAGGCTTCAGCCTCTGCTTTTGTCCTTGTCTTATCCAGCTAACAGATTAGGAACACCTCAGCAAGAGGATGTAGAATAATAGATGGTAAGAGATAGTTGGGGAGAAAGACTGTGAAGAAGCAGGGAGATGTGGAGTATTAATTGGAAAATTGGGGAGGGGGAAGCAATGGTAAAGGACAGCTGGAGACGGAGGAGGCAGGTAATAGGACAGACAACTATTGAGGAGGAAAAAAAAAAAAAAGGAAGTGGGGAGGGAAATACCGCTGCTGCTGCACAGGGAAGTGGGGAGGGGGAGGGAAATGCTGCTGCTGCACAGGGAGAGAGAGAGAAAGAAAGATAGACAGCGGGAGGGAGACACACAGAAAGAAAGGAAGAAAGACACAGGGGCATGAAGAGAGACAGAAAGACAGACAGACAAAGAGGGACAGGGAGAGAGACAGACAGACAGCGGGAGGGAGAGAGACAGAAAGAAAGACAGACATATATTCTAGCACCCGTTAATGTAATGGGCTTAAAGACTAGTATCTATATATTTTGAAATGTTCCTTTGTTATTTCAAGGAAAGACTATAGATTGGACAGTTTCAGGCAAGACATATAGCTTTGAGAGCCTGTGGGGTCTGCTCATTTGTTAGTCGAAGTTGCACTTGGAAAAAAAAAACATCTTGAGGCAGTGCCTGTCTGAAGGGAAGCTTTTAATTGGCTTTCATTGAAGTACATTGTTAACTGGCGGTTTTTGTTTTTCTTTTGTAGCAGTTCACAATGAGCACTTCGCAATGAGCACTTTAAAGGGAAAAAAGTGCTCATTGTGTGCCCGACAAGCAGTGAACGTGGCCGGCGTGTGCACGAAGTGCTCCAACCGCTGCAAGGGGGAATCCTTGTTGGCATTGGGTGCCAGCAAGCAGGGTTCCCCTTCATATGTGCACCGCTCATTAGCTGTAGATAGCGGGGAAGCCCGGGCTTCCCCTACCACCCACACAAGGATTTCTCCAGTTTTTGACCGTCAGAGAAATAAAGTTTCCCTTATCGCTGATAGTGCTGGGGACTCCCTTTTAGCTACAGCAGCTGCTGCCTGCAGTTCTGCACTAGCAGCTGGGTCTGTTCAGGCCTCTTTGGCACTACAGGCCTTGGGAGAATTTTTCGGCAGGTTTTTTGTCAGTTTTGGCAGGAAGCTCGGCCATTTTCCTATGGCCTCAGGTGACCTCCCTCCTATTTTAGAGAGACAGGAATAGGTCCAAAGTGTTTTTCCTGCTACTGCAGCAAGTTTTTCTTTGGCCCCGGTTGGGAGGGGAGTGTTGCATCTGATTTAGTTTTAGCCATGTACAAGGCTTACTTGCAGGCAGCTGGGAGTCCTGCTTCTTCCCCAGGGGTCCCTGGTTTTGGGGGGGGTGTCTTTGCCTTTCATATCTGCCTCCATTCAGCTCCCCTTGGTGTCTGCTCCCATCTAGTCCCACCCCACCCCCTCACCCCCCCCCCCACACCCCCCCAGCCTTCATCCAAGCAGCCACGGGTTTCTTGGGACTAGAATTTTTTATTTGCTGACACCTGATGAGGACTTGGGTATTTTGGTTGATCCTCCAGATCCTCTCAGGGGGAATGGATGATACGGGCAGTTGGTTCTCTGAGACGCTGGTTGGCAAAGATTCTTTGGTCATGCGCATTTTTCACTGAGAAGAGCTGCAGGGTGAACAGAATGCTAGGAATGATAAAGAAGGGGATCACGAACAGATTGGAGAAAGTTATCATGCCACTGTACCGGGCCATGTTGCTCCCTCACCTGGAGTACTGCATACAGCACTGGTCGCTGTACATGAAGAAGGACACAGTACTACTCGAAAGGGTCCAGAGAAGAGCGACTAAGATGGTTAAGGGGTTGGAGGAATTGCTGTACAGCGAAAGATTAGAGAAACTGGGCCTCTTCTCCCTTGAACAGAGGAGATTGAGAGGGGGGGGGGGCAGCGGCTCCACCGGTGGCTCCAGTTCTGCATGTCCAGCCCAATGATTCTATTTGGGTCCTTCCCCTGGTTCAGGTAGGTGGCCGATTGCAGGATTATTTCTGGGGGATGCACCAAGATCATGATGGATCAGTGGGTCCTGGAGTGGATTTGGGATGGCTATACTCTCGAATTTTACCAGCCCTTACCAGACCGTTTCCTCCCTTCTCCATGGTGGGCATCTTGTTAGAAGTGGGCATTTCGTTAGATGCTGCAAATGTTGCTGGACTTCAATGCAGTGGTCCCAGTGCCGCCTTAGGAGATTTGCACCGGCAGGTATTCCATTTAGTTTGTGGTACCCAAGAAAGAGGGGTATTTTTGGCCCATTTTGGATCTGAAAGGTGTCAACTGGGCATTCTGGGTTCCGTCCTTTCACATGAAAACCCTGAGGTCCGTGATTCTGGGGAGTTTGACTTCTCTCGACCTGATGGAGGCCTACCTGCATGTTCCAATTCAAGCCTTCCATCAGCGCTTCCTTTGCTTTGTGATTTTGGGCAAGCATTATCAGTTCTGTGCGCTTCCATTTGGTCTAGCCATGGTTCCACAGACTTTCACTAAGATTATGGTGGTGATGGGGGCAGCCTTGCACAAGGAGGGCATTCTGGTGCAGCCCTATCTGGACAACTGGTTAATTTGAGCAAAAGTCCTTTCAGGAGAGCTTTTGGTCACGGCTCTGGTCATGGAGTTTCTTCAGTCACTTGGCTAGGTTGTTGACCTTTCTACGAGCTAGTTGTCACCGTCTCAGCACTTGGAGTATCTTGGAGTTCTCTTTGACATCAGCCTGGGGAGAGTCTTCCTGCCCGGGTGCTGTTGGATTATCTTTGCGCTCGGCGTAGGATTTTCTGCAGGTTTTGGGTTTGATGACAGCCTTCCTAGATGTGGTCAGGTGGGCTCACATGCGTCCCCTTCAGTATGCTCTTCTTCAGCGATGGTTTCCGCAATTTCACATTCTGGATGCTCTGGTTCCTCTTTGAGGTTGATTTGTTGCAGCCTGATTGTCCAGTCATGCGGTTGGCCTGTCATGGACCTTTATTGCGACGAGTGTCGATGCCAAAGCTCTGAGGTTCTTCAGTTGGTGTAAGGATTACCAGGCCAAGGGGCTGGATGCTCTGATGCAGGCTTGGCCATCGGACGACCTGCTGTATGTCTTTTCTCCATGGCCTCTTGGGCAGAGTTCTTAGCATTTCCGGACCATAGGCAGCGTGATCCTGGTGGCTCCGGACTGGCCCAGGTGCCTGTGGTATGCATATCTTGTGCGTCTTCTCATGGCAGATACTCTTCCTCTGCTCCTCTTGCCCGACCTTCTGACTCGGGGTCCCTTTTGTCTTATGACTTGCCTCTTGAAAGGGAAAGCCTAAGAAAGAGAGGTTATTCTGATAAGGTGTTCTCCACTCTATTGGGTTCTCGGAGACTTTCCAGCTCTAGGACTTGTGTGCATTTGGTGTCTGTTTGAGGAGAGCAGGAGACAACTCTTCCCATGGAATGGTGGAAATAGCTGTGTTCCTGGTGGCTATTACTTCTGTGAGATGCACTTCTGAATTGTAGGCATTTTCGTGTAGTCCTCCCTTCCTGGAGTTCTCAAGGGATCAGGTTGTGCTGCGGCTGGATCCCTCTTTTTTTCTTCTTAAGGTTATTTCTCCTTTTTCATGTCAACCAGTCAGTTTCCCTTCCAGTCTTGGGTCGAAAGGGCTCTTTGGAGCAGAGGCAGTTACGCAAGTTGGATGTCTGTAAGGTCTTTTTACATTCTGCGGTTCCAGGAGTTTAATCATTTGGATTGTCTGTTTTCACTTCTCACAGATCCTGGTAAGGGGAATGATGCTTCTAAAGCTACGATCGCATGCTCGATCAAGGAGGTTATTGCTTTGGCATACTTTCTTCAGAAGAAATCTGTTCTGGATTTTCTCAAAACTCATTCCACTCAGGGTCAGGCAACCTCTTGGGCTGCGAGTTATCGTGTGCCTCTGGTTGATATCTGTAAAGCTGCAATTTGGTCTTCTTTCCATTCCTTTGTTTGTCACTACCATGTGGACGTTCAGGCACATTGAGATGCGGTGTTCGGTGAGCATGTTTTTGTGGTGGCCTTTCGGGGTCCCACCCGAAATGGGTACTGTTTTGGCACATCCCATCCATTCTGTGCCGGTCTGGAGGGATGCTAAAGAAGGAGAAATTAGGTTCTTACCTGCTAATTTTCTTTCTTTTAGTTCTTCTAGATCGGCACAGACTCCACCCTGTCGTTTTTGTTCAGTGTCTTTTCACAAAGAGTATGGGTTTTTTTTTCTGTGGCACCTTTTTGTCGGGGTTATTGGGGAGTTCAATAAAAGTAGTGGTGTTTTGGTTCATCTGGCTTAGCTGGTGAGCTGTGGGTACATTTTTGAAGGTTCTTGTTCTAATAAGTGTCTAACAGTGTTAACCTGATATTCTCCTTTATGGGAGTGCAGTTGGTATTTTATATACAAGTTCTTAGTTAGTTCCTGCTTGGCTATTGTAGTTTGTAGATGGGACTTCACAGCCCAATTGTACTTCCAAAAGTCAATGTCTCAGTCTCTACCTGCTGGCAGAGGAGCGTAAACCATCCGTTCTGTGCCGGTCTGGAGGGACTAAAGAAAATTAGCAGGTAAGAGCCTAATTTCTCCTTCTCTCTCCCCAAATAATAATGTAATACTTGCAGACAAGTAGCAACAAATTGAGACAAGGTTGTAATACAACATTGATAATAACTTTCCTTAACTTTAGGTTGTGCACTTGTATCAATGGAGGAAGGTATCCCAGAACGGAAGATTCAGATAACTGGATTTAAAAACAGAGAAAAAGATGAACTGGTTGCGTTGCTTTTTAAGCTGGATTGTATTTTCATTGATGGTGAGGTATGTATTTATTTTGTTTTTCTAATTATAAGGCAAAGAAGTATGGTTTGTAGTTAAGCAAGACCCATATTTTTTTTTCTACATCTATCTTCAGTGAAGCATGTGCATGGGAGAGTTGGCCCAATTTATATCCCTGTGGCTCTTTTTAGGCACTACTACCTGAGTTACCATAACTTCCTGGGTTCTCCTTTCACTCTTTGGTTGGCTGGGTTTAGGGAGGCTGCAGAGGCAGCACTCGCAGGTTCTAGGTCCAGTTATTGCACAAGGGTAACAGCTAGTGGATGGGTGTAAGGCCCATGATTGTAAAGTTCAAGGGCAAGTTCTTGTGCATTCCCCCAACAAAGGATTGTTACTGCAATGATCTAAATGCAAAATCAGGTAACCTACGTGTTTTACCAGCTAGTACATCGCTATGTCATAGTGCATTATCAGAACTAAACAGGTGTGCCAAGGACATAAATCCCTGGATTAGATTAAATTTTGCATCATCCCAGAATTCTGTCTGATGGATGACCCAGAGGGCTGCAGAAAGCCAGGAAAAAGAAAGGTAAAAATTGTTAACAATAAAGGGTATAAATTATAAACATTAAAAGGAACCACAAACACCAAAAACTAAAACAGCTCTCACATTGCCATGCTTTTGTATATTTTGTTTGCATCCAGTGGTCATAGAATATTAATGGTAGGCTTACTCTTGTTCTATTATCCAATGATCGTAACTTTAAAAAATAGACTAGGTGCATAGATATATCCATTATTATTTGCTTAGTAATATAACAATCATAAGTTTAATATAAAATATTAAAAGCTCTCTTTTTTAATAAAGCATATGAAAAGGGCTAATCTTCAAGTTATAAAGCTGTCCTCACCAGATTGTGCCTGTCAGCAGAAATTGAGCAGCCTCAGATATTCAGTATTTTTCTGTCTTTACCAGATAAAGGTGGGCAGGCTGTGCAGCTTCTGAACAGGCTGGACCAGTGTCTCTCAGACTATGTGCCATGGCAAAGTGGTATATCCCAAAGAAATTCCAAGTGTGCCACAAGAGATTCCAGAAATTTGCTTTATTTTTAAAAATTCCCTTCCTAAATATACACTAGAATAGATGCCATGTGCATTGCGTACGCAAGAGTCTGTCGATATTATGAACATCTGTGCGCATAAGGATACAGCCGCCCAGACAAGCATCATTCTTTGATGTGATTAGTCCTTGAAAACTAACTGCAAGTAATTTTAGTTTTGTTTTATTTTTTATGCAATAGTTATCCTAACTTGAGCAACAAAGCAATCAAGGCTTTGTTACCATTTGGATCTTCTTACCTTTGCAATCTTGGATTTTCATTTATGACAGAAATTAAATCGAAAAGAATGGCTGCAGATGGTGGATGATGAAATGCATGTTTGCTTGTCGATTATCGAACCGTGTTTTGAGTTAATTTGCACTCAAATAAGCACATCATCCCATTGATTAACAATTCTATTCTACTTCAGTTTCACCATTGTTTCAATTACCTATGCTTAGCTTAATAAATAAATAACTCTCAAAATTAAGGTTTTGTTTTTTTTTGTTGGTTTTACAATGTTATCATTTCAATTATAATGTGCTGCAAAAACATTTCTTCCATTTAGTGTGCCAGAGCTAAAAAAGTTTGAGAGACACTAGGTGGACTAAAGCTCCTGATATGGTCACAGAAAGGGGTGCTGATCTAGTTATTAAAGCTTAATCTAGGGGCGGGGAAAGAATGTATTGAGTGTAGAGTAGAGTATGTAGAGTGAAAGGAACTGAGATCCATTCTCTCCCTTCCCCAAAATCAGCAGCCTACCTTGGAAACTAGAACTGCAAGAGTTCAGTAGGAGTATAGTGGGGGTTTCTTATTTTAGATCAGCAGAAACCTCTGTACACTTGATAGCAGGAGTACTTGCTGTGTTTAGCTGCTACATAGGAAGCTCAGGCAGGCAGCACTGAAGTTAAATTTTGGTAGTTGCCAGTGTGCCTGAGGTAAAGGTGTAGAAGCACTTCAGGAGTAACCCTGGCACAGAGCACAAATTGTTTTTCCAGATCTGGAAGTTGGCAGACAAGAAAAGAATGCTCCTCTGGTCTCAGTAGCTTCTCTCCAGTTGTGCATTGTGGAGGAGAGTCCTGCAGCACTAAAGGATATCTCTAGCTGCTTCAGTTCAGTACCATGTTGTTCACATAGAAGCTGCAAGAAGGCCACCATTTTCCCCACCCAAGTTTTTCTGAGGCATTTACTAATCTGTTGCTCAGTGTTTAACTGTTCTTTTTGAAGCAATGAGCACAGTTGCAAAAAGTGGACATAGCTTACTTTTGCTACAAAATCCTCAAATAGACCACTGGCAAATGAGTTGAATCTAAACAGGCATGAAGACCAATTGCTGTAATCTGTAAATTTCTTCCCTGGGATTGCAGTGCCTTCAAGGGAGAATGAATTCAGAAAAGACAGACAAATTGGGAACCCTGTATAGAATTTATTATGGCTTTTGTGAAATGATTGTGATGCAATACAGGCAGTCCCCTAGTTACAGATGCCCTACTTAAGTATGACTTGTACTTAAGAATGCGTTTACAGCTCCATTTGATTTTACTGTCTGAAGGTGGCACTTGAACTAGGGACCCCCCCCCATAAAAAAAAATTTATATATATATGGGTGACATCAGCGACGGAAGCCTTGCAAGCAGACTTGCTTGTAGAAACTAGAAGTTTCGAGTTGACCGCACGTGTGCCTTCCCGCCCAGCGTAGGTCTCCTTAGTTCTCCGTTTTCCGTGGAGCCGAGAAGTCCAGCTTTGACTCTGCGTTTATCTTTCTCTCTTTTTGCCTTCTCTCACTGTGGTTTGTGTTATTTTTATTCACGAATCGCTGTACTTTATTTCTTTTTTTAAACTAGAAATTTTTCTTCCGTTCGGCTGCCGGGGCAGGCCGCTCGGCCGCAGCCCAGGGGCTTCAACCTTGTGGCTGTTTTTCCTTCTATGTCCCGGCCAGCGATAGGCTTCAAGAAGTGTAGCCAGTGTCAGCGTGCAATTTCTCTTACAGACCCACACACCAGGTGCCTCAAGTGCCTTGGGCCACAACATAATCCTAAGTCGTGCGAACGCTGAGCTACTCTTCAACCTCGAGCTCCTAAACGTTGTCTACTTTCAGTGGAGAAGCTCTTCCAAATGGTTTTGACCACTTATTCGACTCCAAAGCCAACCTTGGTCTCGCCTTCGACCGAAGGTCCTCCTGCCTCCACTGCTTCGACCTCGAGCATCATCAGACCTTCTTCGTTTGCAGCGGCTCTTTCCTCGACGACGTCTGCTTTATCTCCTTCTGTTTCCTCAGGTCAGATAGCTCAGCAGACAGTTCCACCTGTGGTGCTTAAGGTACCTAGGATTCTAAGTCGAAGCACATTTCCACTGCCTCGGTGGAGCCTCCAGCCAAGGCAGGTGGTTCGGTTTCAGATGCGGATCCATCCTTGCCGGCTTCTTTCCAGACCATGTTAGAGCAGCAATTTGTTCAGTTCCTTACCAAAATGGGACTGAAGCTAGCTACTCTAATCCAGCCTGGGCATTCTGCAGACTCCTGCGAGGTCGAGCCTCTTCCTATGCCTCAGTCTGAGTCTTCACACTCTATGCAGAGAGCAGAGTCTCTGCGAGTGTCTGGTCTGGCATCTAAGCACATGAAGCAAGGAACAGATTCTTTGCAAGTGCATCGGCAGGAATACTCACACTCTATACAAGGAGTATAATCTTTGGGAGTGCATCGAGGTTCCTCTATCAAGCCTCTGGAGCTTCGATCCACAGCCTCCAGTCCTATCCATTCTTTGGTAGCATCGGCTGCTTCCCTTTGCGAGGCGAAGTCTCCTCGATCTTCGAGATCTGCTTCTAAGCACCGTTCTCACCGACGATCAAGACCTTCATCAAGGCATCCTTCCAGGCATAGTTCTTCTTCTAAGGAGTGACCTTCTTCAACGAAGCCTCTATCTATACCTACTTCTACTAGACCGCCGAGTCCTCGTTCGAGGTCTCCACTTCCACACCTCGAGGACTCGGCGGTTTCACTTGCCTCGTCCAAGTCTCCCTATTCTTTTGATACCTTGATACCTTTTTTCCAGCTGAAGCTTCATCTTCGACACAGGCTGCCTCGACGTCCTCGAGTCCTTCTCGAGGCAAGGCATTACCGGATCAGCTATCTTTCTCCTCTTTTCTTCGTCAGATGACTGTGGACTTGAACCTTCAATTGGATGCTGGTTCCAAATACTCTAAGGAGTATCTTGAAGTGGAAAAAGATAAAACCGAGGAAAATTGGAAAGAGCATAGGAAACATCAAAAAGAATGTTACCGCATGGTCAGAAAAGCAAAAAAAGAGTATGAAGAGAGACTTTCTAGGGAGGCACGGAATTTTAAACCATTCTTCTGTTATGTGAAAGGAAAACAGCCAGCAAGGGAAGAGGTGGGACCTCTGGATGAGGGAGACAGGAAGGAAGTGGTAATGGAGGAAGAAGAGGTGGCGGACAGATTAAACACGTTCTTCTCATCGGTCTTCACAAAAGAGGACACATCCAACATGCCGGAACCAGAAAAAACTTCAAGGGGGATCAAGGAGAAAAATTTTCATGCATGGAGGTAAGCCTCGAGGACGTATTCAAACGGATAGATAGATTAAAAACTGATAAATCTCCAGGCCTAGACGGAATTTACCCAAGAATACTGAAAGAGCTCAGAGACGAAACAGTGGAGCTACTCAGCGGATTTGCAACCTATCCTTGAAAACAGGGGTAATCCCGGAGGACTGGAGGGTAGCGAATGTTACACCTATCTTCAAAAAAGGATCGAGAGGCGACCCAGGGAACTACAGACCGGTGAGCTTAACCTCGGTTCCGGGGAAGATGGCCAAATCATTGATCAAAGACAGTATCGGCGAGCGTAAAGAAAAAAATAAACCGATGAGAACAAGCCAGCATGGTTTCTGTAAAGGAAGATCATGCCAAACGAACCTTTTGCACTTCTTTGAGGGGATAAGCGAACAATTGGACAAAAGTGACCCCATAGACATCGTATATCTGGACTTCCAAAAAGCCTTCGACAAGGTACCCCATGAGCGCCTACTAAGGAAACTGTGGAACCACGGGATGGAAGGGGACGTGCACAGATGGATCAGAAATTGGCTGGTGGACAGGAAACAGAGGGTAGGAGTAAAGGGACACTACTCTGACTGGAAAAGGGTCACGAGTGGCATCCCGCAGGGGTCAGTGCTGGGACCGCTGCTGTTCAACATATCCATTAATGACCTGGAAGTAGGGACGAAGTGCGAAGTTATAAAATTCGCGAACGACGCAAAACTCCAGTAGGGTTAAAACTATGGAGGAATGTAAAGAACTGCAAAAGGACCTGAATAATCTGAGTGAGTGGGCAAATAAATGGCAGATGAACTTCAATGTAGAGAAATGTAAAGTTTTGCACCTAGGAAAAGGAAACCTGATGTATAACTACACGATGGGGGGGGATGGTACTGGGGGAAGGCAAACTGGAAAGGGACTTGGGGGGTTTTGGTGGACAAAACAATGAAAACGGCGGCACAATGCGCAGCGGCCTCAAAGGCGGCAAACAGAATGCTGGGCATTATCAAAAAAGGTTTCACGACCAGAACGAAGGAAGTTATCCTGCCACTGTATCGGGCGATAATGTGTCCGCATCTGGAGTACTGCGTTCAGTACTGGTCATCGTACCTTAAGAAGGATATGGCGATACTCGAGAGGATCCAGAGAAGAGCAACAAGGATGATAAAAGGCATGGAAAACCTTTCATATGCTGAAAGGCTGGAGAGGCTGGGGCTCTTTTCCCTGGAGAAGCGGAGACTTAGAGGGGACATGATAGAAACTTATAAGATCATGAAGGGGATAGAGAAGGTAGAGAGGGACAGATTCTTCAGACTAGCGGGGGCAACAAAAACAAGAGGGCATTCAAAAAAAACTGAAAGGTGACAGATTCAGAACAAATGCTAGGAAGTTCTTCTTCACTCAAAGGGTGATGGATACCTGGAATGTGCTTCCAGAGGAGGTGGTAAGACAGAGTACGATATTGGGTTTCAAAAAGGGATTGGATGATTTCCTGAAGGAAAAGGGGATTGAAGGGTATATTTAGATGGTTACTATACAGGATATTAAATGATTAGGGAATAAAATGTTTTAGGTAAAAAGATCACTTACAGGTCATGGACCTGGGGGGGCGGCTGGGCGTGATGGACCCATGGTCTGACTAAGAAGAGGTGATGCTTATGTTCTTAACCTCCAGCAGAGTCACTTAAGCTTCCTATTCACAAGCTTTTGTCTCAAACTTTTACCAGATACCTGGAGACTCCTTATGCAATTCCAGCTGTTCCAGGAAAATTAGACTCCAGGTATAAAATTCTCCATTGTAAAGGGTTTGAGAATTCACAGCTATCTCACAATCCCTACTTGTGGAATCTTCCTTGAAAAGATCCCATCCTTCCAAGGTTCATGCTACCATTCTTCCTGGAAGAGAAGAGAAAACTATGGACAAATTTGGACGTCGCATCTATCAAAATGCCATGATGTCCTCTAAAGTCCTCAATTATAATTTTCATTTTGTCACTTATTTTGAGCTCCTTATTGCTCTTTTGCCTAAATTCCTTACTTATTTAGATACTCAGAAGCACTTTAAATTTCAGGAAGTCATCGCTTCTCTATCACAACTCAGATTACATCTCCTTCAGTCGTCTTATGATGCCTTTGAGTTGTCTGCCCGGGCAGCTGCTTGTTCTGTAGCAATGCATCGCCTTGCCTGGCTTCGTACCATTGACATGGATCCTAATCTTCAGGTCCGCTTGGCTAATATTCCTTGTGCTGGCAATGACCTCTTCGATGAATTTATCGAGGCAGCCACAAGAAATTGTCTGAACATGAAAAATCCTTTGCTTCTATTGTCAGAGACCTAAGCCAAAGCCAGCTCCTGCCAAGCCTACACGCCCTCCTCCCATTTACCAGAGGTGTTTTGCTCCTTACACTCGCCCTCCTCCTAAGAAACAGCAGCCTCAGAAGCAACAAAAATCTCAACCATCTGCTGCACCTAAGGCTACCCAGCCTTTTTTACTGTTTAACACAGAGCATAACCTCCACCGTTCTGTTTCTGACTTCTCTTCCCCCCTATAGGAGGTCATCTCCATCATTTTTACCTCCGATGGATGACAATTACATCCAACCTCTGGGTGCTGTCCATCATCAGGGAAGGATACTCTCTTCATTTCACTCAGGTTCCACCAGAGCTTCCTCCAAGAGTCCATCCCAGACCGCCCTTCTTCTTAAGAACATAAGAACATAAGCATTGCCTCTGCTGGGTCAGACCAGAGGTCCATCATGCCCAGCAGTCCGCTCACGCGGTGGCCCATCAGGTCCAGGACCTGTATAGTATTCTTCTATCTATACCCTTCCATCCCTTTTTCCTTCAGGAATTTAACTAATCCTTTCTTGAACCCCAATATCGTGCTCTGTCCTATCACACCCTCTGGAAGCTCTTCAGGAAGCTCAAGCTCTGCTTCGTCTCCATGCCATCGAACCAGTTCCTTTGGAACAGCAGAACTGGGGGTTTTACTCCCGTTACTTCCTTGTTCCGAAATAGACGGGCAATCTGCGACCTATTCTGGATCTCAGGGCTCTCAACAAATTTTTAGTCAAAGAAAAATTTTGAATGTTGTCCCTGGCATCTCTTTATCCTCTTCTAGATCAGAACGACTGGTTATGCTCTCTGGATTTCAAGGAGGCCTACACTCATATTCCCATTCATCTGTCCTCCCGTCAATACCTCAGATTTCGGGTGGGGAATCTGCATTATCAATACGAAGTGCTGCCCTTTTGGCCTCGCTTCCTCCCCCAGTATGTTCACCAAGTGCCTGGTAGTGATAGCCGCAGCTCTAAGGAACTATGATCTTCGGGTAGTTCCCTACCTAGATGACTGGCTCATCAAAGATTCAACATCACAGGGGGTTATTGTAGTGACCCAATGGACTATGTGGTTCCTACAAAGTTTGGGATTCGAAATCAACTTTCCCAAATCCCAACTTCAACCCTCACAGAATCTACAATTCATCGGAGCTGTTCTGGATACTATCCAGCTCAGAGCATTCCTTCCGCAACAACGTCTGGAAGCTCTCCTTCAACTCTGTCATACAGTGTCTTCCAGCTCTTCCATCTCAGCGAGACACATGATGGTACTACTAGGTCACATGGCCTCCACAGTACACGTGACTCCTTTTGCCAGACTTCACCTTAGAATTCCTCAGTGGACCCTGGCTTCTCAATGGACGCAAGTTTGCGACCCACTTTCTTGGCACATAAGTCACTCCTTTTTTGATGCAGTCTCTCTGTTGGTGGATGCTCTCTTCCAATCTCTCCAGAGGCTTGTTTTTTCAAAACGCCCCCTTATCAGAAGGTCCTCATGATAAATTATTCGACCTACACTTTGGGCTCTCATCTTGATGGTTTCCGTACACAAGGCCACTAGACCAGTACGGATCGTCAATGTCACATCAGTCTGTTGGAACTCAGAGAGATTTTCAAGGCTCTCAAAACTTTTCAACATCTTCTTCACGACCAGGTTGTCCTCATTCGGATGGACAACCAAGTTGCCATGTATTATGTCAACAAACAGGGAGGGATGGGATCTGCCTCCCTTTATCAAGAAGCTCTGAAGGTTTGGGACTAGGCAATCAGCCACAACATCTTCCTCAAAGATGTCTACATCCAAGGAGCGAAAAATTGCTGGGCGGACAACTTGAGTCGTCTTCTGCAACCTCACGAATGGACACTCCATTCCTCGCCTCTTCACATTTTTTCACACTGGGGAACGCCTCAGATAGACCTCTTTGCAGCTCCCCACAACTACAAACTGCCTCAGTTCTGCTCCAAGATATACTCTCCTCATCACCTCGAGGCAGATGCTTTTCTTCTGGAATGGACGAATCTCTTCTCTATGCATTCCTTCTCTATGCATTCCCTCCATTACATTACATTACATTAGTGATTTCTATTCCGCCATTACCTTGCGGTTCAAGGCGGATTACATCCAAACTAAAACAAGAATTACATTTCAACTTGAAGTAATGGATTCCATTCCCTCTCATTCTCAAGACTCTGCTCAAGTTGAAGAACGATCATGCCACCATGATTCTGATTGCTCTTTGGTGGCCGAGGCAACCTTGGTACTCCCTTCTACTTCAACTCAGCAACAGAGAGCCATACCTTCTACCAGTTTTTCCTTCTCTGCTTACACAGAGTCAGGGATCTCTGCTTCATCCCAACCTGCAGTCTCTACACCTGACAGCTTGGTACCTCTCAACATGACTCCTCTTCAGTTTTCTCAACCTGTCAGAGACATTTTAGAGGCTTCTAGGAAACCTACCACTAGACAATGCTATCACCAAAAATGGACTAGATTTTCTACATGGTGTTTTTCTCATGAAAAGGAGCCTCAACATTCCTCCTTATCTTCTGTTTTGGATTACGTTTTGCATTTATTCACTTCTGGCCTCAAGTCTACATCGATCCGAGTCCATCTCAGTGCAATTATGGCTTTCCATCAGCCTATTAAAGGGAAACCCCTCTCTGCTCATCCAGTGGTTTCCAGATTCATGAAAGGACTTTTCAATGTCAAACCTCCTCTCAAACCGCCTCCTGTGGTTTGAGACCTCAATGTTGTCCTTGCTCAATTGATGAAGCCTCTATTTGAACCAATGTCTACGGCTCATCTGAAGTATCTCACTTGGAAAGTGGTGTTTCTCATTGCCGTCACTTCTGCTTGAAGAGTCAGTGAGCTGCAAGCTTTAGTTGCTGATCCACCTTTCACTCATCACCTTTCCATCATGACAAGGTGGTCCTTCGTATTCATCCTAAATTCCTCCCTAAAGTGGTTTCAGAATTTCATCTTAACTAATTCATTGTTCTTCCAGTGTTCTTTCCAAAGCCTCATTCACATTCTGGAGAATCATCTCTTCATACTCTGGACTGTAAACATGCTTTGGTCTTCTATTTGGAACGCACCAAACCACACAGAACTACTCAACTTTTTGTCTCCTTCGATCCAAACAAGTTGGGACATCCCATCTCTAAGCGTACCATCTCCAACTGGATGGCTGCTTGTATCTCATTCTGCTATGCCCAGGCTGGATTACCCCTACACAGTAGAGTCACAGCCCATAAAGTCAGAGCAATGGCAGCTTCAGTAGCCTATTGAGGAAATTTTGCAAGGCTGCTACTTGGTCCTCGATTCATACTTTCACTTCTCACTATTGTCTGGATGTTTTCTCCAGATGGGATGGCCAGTTTGGCCAGACAGTATTACAAAATTTATTTTCCTAAATTGCCAACACTCCCACCATCCCATTCTGGTTAGCTTGGAGGTCACCAATATGTGAGAATAGGCTGCCTGCTTGTCCTGGGATAAAGCACAGTTACTTACCGTAACGGATATTATCCAGGGACAACAGGCAGCTATTCTCACAACCTACCCACCTCCCCTGGTTGGCTTCTCTGCTAGCTATCTGAACTGAGGAGACACGCCCTTCACTGAGCGGGAAGGCATGCGCGGTGCGGTCGACTCAAAACTTCTAGTTTCTACAAGCATGTCTGCTTATATATATATATATATATATATATATAAGTCCAGTCAGATGGCATGTTTAGAAAGGCTGGTCCGAAACTCAAATCGAACTTACCAGTACCTCAAGACAGGCAGTCAGGGAATCATATAGATATAGGGCGGGTTCCAGGAATAAAGGGAGGATTTACAAGAAAGAAGATTAGCAAAGGTAAGAACCTAATCTTTCGTTCTTGTACAATGCCCCTTTATTCCAAGACTAGTGGGATATAACGGAGCAGTCCCAAAAACATAAGGGTGAAAGCTATGAGTTCGCTGCCAACACCAAGGCACCAAAAGTGGCATCCCGCTTGGCTGCCATATCAACCCTGTAAAATTTGGTGAAGGTGTGCAAGGAGGACCATGTAGCAGTCCTGCAAATCTCATCCGGAGACACAGCCGATGATTCAGCCCAGGAGGAGGCAATTCTTCTGGTTGAATGAGCCTGCACCCCAAGGGGTGGCTTCTTTCATGCCGCCACATAAGCCATAGAAATAGCAGCTTGAAACCATCTCAAAATAGTAGCCTTAAAAGCAGACCTGCCTTTACGTGCAGGACCCACCAAAATAAATAGGTGGTCCTAGAGACGAAACTCGGTACCTGCAAAGCTTGCGGACATCTAGGGACCACAGCACCCGGTCCTGGGCCTTCAAACTGGAAGGAACAAACGCCGGAAGCCGGTTTTCCTGATTTACATGGAAGGCAGACACCGCTTTTGGAAGAAAGGAACCATACACAAGAGCACTGTGGAATCCGTAATATGCAGGAAAGGATCCAGACAAGAAAGAGTGTGTGTTGCAGTGGTTAGAGCCACATCCTCAGCACCACTGAGGTTGTGGGTTCAAATCCTACACTATTACTTGTGACCCTGGGCAAGTCATACCCCATTGCCTCAGGTACATTAGATAGAGTGTGAGCCTGCCGGGACAGAATGGGAAAAATGCTTGAGTACCTAAATGTAAACCACTTAGACTATAAGTGGTATATAAATGCTTAAATAAATAAAGAGCCTGGAGCTCCAAAACTCTCCGAGCCAAAATGACCGCCAAAAGGAACACAGTCTTGATAGTGAGATCCATCAAGGAGGCCTGCTCCAAAGGCTCATAGAAACATAGAAACAAAGAAACATAGAAAAAGACGGCAGAAAAGGGCCATAGCCCACCAAGTCTGCCCATTCTAAATACCTGCCCCCCTGATTTTACTCCCTTAGGGATCCCATGTGAATATCCCATTTTTTTCTTAAAATCTGTCACGCTGTTGGCCTCAATCACCTGCAGTGGGAGTTTGTTCCAATGATCCACTACTCTTTCAGTGAAGAAGTATTTTCTGTAGTCGCTATGGAACTTCCCTCCCCTGATTTTCAGCAGATGCCCCCTGGTGGTCGAGGGTCCCTTGAGGTAGAAGATATCTTCTTCCGACTCGATACGGCCCGTGATATACTTAAACGTCTCAATCATGTCTCCCCTCTCTCTTCATTCCTCAAGTGAGTACAGCCGTAGTTTATTCAGTCTTTCTTCATACGTGAGATCCTTGAGCCCCAAGACCATCCTAGTGGCCATACGCTGAACCAACTCGATTCTCAGCACATCTTTCCGGTAGTGTGGTCTCCAGAATTGAACACAGTATTCCAAATGAGGCCTCACCATGGACCTGTATAGCGGCATCATGACTTCAGGTCTCTTGCTGATAAAACCTCTACGGATACAACCCATCACTTGCCTTGCCCTGGAGGAAGCCTTCTCCACTTGATTTGCAACCTTCATGTCATCACTAATGATCATCCCTAGGCAGGCAAACCAGGGAGTGGAGAAACAGATTCAGATTTGATGTGGTACAAGGGAGGCATGCCCCAAAGAAAGCAGACCACATCCAGATGAACCGCCAAGGCGCCCCTCAAGGCCAGAGGGCCCATGCAGGAAAGACTCGCAATGTGAACCCATAGTGAAACCACTGCAAGGCCCTTTTTCAACCCATCCTGCAGAAACTCCAACACTCGGGGAACCGAGAGGGAAGAAGAATCCTCTTGTTGGCTGGTGCACCATGCTTTGTAGCACTGTCAAGCCTTCGTGTAAGCCGCCACCATGAATTTGCGTTTGCTGTACAGCAATGTAGCTCCAAGTAGAAGAGTAGCCCCAAGCAGTCAAGGCTGCGTGCTCAAAAGCCATGTTGTAAGACCAAAGCGGTCCGGATCCTGCAGAGCAATTGTCTCTTGTGTGAGGAGACAAGGGTGATGAGGCAACTGCAGCCCTTGACCCCACCAGAGCCGAACCAAGTTGGCATACCACGGTCACCTCAGCCAATCGGGAGCCACAAGGATAATCCCCCCCCCCCCATACTCTGCTCTCTGACACAGCAGATACCCTATCATGGCCAATGGAGAGAAAGAGTAAAGGAGACTCTCCTGGGGCTAGGGCTGCACCAGAGCATCTAGGCCGTTGCTGCCGGCCTCTCGAAGGTGACTGTAAAACCAAACGGCTTTCTTGTTCGCTGAAGTTGCCATGAGATCGAACACTGAGGCCCCCTTCGGTGAACTATGCACTCAAATACTTTCCAGGAGAGAGACCACTCTCTGCGATCCAGCATCTGGCAAGCGAGAAAGTCTGCCTGAACGTTGTCCATGCCAGCCACATGAACCGCGGACAGCGCATCCAGGTGTCATTCTGCCCAGCAGAAGAGCAACCGAGCCTCCCCACTTGGAGAGGGACTTCTCGTGCCCCCCCCCCCCCGACGGTTGGCATAAGCCCCCGGCCTGGCATTGTCCAAGAACACTTGGATAGTTCAGTGATGGAGATGACCCTGGAAATGCAGGAAGGCCAGCCGAATCGCCCTCAGCTCCAAGCGATTGATTGGCCACTTGCACTCCGAGGATGCCCATGGGCCCTATACTGGAACAGACATGCAAACTGCCCACCACCACCACCACCACTGGAGAGACTTGCGCTCGTTGACAGTCACCCAGTCCGAAATCTAGCTAGCCCCTGGCTAGCAATAGGCAACCACTACCACATGCTGCTGCGTGCTGCCACAGCTGTCCAGGGAAGGAGGGCAAGCAATGGGTCCCGCTGCAGATTCCATTGGGACAACAGAGCCTCCTGCACAGAACTTAGTCTGGCTCTGGCATACGGTACTACATCGATCATCGACACCATGAGCCCCAGGACCTGGATATACTGCCAGGCCATCGGGGTCGGATTGGCCAGCAGGTCCCTGATAGCATTCTGAATCTTCTCCCGACAGGACACTGGGAGGAACACTTTGTTCTGGCCCGTATGAAAGCAGACCCTCAGGTACTTCAAATTCTGGGTGTACTCCAAGTGACTCTTCCGAAGGTTGATCACCCAACGCAGACACTGCAGCAAGTGAACTACCTGCTAGACCACCTGGATTCCTTCAGCCAGAGAGGAATCCTGGATCAGCCAGTCATCCAGTTACGGATGGACCAGGATCCCCAGGGAGCGGAGATGTGCCACCAGAACCATCACCTTGACCTAGGAGAGAGTGCTGAAGCCAAAGCGGGAAGTAAGTTGGTGGCTGCTTGCGCCAAAGTTAAAAAGGTACAAGGGAAGGGGCAAGCATGTGCGGCAGTGGGAGAAGAGGAGGAGGGGTGGCAGCCCCCCCCTGCTTTGCTACGCCACTTGGCTCAGGTGATCCAGGTGCTGATCCTTGGTTGGACTGTGAATTACAGAATGGGCGATCTCTCACACACGCAGTCTTGGAATACCTTGGTGTTCTCTTGCACGTAGCTGCGGGCTGCGTCTGTCTTCCAGGAGCACACAGTCTCTGCATTTCCGGATTTTTCACTTCAACAGCTCCTTCGGCGTGGGACTATCTTCAGGTCCTGGGATCCATGGCTGCCCCGTTGGATGTGGTTCCAGTATGTCTTACTTTCTCACTGGGCTACTCACAAGGATGCATTACAGACCTGTCTTCCCTGATCTCTGGAGGCTCAGGCCAGTGTGATTGGTGGCATCCCTTACAATCACTATGTAAGGGCATACCACTGTGGGTTGCTTCCTAGGTTGTGGTGCTGACAGATGCCAGCCTTTGGGTCTAGGGAGCCCACTGCACTCGGCATCCCATTCAAGGGTATTAGGCACCTTTTCAGTGGAAATGGTACGGTTGGAGTTTGGAGCCATTCAGCTGACTAATGCGCTTGTAGAAGACTCTGGAGAGCCACGCGGTCAGAGTCTTCTCTGCAACTCATCAACAGTAGCCTATGTCAGTTGCCAGGCAAGTTCAGAAAACAAACAGGAGAACTTCCTTCACAACAGTGAGGGACATGAAAACAACAACGGAGACCAGATGGTGCTTTTTATTTTAAAACAGACTCAACACGGTCGTGTTTCAGCGCGAGAAGGCCTGCAATAAGTTCTCTTTAAAAATACCAAGGGAATGGCTGACAGCGAGTACAGTGAAACCGCCGTAGCCATGAGATCAAAGCGGGGCCAAACCCAGTTGCAAGCGAAGAACATGAAGGTAGATAGATTCTTCAGTCAAAGATCCAAGCTCGGAATCAAGGGTTTTGATGCTCTGGTGCAGCTGTAGCCTCATGGTGTCTTCCTGTATGTATGTCTTTCCTTCTTGACCTACGATAGGCTGAGTCTTCCGGAGAATCACAGACCATCTGGGCCGTATCCTTCTGGTGGCTCCAGTCTGGCCTTGCTGGCCGTGGTACGCAACACTGTTGCATCTTCACCAGGGTCGAGGCCTTCCATTGAACATCCATCCTGACCTACATTGCGAGTTCAGTCTGCGTTGAGGACCCAGGTCACTTGGCTCTGTTGATGTTTCAGCTTTAGGCCACAAGAACTTTTCTGATGTGGTCCTTGCCATTTTTCTCATGTCTAAGCAGTCGACTGCTATATCTGCTTACACTACTACACGGAAGGCTTTCCAGCTTGGTGTGCTTCAGTCCAAGAAAAAGCCATATTCTACTCCCTTTTCAGTAGTACTGGCCTTTCTCCAAGCTAGTCTTGATCGAGGCTTCACTGCAGCATCCATTTGGGTCCAAGCCGAGGGTTGTCCTTCATCTTTGGCGTCTCGCCCTGACGTGGCCAGATTTCTGAAAGGGGTTCTTCGCATTAGACTACCGATTTACTCTGCCATTCCCTTCATGGAACCTCAACCTGGTGCTGTCTAGTCTTTCCAAGACTCCCTTTGAGCACCTTCGGAATGAGTCCCTCTTGGACTTGATGCTGAAGACGATCTTTCTCATCGCTGTTCGTCAGCAAGGCATGTCTCCGGACTGCAGGCTCTTTCTTGCAGTGACCTGTTCCTTCGGATCTTGGAGATGGGGGATTTCCTTGCACACTGTTCTTTCCTTTCTGCCGAAGATGGTTTTGGCCTTCCATGTTAATTGGGGAGACTGTTTTACCTGTTTTTCAGCCTACTGGTTCAAAGATACAGGATCATGTTTTGAGGAACCTAGATATGCACTGAGTTTTTCTTTGCTATCTGGAGGTCACAAATGAATTTCGTCTTTCTGACCATTGGTTTATGCTGATTCATTCTGTCAAGCAGGGCGCTCCCGCTTCCAAGGCCCTGATTTACAGATGAATCCATGAAACCCTTTTGTCAATATACATTCTTTCTGGGAAACAGTCTACTGTTTTCATCAAGGTGCATTCTTCTAGATGTGTGACTTCTTTATTGGCTGAAGCTAGAGCCTTCTCCCTTGAGGAGATTTGCATGGCAGCTTTGTGGTCCTCTCTACCCACGTTTGCCCAGTTTTACAGAGTGGTTATGGTGGTGAGACAGGACTCTGCCTTTGGGTCCTCAGTCTTGAGGGTTGGTGCAGTAAGCCCACCCTGGCGTTTTGTGGACTGCTTTTATACATCTCACTTGTCTAGAATGTCTCACCTATTTGCTTGAAAAGAGCTTAAGTGGGTAAATGCATAATCTCTTTTTCGACCTCAGAAAACACTGAAAGAATCTAGCCATTCAGTATAGTTGTGCAACTTTGCTTATCTTCAGAAACCACTTATTAAAAGTAAACAATTTTGATTAACTCACCAACTGTTTCAAAATTATTTTGCATCTGCTTTTCTTTCCACAGATATATGATAATTGCACACACCTAATTGCAAAACAAGTTTCCAAAAGTGAAAAATATTTAGCAACATGTGCAGCTGGTAAGTAGTTTAAAAAAAATAAAATAGAAAAACCCTTTTATTTTGGCAATTGTCAGGGAATTAGAACAGGAAAATTAGACATAAATAATGGAGGGTTGGAATGGGTAGGTTACATTTTGAGCTTTTAAAACCAATCAAGTGCATAAATGCCCTGCTGAGTCAGACACCCATCAAGCCCAATATCCTGTCTCTATTAATAACCAGTCCAGGTTACTAGGAAATATTTGTCAAGATAGGTTGGTCTTAAACTGGTGCCTCTTGATTAGAAAGGCTCCTGCCTTCCAGGAAGTGCTGCTCCTCTTCTGCAGCTAGCTCAGCTAGCTTATTCATCTAATCTAATCTAAACCTTAAGTTTATATACCGCATCATAATAGTGTCTTAATTCTGTTTCTCTTTACTGATTTTCTCAGCCCTTGGCACGGCTGTTTTTGTCATGCCGCCTTGTTTTGTCCTCTGCTGGGCCATTATTCCAGGCTTGTTTTATTGCTGCTGACCACCTATCTGATTTCCTGTGCTTCTATACTTTCAAGGTTCTACTTCTGTTTGCCTCTGGATTCATGTTCCTTTGTTGCCATATTCCTTGTAGGCTTTTATGCTGGATGCACTTCTGATATCCTGTGACATTAAAATTACTATAAGAATTACTGTTTTCTCATGCCTTGGGTAGCCAATCATCTTTTCACCAGGTACACTGTTGCAGATGCAGGCAGATCCTAAGAACAGGCCGTGATCATCTCTTGCATTACCCTCAGAAGGATCTACTTGCCTAGTAATTATAATTGTAAACTGCTAAGACAGTCTTAATGGGGGCTATATCAAGTGAACAATAAACTTGAAACATGCATAGGTGACTTCATGCCCATTCTACTCATGCAGGACTCTTAGTTTAATATTTTACATGGAGCCAGTCAGATGGGGGTTTTTCATGCCTCTGACGTGGTTCTTGTTTCACTTTTCCGTCTTTCTGCGCTTCATTGTAACAGGGCCCTTTTTTCTTTTCTTTTTTTTTTTAAGTTTCTCTTTGCTATTTTTAGCCGCCCTCTTTAGGTTTATTTTCGTGATTTGCCAACCCACTTAGGCCTGAGCCATTGGTTGAGCCCTTTTTTTTTTATTAAAAAAAAAAAAAAAAGGGGGGGGGAGGGAGCATTCTTCCTTTTTTTTTTTTTTCTTTTTTTCCTTTTTCTTACATATGAGTTATTTGCTTTCACTTCAACAGTTTTCCTGATGTCTGAGAAACCTTCCAGCATTTTCAAAAAGTGTTTAAGTTATGGAAGAACTATGTGTGTGACTAATATTCAAAGCTGGAGCTTTCTATGTCTCGGTCTTGGTCATTTGTCCTCTCATTCACTCTACTAAAATGCAGAAATACATGTAAAAGAGTAGAGGCCCAGCATGAGAAATTTTTCTGCATGTAGACATGCAGAAGTCTGGCCCATTGACCTAGAGGGCTTTGGGATCTGTACCACAAGTTGAAGATGCATCGGCATTGAGGAAATGTCTACTACCCTCAACATCAGGTATTGGTAGTGCCCATTTGAGCCAAGCATACTCTGATCTGACCCCAAGGACCAGTGAAAATTTGCTTTGTTCTCATCGGCGCCAAGGAATCCCAATGGTGGGCATCAAGTGAAGGCTAAGGAACATCAGCATCGGTGCCAGGAACTCAAGGACAACAACAACAATGGTGATACTGAAAAACAGCGATATGAAGACCACTCTTCCTATGTGGAAGAGGTGCCGATACACTAGTCTCCCCAAAGCTGGGACCCCCACCTCTAATTCGGCTGCATTTTCTCCACAGGCTGCCATTGAGCTACCAGCTCTGACAACACCTTTACCTATGCTTGCATTTGAGAATGGGCTGGAGCACATCCTAATATGG
The DNA here is from genome assembly GCF_902459505.1 of Geotrypetes seraphini. Classification (NCBI taxonomy): domain Eukaryota; kingdom Metazoa; phylum Chordata; class Amphibia; order Gymnophiona; family Dermophiidae; genus Geotrypetes; species Geotrypetes seraphini. Next base: position 5,703,727 of record NC_047084.1, on the reverse strand, counting down.
TATGACACTAAAGCATCGAGGATGCTGCTGCTAAATATTTTGCCGCTTCAGCCAATTCTGGAGACCAATGCTGTTCATTGATGCAGGTGCTTCGTGGTGCATCGGTGCCTGTACAAACCAATGTGGTACTCCTTTCCAGTTCTTTGGAGGAGGAAGCTAATTTGGAGTCCAGGGAAAGGACCTTATCTCAACACTCTCGTCTATAGCCTGGCCAGGTGTTCAGTAGACGGAGACAGGCACAGATTCAGGTTTTTTCATGAGGAATATTCATGAGTCAGATCACTCCTGGGCATCTGAGATTAAGCTAGAGGACTAGAGGACTTCTCAGATGAAAGATCCCTGAACATACCTGCAGACCCTTCCCCACCCCAACGAAGGAGGACGTCTCACCCAGGACTCCTTTTATAGGTTTGGTTTTTTGGGGGTAGTTTGCAGGAGATGGCAGAGACTATTCTATTTTAAGTTGGAGGTCAAGGGTGAGCTCAGGGCTAATGTGTTGGATGTTTTTGACTGGTTTCCCTCCTAAGAAAGTTACGACCATGTGCATTTACAACATCCTGAAGAATGTACAGGTGAACAGTTAGGAAACCCACTTTTTGCGCAGGTCATTTTATATAAGGTGGTCTCTATGTATAAAATTTAGAAGGTTCCTGGATTTGATAGGCTGCAGCTACCACACCATTTTGTAGTGGTCAAATCTGCTCTCAGAAGAACTGGAAGCTTGAGAACCCAAGCACTAGCTCGTTCAGATAGGCATGCTCACACTCTGGAATTCTTTGGAAGAAAAGTTTTTAAGAGTTGATGCTTATTTTCTGTACCAGTCTTACCAGCTCTACATGAGCATCTGCTTGAAGAATTTGGTATGCAGTGTGCTTGATTTTGTGAACATTCTCCCAACAGAGTAGGCCATACAGCTTCACCAGCTTGCAAATGAGCTGAAGGCATGTTGAAAGCACATTGTGTGGGCCCCTTATGACATGGCAACCAAACTTTTCACCATAGGTATCGGCATGCACAGACTCTCAGAAAGTTAGCAAATGTCTCTTGCCAAGGTAATCTTTTGGGGAACAAGGTTTTAAGAAGTGGCAGACCTCACAAAGAAGAGAACCAACACAATCAAGTTCCCATCTTGGCCCACTCCTTCAACAACCAGAGGATATTTGCAGGGACTTGCTGGCTTCCAGGAAAGATTCCACTAAGAGGTGTTATAATTTCAAATGGAATAGGTTTGCAGTCTGTGAGGGCGAGGCCCTAGATCCTTTCTCTTGTCTCTCAAAAACTATATCTTGAGTCTGGTTTAAAACCCAACTCCGTAAAAGTTTACTTCCATGTAATCACCATGTGTGTGTGTGTGGGGGGGGGGGAGGTTAAGTACATCTCTGAACAGCTTCTAATTATTTGTTTTATATAGACTTTGTTTCTGACAAAGCTTCCCCCCCCCCTCAAACCTCCCACTGTGTCATGGGACTTCAATGTCATTCTCACTCAGCTGATCTTTTTGAGACACTCGATTCAAGCTGTAAAAGGGGAAGTACTACTAATAGGTGATTTTAATATGCCAGATGTTGATTGGGATATCCCTATTACGGGATCTTCTAGAAGTAGGGAGCTCCTGGATTCTCTAAAAGGAGAACTGTTCCAGCAGTTTGTAACGGAACCCATGTGGGATGGGGCCATACTGAACTTAGTGCTTACAAACAGGAAAAGTGTTTCTGATGTTTTAGTGGGTGATCATCTGACATCCAGTGATCACCACATGGTGTGGTTTAATATTAAGACAGGTGTAGAGAGGGCTCATTCAAAAACAAATGTTCTAGAATGTAAAAGAAACTAATTTTGTTCTGATTGTACTTTGGATGGGAACATCTGGAAGTAGTAGGAAAGCAGTGGGCAAAACTGAAAAGAGCTATTATAAGGGCAATAAAACTTTTTGTAAAGAAAAGAAGGCTGCTTTGGTTCTCAAAAGTAGTAGCTGAGAAAGTAAGGAAAAAAAGGTTAGCTTTCATAAATTACAACAGATCGCAGGAAGAGGAGGTCGGGCAAAAATATCTAGAAAAGTTACGGTCAAGGGGTCAAGAAAGCAAAGATGCAAATGGAAGAAAAATTAGCTGACACGGTAAAATGGGGGACAAGACATTTTTTAGATATATTAGTGATAGGAACAAGTGCAAAAGTAGCATTGTGAGACTAAAAGGTGAAGGGGAGAAATATGTAGAAGTTGATACCCACACTACAGCTCGAGTTCTCATGCAAGGTCCTTGGTATCACTATCGATTCCTCTCTCTCCCTCAATGACCACCTCAACTCCTTGGCAAAATCATGCTTTTTCAGCCTTCACATGCTGAGGAAAGCTAGATCCTACTTCAGCCAACAACACTTTGCCATCCTTGTCCAATCCATCATCCTCTCCAAACTAGATTACTGCAACGCCATCTACTTAAATCTATCAAAAAAAAAGTATTCTAAGACTCCAGCTAATCCAGAATACTGCAGCCAAACTGATCTTCTCAAAACGCAAGTCTGACCATGTCTCCCCACTCCTTGCCAAACTTCATTGGCTCCCAATAATCTCCAGAATCCATTTCAAATGTTCCTGCCTGGCTTTCAAGATCATTCACGGAATCCTGCCTCCTCTTATCCCACTGTCTTTCAACTCCTCCAGTCCCGACTCCTCCAGAACTGCCCAAAGGCTTAAACTAGCCTTCCCCTCTCCACGCGGCATCCACTATTCAGGCAAACTGGGAAAATCCCTTCTCTTCAAAATCACAGGTCTTTGGAACGACCTCACCACCCCACTGCGGAACCTGAGCTCCCTTCAGTTATTCCGCAAACAACTGAAAACCTGGCTTTTCAGCAAATTGTAGCTCTATCCTTCCCCCCTTTCTCTTCCCCCTTCTACACATAAGTTCATGTAATCCTTTTTCTTCTTCTCTACCCACTATTTTAAGTTCTTGTAAACCGTGTCGAGCTCCATTCTCATGGAGATGATGCGGTATATAAACTTAAGGTTTAGATTAGATTAGATTAGATTGATAAGGCTGAATTGCTTAATAAATATTTCTGTTCTGTTTTATCAGCTGAAGTGCCAGGAGCAGGATCACAGAAAATAAAAGCAAATAGAGATGTAGACCCTGATCAATTTTTTTTTTTTTTTTTAGAGGGTTATGTTCATGAGGAGCTAGGTAAACTAAAGGTGGATAAAGTGATGGGGCCGGAGGGTTCTGAAGGAATTTAGGATCCAGTTATTCTCTAGAATTGAGCATGGTACCGGAGGACTAGAGAAAGGTGGATGTGGTCCCCCTCCACAAAAGTGTCAGTAAGGAAGAAGTAGGGAACTATAAGCCCATAAGTATGACTTCAGTGATAAATACAGTATTTTTCGCTCCATAAGAAGCACTTTTTTCCCCAAAAAAAAGTGGGTGGAAAAAAGGGAGCGTCCTACTGGTTGCTCGCTGCAAGTAGAGGAAGGGAAAGGCCAGGCAGGTGCAGCGATTGCATACCACCGGCCTAGAAGCCTTACTCCCGATGTCGGGGGTAAGGCTTCTGGGCCAGCGCCGTGCAATCGCTGCATCTGCGTGGCCCTTCCCAGCAATTTGTTTTTGTTTGGAGGGAGTAAGGCGCCGCTGGGTCCCCGCTCATCCCTCGCTCATACCTCACTTGGTCTGCTGTCGGTGCCGCTCTGACGAATCCCCCCTCCCCTCCACTGCTGCTTCGTGGACGTGTCCTCACAGCGGCAGCAACGGAAGACAATTAAAACCAGCGGGCAGGCTTGGGGGGTGGAAGAGGACAGGCTAGAAGGCAGTGAGGGGAACTCAGGAGGGAGGTTGGAAGGGACAGTTGTTGGGCCTTAGGTGGTGGAGTGGGGGGGGGAGAGAAAAAAGGCTGGAAGGCAGTGAGGGGAACATGGGTGGAAGGGACAATTGTTGGGCCTGAGGAGGGGGGAAGAGGACAAAGGCTGGAATTCATTGAGGGGGACATAGGAAGGAGGGAGAGAAGAAGGGACAATTGTTGGGCCTGAGGAAGGAAAGAAAGAAAGGGAGAAAAAAAATCGCCAGATAACAAAGGTAGGAAAAATGATTTTATTTTCAATTTAGTGATTAAAATGTGTCAGTCGGGAGAATTTATATCTGCTGTCTATATTTTGCACTATATTTGTCTTTTTCTATAGTTGTTACTGAGGTGACATTGCATATTTTAAAAAGTCATCTGCCTTGACATCTGTGCTCTGTCCCAGCCTACCACTAGACCACCAGAGGGGGGACAGGGTGCAGAGCCTGGCAGGGAGAATTTGGTTCAGAATGGTTTTTTATTCTTGTTTTCCTCCTCCAAATCTAAGGTGCCTCTTATGGTCAGATGCATCTTACGGAGCAAAAAATATGGTAAATTAATGGAAATACTTTCAAAACAGAAAATAGTGAAGTTTCTGGAATCCAGTAGATTACAAGACCTGAGGCACATGGATTCACTAGAGCAGTGTATCGCAAACTGTATGCCACAGTGAGATTCCAGGTGTACTGTGAGATGCTGGCAAAGAGGAGAGGCGCCGGCTGACTGCTAACAAGACATGCCTCTTGTGGCGAGATGCATATCCTGTAGGCAGTTAGCCAGCGCCTTTCCTCCTCCAGCACTTCTATGGCGTAGTAATTGTAGGCTCAGGGCCCCATGTGGAGGGCCTCTGCGCATTTGCGATGTTGACGTGATGACATCACACATGCTCATGACATCATCGCGTCGACATCCGCACATTTCCAGGTGCCCTCCAGCCACAGCCCCGAGTTTAGTGTGCAGTGGCTTTAAAATATTTACGGGACACTACAGTAGAAGCAGGTCTTGTTAGTCAAATCTGATCAATTTCTTTGACTGGGTGACCAGAGAATTGGATGGAAGAAGTGCTCTAAATGTGGTGTAGTTAGGTTATAGCGAAGCTTTTGACAGTGTTCTACATAGAGGTCTAATAAATAAACTGAGTGCCCCCGGGATGGGTCCCAAGTGGCTGGGTCAGAAGTTGGTTGAGTAGAAGGCAACAGAGGGTAGTAGTCAATGGAGAGTGCTCTGAGAAAAGGGATGTTACATGTGATGTACCTCAAGGTTCAGTTCTTGGGCCTGTTCTTTTTAACATCACAATTAGCGGGAGGGGTAAATTTTCCAAATTTCTACAGGTATCACCAAGCCTTTATTTTGTGTCGGGGTATGTATTGGATCCTTCCTGAACTCATGGAGAATCTGCCAGATTGGTTGATATTGGAAAGTCATCTTTGGCCCCATTGCGTCTGAGCCATATTTCGAGTATCAAACTTCCTAGAATATACAAAGATAATGTTATTCTTCTTTCCACCTGGAATACATTAAAATTTATAAACACCTTAACTTCTACTCCAATATAACAATCCACGTGTCAATCCCTATGATTAAACTCCCAAGATACAAATCGGCGAGTCTAAAATCCTCTAGAAACATTGGTTGCAGGCATATGTACTCTAGTCTAGATGATGTAATTCAGAATGGGAAAATGGTAAATTTATTACAATTGCAATAATCATTTGGCATTTCTAAATCTCAGGGTTATTAATGGTTGCAATTAAAACAGGCTATTCAGAAAGGGTTCCATGACTGGCGTAACTTAAAAAATCAGTATAGCTTGCCAGGCCTATGTTTCCAGACAGATTGGCAAGGGCATCAGGCCGCCAAGTGGTACAAATTAATATCTGCATATTTGACTAAAAAATCTAAAGCAAACCTAAAAGACATTTGGAGCATTGAAACAAAACAGCATATTTCTGCTACACAATGGCGACAAATTTGGACTTGGAGAATGAGATGTACAGCGTCAGCATCTATGAGACAAACTTGGGTTTTTTTGTTATATAGAATTTTTTTGGACCCCAGTTTACAAAAGTTGGATAGTTCAAAGTCTAAAAGATGCTGGCACTGACATTTTGAAGTAGGGACATTGGATCACATTGTTTTACTGTCCCTTGATACTCAATTTCTGGAAATCAATTTGGAGTAAAATTAACAGGATGTTGGAGGCTTCTATTCCACTGTCTTATGACATTGTTTTATTTGGGACTTTATTGAAACCTAAGAGTCCAATTGATGGAAAAAAACCCAGACGTATTATTTTGACTAGGATGGCCATGCAGTTAATAATGAGAAATTGGCAGAACTGGGACAGATTGAACTTTACTTTTTGGTGGGAAACTTTGTCAATATTATAAATATGAAAGAATGAATGCTTAGCAATTGGGACATAATAAAAAGTTTAAAGAGACATGAGGTCCATTAGCGGCATTTGTTACAAGTGATTAATCGAATAAACCTTTGATGTCTAGTTTTTTTCTGTACGCATCCAGAGAGGGAAGGGGGAATCTACTTTGTATCAATATTTGTTTGGTTATAGGTGCTGTTTAATGGGTTATGGGACAATCACTGACAATTCGGCGCAAGACACAAGTGCACCGCGGGAAAACTTAGTTTTAAAGAGCTCCGAAGGGGGGGTGTTTGGGGGGAACCCCCCCCACTTTACTGCATACTGTTTGCGCTGCTGTTGGGGGGGATGTGGGAGTGCAACCCCCCACATTATAGAAAAAATGAAACTTTTCCCCCCCAAAATCGGAAAAGTTCCATTTTCTCTATAATGGAGGGTTCCAACTCCCCAAACTCCCCCCCCCCCTCAACAGCAGTGCGAACACTATGCAGTAAAGTGAGGGGGTTCCCCACTAACACCCCGCTTCTGAGCTCTTTAAAACTTAAAGTTTTCCCACGGCACGCTGGTGTCTTGCGCTGAATTGTCTGCCCTCCATTGTCGGCGTGCTGGTGTGTTGTGCATGACTGACTATGAACCGTTTAGTGTATTATTTGATTGTATATTGTTTGCATTTTGTAACTAAACTAAACTAAACCTTAAGTTTATATACTGCATCATCTCCACGGATGTGGAACTCGGCACGGTTTACAAGAACTTAAATATAGGAAGAGAAGGAAAAGGTTTACATGAACTTAAATATGGGAAGAGAAGAATAAGGGTAGGGTTGCGTACAGGGGGGAAGAGTGAATTACATTTTAGTAAAAAGCCAAGTTTTCAGTTGCTTACGGATTGCGTACAGGGGGGAAGACTGAATTACATTTTAGTGAAAAGCCAAGTTTTCAGTTGCTTACAGAATAATTGGAGGGAGCCCAGGTTCCGCAGTGGGATAGTAAGATCATTCCAAAGCCCTGTGATTTTGAAAAGGAGGGATTTTCCCAATTTACCAGCAAAGAGAATACCATGTAGAGAGGGGAAGGATAGTTTATATCTTTGGGTGGGTCTGGTGGAGTCAGGACTTGAGGAGTTATAAGATAGTAGGATTAGGGGAGGAAGGATGCCATGAATGATCTTAAAAGCCAGGCAGGTGCATTTGAAATGGATTCTGGAAATCACTGGGAGCCAGTGAAGTTTGGCCAGGAGTGGTGAGACATGGTCAGATTTGCGTTTTGCAAGATCAACTTGGCTGCAGTGTTCTGGATTAGCTGGAGTCTTTGAAGATTTTTTTTTGTCTGGCTTAAGTAAATGGCATTACAGTAGTCTAGTTTGGAGAGGATGATGGATTGGACAAGGATGGCAAAATGTTGTTGGTGGAAGTAGAATCTTACTTTCCTCAGCATGTGGAGGCTGAAAAAGCATGATTTTGCCAAGGAGTTGAGGTGGTCATTGAAGGAGAGGGAAGAATCGATAATGATGCCAAGGACCTTGCTTGAAAACTCAAGCTGCAGTGCAGCGCCAGAGGGTAGTGCGAAGAGGGTGGGCAGGTGTTCTAATTTTGGGCCGAGCCAGAGTAATTTTGTTTTAGATTCATTCAATTTCATCTGTACCGAGAGAGACCAGGAGTGGAGTCTCGTTATGGAGGCTGTAATGTTCTCGTGGAGGTTGGTGAGGTTCTGGTCTGTCTCAAGAAGGACAAGGATGTCGTCAGCATATGTGTAGATTATTTCAAGGGGGGATAGTTGGAGGAGTTTCAGGGAGGACATATAGATGTTAAAGAGAATAAGGGATAGGGGTGATCCCTGAGGGACACCGCAAGATGGTGTCCAAGGAACAGACATGGTGCCATTTGTGTTGACAGTGTAGGAGCGAGAGCGTAGAAAGTTTGAAAACCACTTTAGGACGGTGGAGTCTATTCCTATCTCGGAAAGTTGATAAAGTAGTATATCGTGGTGGACGACATCGAAAGCTGCAGAGAGATCGAATTGTAATAGGACAGCGAACTTGTTACGAGAATGTAATTATTGCACCTTTGAAATTAGGGAAACTAGGAGGGATTTGGTGCTGAAGCTGGTCTGAAGCCATATTGGTTGGGAAGGAGAATGGAGAATCTCTCTAGGTAAGATGAGAGCTGGGTAGCGACGATGGCCTTTAGCAATTTAGTTAGGAGAGGGATATTTACTATGGGGCAGTAGTTAGATGGTAAGGAAGGGTCGAGATCAACTTTTTTCAGTAGAGGGGACAAGGCAATGTGTCCATTTCTGTGGAGAACAGGCCCGATAGTAAAGCAGAGTTTATAAGCCTGGTAAGGGAGGAGATGGCCTACACAGGAATGTTTTCGTAAAGGTAGGAAGGGAAAGGATCCAGGATGCATTTGCAGGATTTCAGTTTGAGACAAAGTTTAGAGATCTGGGGTTCGGATACGAATTCAAAGGCTGTCCAGGATCTATCAACAGGGATAGGGTTAAAGTCGTTTGGGGCCAGGGAATTGTAAGAGGCTGCTGGGGGGAAGGAACTCCTTATGGTAGTAATCTTTTCGGCAAAGACTTTAGCTAGGTCGTCTGCGGATGGGGGGAGGGGGGAAGTGTGGAGTCGTTTTTTGAGTTTAAGTTGCGCCAGATGTTGAACAGTGTACTATTTTGGTTTTTTGATCTGGAAATTTTATCTCCATAGAAAGTCTTCCTTGCTTTTCTTAATACTGTGTTATAGGACTTGATATTGTCTCTCCAGGTTTGTCTGTCTGAGGGGGATTTCGATTTTTTTCCATTTACGCTCCAGGGCTCAACATTTCTGCTTCAATTCCCTGTGGTATGGAAGATACCAGGGAGCTTTGCGGGAGTAGGAGATAGGTTTAATAGATAAAGGGGCAAGAGCACAGTAGGTGGTCTTGGAAAGGATTACCCAGTTGTGCCAGTTGGAATCTGGGTTGACAGGTTTAGGAAAAGAGGGAAGTTGATTGAGGAATTGGGTCCAGAATAGTTCACTTGTGATTTTTTTGCGGTAGGTAATAGAGTTTGTGGCTTGGGATGGAGTGCCAAGGTGATACATGAAAATGGGAAGGCAGAAAGAGCTAGAAGGTGAACATACCAGGGGACATGTTCCCAACGTGCCTCTTCGGCAGAAGCTTTGTGCTCGGTCAGGTCGAGGAAGCTGATGATGTCTAGTGTATGCCCCTTTTCGTGGGTAGGGGCGAGCGAAGGAGCGGTGAAGCCTAGGGAGGTGAGGAAGTTGTTGAATTTGGTTGCATCCTTGCTGGTGTTATCGTCTAGGTAGAGGTTAATATCGCCAATGATCAATAGTCTCTGGAATTTTAGGAAGGCCCTTGTTATGGTCTCGAGAACGAGTTGGGAGGATTTGTTCCAGGGGGTTGGTGGTCGGTATAATAACAGGATACCTAACTGTTTTAAAAATTAATAGAGTTTGGGTTTTTTTTTAACATTTTTTGTAAAAATATTACTGAAGGGCTGTCTGATAAGATTTGCCTCTTTGCGGATGATGGCAAAACCTGCAATAGAGAGTAGACACCCTTAATGATGTGGATAACAGGAGAAATCTAGCGAAACTTGTTTGTTAGCTAAGATTTAATGCTAAGACATGCAAAGTCTTGCATTTGGGCTGCAAAATCCTGAGGGAATGGTACAGTTTAGGGAGTGAAGAACTTTTGTTTGCATGAAAGAGGAGCGGGACTTGGGTATGATAGTAGTATATGATGATTTTAAGGTGGCCAAACAGGTTGAAAAGTCTTCTTTCAATTGAAAGGGAAATCCAGCATGAGAGGGCATCGGATGAAATTTTGACATGATATGCTCAGGAGTAATCTAAGGAAATACTTTTTTACAGAATGTGTTGTAGATGCATAGAATAGTCTCCCTGTAGAGGTGGTAGAGACAAAAACTGTGTTTGAATTCAGGAAAGCATGGGACAGGCATGTGGGATCTCTTGGGGAGATGCTGCGGATCTCTTGGGGATGCTGCAGAAGGGCAGACTGGATGTTCCATTTGGCCTTTTATATCAAAGTTTCTATGTCATCTGGAGTACCTGACCTGCAAGGTCTTATTTTTGGTGGGAGTCACTTCAATTTGCAGATTTGGTGAACTTCAGACCATAGTAGCTGACACAAGATTTTATCATAATACTCTCCATGCCCATTCTAAGTTCCTTCCTAAAGTGGTGTCACAGTTCCACCTTAACCAATCAGTTCTGCCACCATTTTCCCCCAAAGCCTCAGGCCTATCCTAGCAAAAGCATACTGCACCTTGAACTGCAAGTGAGTTCAGCCTTCTATCTTGAGTGGACTTAAGTTCATAGATGTCCTCCAAATTTATTTATTTATTTATTTTTTAATCCAAACGGAATGGGGGCTGCCATCAATAAATGCACTTTATCCATTTGGCTAGCAGATTGCATCTCCTTTGCTTTTATGCCCAGGCTGGACTGACTCTTAAAGATCATGTTACAGCTTACAGAGTCAGAGCCATGAATGTGTCGGTAAAACTAAATTAGATAAAATGAAAGATTAAGTGGATACATTAGTTTAGTTCTGTGACAAAACGTTTGAATCATCTGCTTGTTCATCACTTTACACTGCTGCTTATACTGAAATTCTACTTGGGAACCCTTACCTAAGATCAGAAAAACTATTGGGATGGAAGTCGTGAGCCACATCAGTCCGCCCTGTCTACTTAAGTGCTTTGTGTTTAAGGCTAATAGCTTTCCTTAAATGAAAAATACAATTCATTGGCATCATTACTTTTTATTTGCAATAATCTGTTTTTCTTTCTGATGCTAGGCTACTAATAATAAATGCTGTAATTGTAGTGCAAAGAAAATACTTCAAAATGTAACTGTCAGGACACATGTTGTATTTGCATGAAAATACTTGAAATTTAATTGGCTAGTTCAGTGTCTGTCTTTTGATTATCTTTTGTCTGCACTGCTGCTGTTTGTGGCTCACAGTTAATTTACTTTCTAGGAAAGTGGATCCTAACTAAAGACTACATAATTAATAGTGCCAAAAGCGGCAGATGGCTTGATGAAACAACTTACGAATGGGGATATAAAATTGAAAAAGACTCCCATTATTCACCTCAAATGCAATCTGCACCTAAAAGATGGCGCGAAGAATTGACACACTCTGGTGCTCTAGGGGCCTTCCACAGATGGAAAGTTGTCCTTCTTATTAAGGAAGGTGATAAACGAAAAGATGCATTTGAAAGGTAGGAAGAATCTCCTAAAGCTGGACTAATGAATCATAAACCTGTTTTCATACGCACTACTGTTAATGTAAAACATTTCTAATGAACTTATACAATCAAATATACTTATACAATCATTCTAAGTGGAACACATAACTAACATCCATAGTTCTTGGGTCTCTCTGTGTAGGTGTGTGAAAAATATTCCAGCATTTGATATTTTGCTGTAGTATTTGTGCTACTTTAGCACAGGGTCCCATTTTATCCAATGTTCGGAGGACTAGAGAAAGGTGGATCTTAGTAGCCCATCTTAGTAGCAGACTGATGAATTCCCCTCTAAATCTAATTTCAGATGTGCTTATGACAAGTAGTAGCACTTGTGACTTAGGAATAGTTTTTCTTTAAACTCTTGAGTATGTTTTAGTATATGTTTATATTAATTGCTGTATTTAGAACAGTGTCACAAATTAACCTCTTATCAAAAAGAATCTAAATAGTTCTAATATGCAAGGCAATTTTTAATATTCCCGAATGTTGCTGCAGAATTTTTTTTTAAGAATCATTTGAAATTTTTATGTGATTCTTGCTAACACTTTAAGTTGACACAATATAATCCTTTCAGTGTTGCACTATACTTCAAATTTATAGAGTTCATAAGAAAAGTTCAGTGTGTTTTCTTTGTGAAGGAGGATGTAATCCAAGTATACAAGCGGATGATATCATTGTATGCTCCAGAATGGAACAGTTCTACCTGAGCTAGACGCTAGTGTAAAGTACTAAGCATTTACAGAAGTGTTTTCTGTGCCCTCGGGGTTGGTTTTATGCTGAATGGACACGAAGCTTTCCCATATTTTTCAAGTGTTTTAACTTTGGTGTTCTGATGTCTTTCATTGTTCATTATGGATTTCTTGTGTGTGGGATCGTGTCATATTATAAGAACACAAGAATAGCCATACTGGGTCAGACTATGGTCCATCAAACCCAGTAGCCCATTCTCATGGTGGCCAATCCAGATCACTAGTACCTGGCAAAAACCCAAAGAGTAGTAACATTCCATGCTACCGTTCCAGGTCAAGCAGTGGCTTCCCCCCATGCCTTTCTCAATAACAAGACTAGGAACTTTTTCTCCAGGAGACTGTCCAAACCTTTCTTAAAACCAGCTACGCTATCCGCTCTTACCACAACCTTTGGCAATGTGTTCCAGAACTTAACTATTCTCTGAGTGAAAAAATATTTTCTCCTATTGGTTTTTAAAAGTATTTTCATGTAACTTTTATCAAGTGTCCCCTAGTCTTTGTAATTTTTGACACCCATACAAGAAACCCATACAGAAATAGGAGTGAAGATCTGGCTTCTGCGCAAGGATCAACTAACTCTGCACATCCAAGCAGATTCTTCTTCTGTGAATTTCCAGAAGAGCCGAGACAGTACCTGGGCAGAAGTTTCAATTTGAAGGAGAATGGGGTTTTCCTTCCGGAGGTCTGCAGACTGAAGCTCAAGAGGCAGATAAGAGAGCTGCAAGACAAGCCAGCACAGACAGCTTGATAGTACTTGCAGGTACTGGGCTCAATGCTAGCAGTGATAGATGTGGTCCCTTGGACCAAGGCGCATTTTTGCACCCTATAGGAGAAGCTCTTATCCCACGGGTCCCTGGAAACAAATGCGTTACAGATGCCGTTTCCTTGGACAGCACAGGTGCATCACAGCCTGGTCTGGTACTTCATATATGGTAAAGCAGTACAAGTATTCTCCTACAATGTAACGGCAGTAATGTGTATCAATTGACAGGGAGACACCAAGAGTGCTTCTCTGCGTTTGGAGGTCTAAATGCTGTTACATTGAGTGGAGAACCATCTGTTGGCCAACTTGGTGGCAAAGCAGATTTTCTCGGATGCCAGACCCTAGATTCCAGAGAATGGGCTCTGTCTCAGGATGCTTTCGACACCATTGCAAGTTGCTGGAGACATCCAACAATTGACATCATGGTACAGCATCCAAGAAGAACACAACTCTGTTCTTTAGCCGAAGATACAAGCCAGGTTGCAACAGTTTGGATGCTCTGGTGTAACCATGGCTCTGGGAGGGATTGCTGTATGCCTGCCTTCTTCCATGGCACATGATAGGCAGAGTTCTGTGAAGAATAATGGACCATCGGCGTCTGGTAGTCCTGGTGACGACAGACTGGCTGAGATGTTCATGGGATGTGGATCTGGTTTGTCTAAAGTGGGACCAGGGTCCCAGGCTAACTTGTCATCCAGGATTGCTAACACAGGGTCCTATTGACCTGGAACATCCAGAACACTTTGGTATTATGGCATGGCTCTTGAGCATGCAGCATTAGTGCACAAAGGCTTTTTTTAAGTGGTCATTGCCATTCCCCTGAGGTCCAAAACACACACCGTCATCAGCCTATGTGAAGGCCTGGAAGAGTTTCCAGAGCTGGTGTGTGCAACAGAACTAGGATCCAGTTATAGCCCTGATTGCAGTGGTGCTAGCATTTCTTCAAGAAGGGCTTGAAAAAAGGCCTAGCAGTGGGCTCCCTCAATGTACACATCGTGGGTCTCTTGTGCTTCAGACCTCAGACCAGCAAAGAAACATTGGCCTCTTATCCAGAGGTATTAAGATTTTTTGAAGGGAGCATTATGTCTGAATCCACCAATATGGCACCCTTTTCCAAAGTGCAATCTGAATCTCAATCTGCAAGCTCTAGCCAGAGTTCCATATGAGCTGTTGGGAGGAGGCGTAAAGAATGGACATTGCTGTGAAAGCAGAATTTTTGGTGGCTATCGCATCTGCACAACTAATATCAGAACTGCAGGCTCTATCCTACAGGGAACTTTCCTCAGAATATCAGAGATGGGAATTGTAGTGCATACAGTCCAGCCCTTTTTGCAATCGGCAGCCCAGACCTTCTAGTATACACTTCTAACACATGCATTTCAACGCTACCAGCACCTCTTGACCTGTCACCAATTTTGGATCATTAAAAGCTCACACTTCATTTTGTGCATCATCTGGGCATTGGTAAGAGTGCTTCTTTTAATATTGATGAGCTCATTATTCATTTACATACAATTATCAGGGGCTACTACAAACCAAGGAAAAGACCGCAATTAGCCATTTTGTTCATCGATAGCTGAAATACTTTGATGCTAAACCGGTTAAAACTGGTTTAACATCGATCATTAAAGGCACGGTGACTTTTGAGCATATGGGCCAAAACGAGTTATCCAGGATAACAAGGAGCAGTGCTGGAATTTGGTCCCATAACCTCTGGGTGCAGAGACAGCAACTCAATCACTAGGCCACTCCAACTTTTTAGTACTGTTCTCTTAAAAATTCACATTATCTCCAGCAAGAAGCTGAAAATGCCTCTCCTAGTTCCTGCAGCAGGGAATTACACTGGTCGAGAGTATGATTTTGGCAGGAGCCCACTGCTACCCCAAATCCAGTCAAATTTGAAAATAGCTAACTAGTGTATAGAGTTACATTTTTTAAAAGTGTTGGTTTGGCAAAGGATGGGACATTTAAAAAACAAATTTAAAGGAGTTCTGTAGTTGCCAGCTGTAAAAGTCCTTTTTTTGCATATATGATGTTTGACAATTAAATTCACGAACTTGCTGTTTTCATGTCGATGTGCAGTATCTTGCTGTGTTGTGTTCATTATTGTTGCGTGTTTTTGTGTGTTGTCGCAAGAATGTCTGAGCTTCAATTAGAGCAACAAACAAACATAAAATTTCTTGTTAAACTTGGCAAGGGTGGAAGTGAAATCAGGGACATGTTAGTCCAAGTTTATGGAGAAAATGGCGTGAAGAAAACGGCAGTGTACAAATGGATTAAACGTTTTTCTGAAGAGAGAGAAAGTGTCACTGATGAAGAAAAGTCAGGGAAGCCAATCACAAGCAGAACTGATGAAAACATTGCAAAAAATTTTCGAATTGTGCGTCAAAATCATCGGCTGACTGAGAAGCATAGCAGACCAAGTAAACACAAATAGAGAAACAGGAAAATTTTAACTGAAAATCTTGCCATTAGAAATGTGTGCTCAAAAATGGTCCCAAAGGAATTCACCAATGAACAAAAACAAAGGATGATTGAAGCTTGCCAATACCTTTTGGAGAGGCCAGACAATGTTTTGGGTTGTGTTATCACTGGTGAGGAAACATGGGTGTACAATACAGCCCTGAAACAAGTGTCAAAGTGCACAATGGAAGTCGGTCAATTCTTCACAACCAAAAAAAGTTCAGCCAGTCCAAACCAGAGTCAACCTTTTTGATATTGCTA
This sequence comes from Geotrypetes seraphini, assembly GCF_902459505.1. Classification (NCBI taxonomy): domain Eukaryota; kingdom Metazoa; phylum Chordata; class Amphibia; order Gymnophiona; family Dermophiidae; genus Geotrypetes; species Geotrypetes seraphini. Next base: position 5,688,007 of record NC_047084.1, on the reverse strand, counting down.
ACCTTTTTGATATTGGAGGGATTGTTCATTATAAATTTGTACCAACTGGACAAACAGTTAACCAAGTTTACTATTTGAAAGTGCTAGAAAGGCTGCTTGAAAGTTAGATGAAAACGATCTGAACTTTTCACCAAAAACTCGTGGTTCTTGCATCATGACAATGCACCAACTCGCATGGGCACTGTCTCTGTAAGGCAGTTTTTAGCCAGAAGACAAATAACTGTATTAGAACACTCTCCCTACTCACCTGATCTGGCCCCCAATTACTTTTTTCTTTAGCCAAAGATAAAGGAAGATATTTTGATGACATTCAGGACATCAAGGGTTGGCAGTTTTGATGGGCATTCCAGAAAGAGTTCCAAAATTGCTTTGAATGGTGGACTAGGCGCTGGTGTCAGTGCATAGCTTCCCAAGGTGAGTACAGTGGTACTTCAGAATCCGAATGCTCCAGAATTCGAACAACTTGAAAACCTTTTTTTTTTTTTAATTAAATGTTTTGCCCCGGAATCCGAACGCTGCTTTGGAATCTGAACATACAGGAACTGCAAGTGTTGCTCAGCCTAAAGCTTCCCCACTGACACAACTTCCTGTTTCCACCTGGGAGAGAAGCTTTGGGCTGAGCACCGCTTGCAGTTGCTGTTGCTGATCTTGCTGTCTATGCCGGTGGGGGGGGGGGGTGATCTTGCTGTTTATGCCGGCAGTGGGCCCGATCTTGCTGCCTCTGTTAAATTTAAAGGAAAATCTGAGTTTGTGGGACCAAGAAACGGATTAATCCAGTTTCTATTATTTTCAATGGGAAAAGTTGTCTTGGAACTCAAATGTTCTGGAATGGATTAAGTTCGGATTCCAAGGTACCACTGTACTTCAAAGGTGACTATAGCGATATTCAGTAATGAGATATGTAGCACTTTTTTCTAGGATCAGTTCGCAAACTTAATTGTGAGACCTCGTATGCATAATTATAAAAATGTTATTGATGTTTATATAGCTGTGAGAAATTCTTACATGTATTGCCTTGATTTCTGGGCTTTATTGGTATATGCTGTGTTTTATGCTTAGTGTTTCTGGGCTCCTAGTTTAACTTCTTCCCTGCCAAAAGATTATTGATTTTTGCTGGGCTAGTGAACTCATATAGCATTTTCTTCAAGTTCAATTTTTCAGGGTTTGTTTGTGTTTTACTGCTTCTTATGTTGGCTCCATAGAGCTGTTCATATGACTTGTCTAGCTTTCAGGATATCTTCAGTGTATGAAAAATATTTGCATATGTTGAGACTAGAATTACATTGGTATTTATTTCACTTGTTAAATTATTTCAAGGTGGGTAATTTATTTTACATGACTGAAAAACATTTATTTCCAAAAATGATTTATAAATGATTAGATTAAATTCTAAATGTGTACAAATAGATTTTATGCATGCATAATATTGACATCTTTGAAAAAGTAAACCCAGTTTCTTCTCTCCATCAGCTGGGTAGAGAACCTCTAATTGTGCAAGAAGGTTTGATTTTATTATAACTGTAGTCATACATGAATATTGGGTTAATTTCCTACCTACAAGCATTGTTTCCTCACTCTCTTTTATTTGTTTAGAGTTTTGCTGGCTGGAAAGGCAGTTATATATCATTCACAAAACCCAGAAGGTGAAGTAACTCATGTATTCACAAACAATAGAAGTCTTAAGGCACAACAAGAGAAAAATGACTTTAATGCACCATACTATCCCATACAATATCTTGGAGAATTCCTCCTGGAGGTAAGACTGATGAATTCCATGCACACACTGTTTTGTGTTCTGGGGTTTTGTTTTGTTTTTTTTCTCAATTTTTGTATTTGCTCAGCCTTACATATTTTCACAAAATACATACATATCCTCAACCAGCAAGTGTGAGAAAAGCACTGCCCACAAGATGAGTAAGAGACTCTTTGTAAAGTAAGCAATTAAAATTTATTTACTTTTTGGGCCCAAAAAGGGTGCCCTCTGCACAGATTGGCAAGATGGACATACCTTACATAGTTCATTCATTGAATATATAGTCTGTACAATCTTTAGTTAGTCCCTCCTGTCTGTCTGCTCACAAGAACTTGCTACAGACCAAACAGCCACGGCTGCTGGACCAATATGACGACTGCAACGTCTTCAACGCTGTTGAGACTGGGTCATTTTTTAAGTTGTTCCTGGGTCGCACAGTGATGTTCAAAGGAGACAGCTGCCACGGTGGCAAGAGAAGGAAGGAGTGCCTCACATTGTTTGCTGTCAATAAGGATGGATCAGAAAAGTTACCGCTACTAGCTGCTGGAAAGTCTGCTAAGCCACATTGCTTCAAAGGTGCGAAGTCGCTGCCAGTTGTGTACAAAAGCAATCATAAAGCATGGATGACAGCTAGTCTGTTCTGTGAATGGTTGACAGATCTTGACAGAAAATTTGTGAAGGAAAAGCATTGTGTTCTGATGATCGTTGATAACTGCAGCGCGCATGACCCAGCTGTAGCTGAACAGCTTAAAGCAATACAGCTGGAGTTCTTGCACCAAATTGTACTATCAAATCGTACCACCAAATCGACTTCAGCCATGTGACATGGGCATCATACTGAACTTCAAAGTTCTGTACAGAAAGCAACTTATGCAGAAACTTATCATAGCCATCGAGAATGGTGACATGAACAACTTTGCCATCAACATACTGCAGTGTCTGCAATGGGCTCAGTTAGTCTGGCAGAACGAAATCACAGTGACAACAATCAATTGTTTCAGGAAGGCGGGAGTTGTCAAGAACGTTGTATCTGATATTTCTACAGAGACAGGAGAAAATTGTTCAGAGACATCCTCATCAACAACATTGTCTGCTCATGACTGTGACGACTGTGATAACACTTTTGAATGGTTGATGGAATTGCATTTCTTGGACCAGACTACGTCTGCAGAAGAATTTCATGCCGTTGATGAGTAGGCGCAGACAGCTGCTATGTTGACCGATCAGGAGATTGCAGCAGAAGTTAAGGCAAAGTTTGGCAGTGTCACTAATGCACAAACTGGTAATGAATCCAGTGATGAGGAAGTTCCAGCTGAGCTTCCACCATCTACACGTGAAGCAAGCATGACATTGACACTGTTGCAACGTTTCATTCAAGTTTATTAAAAAAAATTTTAGACCGCTTATTCTAAGCTATTTCTAAGCGGATCACAGCGTAAAATTACATAAAAACAAGTTATAAAATAACAATAAAACACGAAAATGGGGGATACAGACTAACGTCCTAACATACAGACCGCTTTGATCAAAAACATATGAAATGAAACAATAGGATAGTGGGAGAGAACTACAATTGATATAGGAAAGGAGAAACATTAAAGGATAAAACAATAGGTTAGGATAGAAATGACAATTGATTCAAATTTTAAAAAAATTAAAAAAAATTTTTTAACTTTGCCCTTAAAAGGACAGTTATTAACCAAAGGCATCTTGGAACAAAAATGTCTTTAGTTTTGATTTAAATTGTTTTATATCGGATTCATAGCACAGGTGGTTAGGCAGCGAATTCCATAGAGTGGGAGCAGTGACCGCAAAGTTATTGGAACGCAGTGTATTTATCAATTTTAAAGAGGGTATGACTAAAAGATTCTGAGAAGTTGAACGGAGAGATCTTGATGTATTATGCAGAATTAGAAGTCTGTTAATAAAATCCGGTTGATTATTTATTTTTGTTGTAAATGTTAAAAAGTAAAATTTTATAGCTCATTCTATGTTCCATTGTTAACCAGTGAGCATTGAACAGAAGGGGAGAGACGTGATCGTATTTTTTTACGCCCAGATGATCTTGATAGCCGTATTTTGCACGATTTGAAGCCGTCTAATTTATTTTTTTGTAATGCCCTTGTAAAGGGCGTTGCAGTAATCTATACAGGAAATTACCAAAGAGTGAATTAGTGTGTTAAGGGAAACCGGTTCAAGTAGCGAGAGAACGAATTATTTTTAATCGATAGAAACATTTCTGAACAACTGAGCTAATGCGAGAATGATAAGAAAACTTATTATCAAAAGTAACTCCTAATAGTTTTAAGGTTGGAACTATTTTAATGGGAAGTGATTCAAGCTTCAAAGGAGCTTGTAGTGTTTTTGGTGAGCTTGGCCAGGAATGGTATATTTGCTATGGGGCGGTAGTTTGACAAATCTTGGATACTGGCATTTTGGTCCTTGATGATCGGAAAAATTACTGATTATTTCCATATCTCAGGTAAAGATCCGGAAGACAAACTAGAATGGACCAAGTCTTTTATGTATGGACCAAAGATAGGAAAGAATCGTTTTAATAAGAAGGGGGGAAATAACTTCTGTGTTAGACCCTTTTAAGTTGAGCTTGTTAATACATCCTTGTATTTCTTCCAGGTTAGGAAGAGAGAAGTAAGAACATTTAGAGTAAGGCAGGATAGTGGGGTTGTTGGTACCTATGTGTTCTGCAAAGGAACGTGGAGTAATAGTGGGTGGCAAAGCATCTCTGATCTTCTGAACTTTATCAGTAAAAAAAGTGGCGAAGGCTTGTGCTGAGGGAGTGGAGCTAGAAAGGTTAGTTTCCTTTTTCTTTGTAGTTAAGGATTTGACAATAGCATACAAAACGGAGGGATTTTTTGCCTTCTTGATTTGTTTGGTGTAGAATTCTTTTTTGGTTCTATTGATTTCAGATTTATAGTACATAGCATGTTCCTTGAATTTATTGTAATTGAGTAATGTTTTGTTGTGTCTCCATTTTCGTTCTAGGGAACATAGTTGTCTTTTTAGTAGGTTTAAATTTGCGGAGAACCATGGATTTTTTTGTTTACAGGGTGAAATGGTAAAGGTGACTGCTGGTGCAGTAGAATTTAGAAGATTCGTAATAGATTGATTCCATGCGTGTACTTTTTCGTTGACAGTGGACCCATATAGCAGTTCAAGGGGAAGATGAAAATTGGAAGAAATATCTGCAGCTACCAGCTTGTTATAGTTCCTGGTAGTAATTACTTTGGGTTTTAATTTACTTTGGTAGTTAGAATTTATATGTTGAAAAGAAACTAAAGAGTGATCAGACCATGGAACTGTGGTAATAATGATGCTGTTGAAGCAGACATACTGATGAATTGCATTGGAAAACTTGATGTGTACATCACTAAAACTTCTAAAAGAAATGCAGCCCGGAAAAAAAATGATTTTTTTTTTCTTTCCAGTAATTTGCGTACAGTACAACATAATGCTTTAGAACATCTTTTAGTGTAGCGTATTAGAGTGCAACTCAGGATATAATGGACTGTTTTGCCAGGTCCCTTAAAGTATGTTATAACGGAATTATACTCTAGATAGCATACCTTATGGACCCGACACTGGTTACAGAACAGTGGGAGACATGAGAGAGTTCTTTCAAGCTGGACTGGATTGGCCATTTGGCCTTTATCTGCCTTCTTGTTTCTATGTCTAAACTTTATCCTTTGGCACCAAAATTTCAGCAGCTGAAGGTAGATTGGCAATCTACCCTTTCTCTGCTACATCACTGATGTCATCAGCAACGCGGCATACAGAATGCCCGGGAGGGAGAAGAGAAGGTTGCGAAGCAGGGTATATTGGTCTCATGGTCGGCGGCATTCTAATGGGAGGGAGAGATGGAAGTGTCAGCAGGGGTTTGGCTGTGCAAGAGGGGGATGGGATTGAAACCGAAATTGTGTTCTATTATGATGAGTTATCAAACTCTCCAGAAGTAAGGAGCTAGTAAGGAGCTAATCAGCAATTATTTGTGTTAAAAAAAAATATACTTCATGAAAATACTCCACAAGTTGAAAAAACTGTATGTATGTATATATATATATATATATATATATATATATATATATATATATATATATATATATATATATATATATATATATATATATATATATATATATATTCAGGTGCACAAAATGTTATGTAAAAATAATAAATATTAATTAATATAAGTGAAATGCTCAGTCACCAACCGATCTGTGCAAAAAGTACTATTAAAAGTACCAGCGACGGCTATAAACAGGGACCATCATAGCGTCATCAGGAAGGGGGCATTAGCTAAAGGAGTAAAGGAAACACCCATCCAAATCTGATTTGGATGGGTGGTTCCTTCGCTCGTTTAGCTAATGCCCCTTTCCTGATGACACTAATGCAAAACTCAAGTCGAAGGGAGGATATAGGAGTTCAAACACAGGGGTTTTTAATAAAGATTGAAATCTTTTACAAGTGCTGGATTCAATACTGTGCTATCTTCTCATATTTATTCTAAGATAAGTGATTTTTCTATTTTCTTTTTTGGTTACAAATGTTTAGTAGTGAGCACTGATAAATAAGATGGAAGACCCATTCTAAAGAACTTAAAATCATATTTACAGATGAACAGTTAGACATCTAATATTGATCACCTTTAGAAGTTTGCCAAATATTTAACTTGTACATCTGAATTCTCAATTAACCTTTTGACTATTGCTTTTGTCTTACTCAGAACACAAAACAAACAAATGCAGAAAATAATTCAGTGGAGCATTGCTTATCTGTTTGTGACCAGCAGGAAAGAAGAACCAAGGATTACTTGTTTAAGATGCAGTTTGCTGAAGTGAAAAGTGCATTAAAACATCATATATGCTTAGCCCAGGTAATGAAAGCATTATAATTTGGAAACAAATACTAGATTTTATATTTCAAGTAAGACTGCTGAAATCATGTGAAGACTGAAATATCAGTGCTTTGTGAGGGAAGTTTAGCCTCACCAATATGAAGATGTGAATAAACATGTGGATAAAGGGGAACAGATTGATGTAGTGCATCTAGATTTTCAGAAAGCTTTAGACAAAGTCCCTCAATAGCTTTTGGATAGGAGACAATGTTCTGCTGTGGATTGAGAACTTGTTAAATGTCCAGTTCTCTAAATGAAGAAAGGTGAATTGTGAAATACTGCTAGGGTATGTAGTGGGACTGGTACTTTTTAACATATTAACAAATGATCTGGAGATGGGAATGATGAGTGAAATGATTAAAATTTAGTAGGTAATCCTAAACTATTCAAAGATGTGAAATCATATATGAACTGCAAGAAATTGCAGAAGGACTGTGAGGGAGTCTGTAAGACCCTACCATTCTCCCTGCTGGATAATCATAGAAACATGATGGCAGATAAAGGCCATATGGCTCATTCACTCTGCCTTTCCACAGCATCCACCATCTACTCCCTCATTTTGTCAGAGCTACCCTAATATAGGTAGCTCTTCCTTAAGGGGAAGTAACATGAGAAGGAGGAGTTGGGGAGACAGGAATCAGGGAGTATAAAAGGACTGGGTCAGAGCTAGGTCAGGGAGACCCAGGAGAAAGGAGGAAGAGATGATTCTTGTTTGCGCCTTCACTCTACAACACTTAGATACTCGGCTTGGCTGAGGTAAGCCAATCTTCTTTTTGTTACTGAACACCTGTGATTTGGCTGGGCCAGATCCTGTTGCCAGATTGAGGAAAACCTGACCATGCTTTGGGTCCTGTCAGCTACAGGCCCCTCTTGAAACTTTTTGAACAAGAAACTGTTCTGTGTACACCTGGCCCTGTGAAGTAACAGGTTACAGGATTTCTCTTTTTCAGTTAATAAAGAAGTTTTCCTTTACTTTCTCTGGTTGTGTCTGGTTGTTTGTGTACTGGTTCAGAACCCACCCTGTTCATGCTGTTAAAAGGGCCTTGGGAGGCTGAAAGACTGGGCATCCAAATGACAGATGTAATTTAATGTGGACAAGTACAAAGCAGGGAAGCATAATCCAAATTATAGCTACTTGTTGCTAGGTTCCCCATTAGGAGTCACCATCGAGACTGGCCCAGACCTTCAGTCCAATGTCAGAATTGACATCGGGGGTAAGACCTCTGGGCCAGTGGTGTTCAGTCGCTGCACCCGCCTGGCCTTTCCCAGCAATTTGTTCTCTGCCGGCTCCCTCGACCCGTTGCTGAGCCAGGAATCCAAACCCCCCACCGCTGCTGCTTTGTTGATGTATCCTCACAGCGGCAGCAGCGGGAGGTAATTGAATTCAGGGGGCAGAAGAGGACAAAGGCTGGAAGGCAGTGAGGCAAACATAGGAAGGAGGAAGGAAGGGATTCCGGTAATTGTTGGGCCTGAGTGGGGGGGAGAGGACAAAGGCTGGAAGGCAGTGAGGGGAACATAGGAAGAAGGAAGGAAGGGACAATTGTTGGGCCTGAGGAAGGAAAGAAAGAAATCACCATACAACCAAAGGTAGGAGAAATGATTTTATTTTCAATTTAGTGATCAAAATATGTCAGTTTTGAGAATTTATATCTGCTGTCTCTATTTTGCACTATATATGTCTATTTTGCTATAGTTGTTACTGAGGTGATATTGCATATTTTAAAAAAAGTCATCTGCCTTGACATCTGTGCCCTGTCCCTGCCTATCACTAGACCACCAGAGGGGGGACAGGGTACAAAGCCTGGCAGGGAGGGGGGACAGGGTGCAGAGCCTGGCAAGGAGTGTGGGGTTGGGTGCAGAGCCTGGCAGGGAGAATTTGGTTCAGAATGTTTGTTTTTTTTTTCTTGTTTTCCTCCTCTAAATTTAGGGTGTGTCTTATGGTCAGATGCGTCTTACGGAGCAAAAAATACGGTAATCCTTGTGCACTCAACAAATTATCAATGGTCTAAGACATAAGAGCCACCTTTGATGCAGAAGGAAACTTCTTTCCATGGCTGGCCTCTAGCCAAAGAACAAATTGCTTCTGTTCTTCATCTTTTGTCAAAGTATTGTATTTTTCAAGGAGGCATATCCCTCTTTTTGTATTCTTTTGCAGTTATTTGAAGGTCAACTCCACTCATACAGCAAGAAAACACATTCTGCCTTGTTTCTGTAGGAATTCTCGAGCTTCATTTTTAAGTTTAATCATAATATCTTTTGAAATATCAAACAACTGTTTGAGTTCACTTTTAAAGATTTCTTCATTCTATCACCTTGTTGACAAGTTCTGTGTTTCTTTAGAAACAAATGCTCTTCGTGTAGTTTCTTCAACTTCTGACGCAAGAGTCTGCGTTGTCAGTATCCTGGCTCAATCCCATACCACCATCGCTGACTCACACACCAACTTGTAGCTTTCTGGTAAAGGTTTTCTTTTGTCATAGTGATGAAAATTGGCCAATCAAAGAACAATCAGTCCACATGGCAGTCCAGCAGTTGACAACTGGCAGACTGACTTCCCAGATCACAAACTAGACAATGCCATACAAACTAATTATGTATAATCATATACATACACAACACACAAGCAAACGGTGCATGCTGGGGTGACCTCTAAATATTGTCTAATCAAACTGAAATTTGACACATGAGTAAGACATACCAAGTGGACAAAAATAAGTCTTGTGGAGACCAGATTTGACAAAGTTGAGTTTTTGGCATACTACTCTAGATTAGAGAATGACATTGAGACAAATTTTTCCCCATCCATGTGGGAACTCAGTTTCCCATCCTGCCCCCATGTGTTTGTTTCTTGTCCCTGCCCCATTTCTGCAAGCTCTATCATCTGCGCAAGCCAGGAATAGGACAGTGACAAAACTCACGGGGTTGAGACAGGGAAATTGAGTTTCTGCAGGGACAGGGAAAAATTTGGCCCCATGTCATTCTCTACTGTGGATCACCCTAGTCTTTACAGACCTCCAAAACAACTGGAGCATTTTGATAAAGATCTGGTTACAGATAGCCAAAAGTGGGGAAGAAAAAGAGAAGGTGCTGTTGTTGGTGACCTTAAACCTGCCAGATGTTGATTTGAAAGTACTTTCTTCATAGTCAGAAAGTAGAGAGAGCATGAATGCCTTTCAAAGTGTTCTACTCGAACAAATGGTGACAGAACCCACAAGGGAAAGACCGATACTAGATCTGGTGCTCACAAATGGGAGAAAGTGTCTCTAGCATCTGAGTTGGTGCCCACCTGGATGGCAGCAATCATCAAACTGGTTTGATGTAACAGCTAAAGTGGAGAGTAGCTACACACCTCAGTCCTTTGTTTCAAACATGCAGACTTTAGTGAAATGAGGGAGTACCTGAAGAAAGAGCTGATAGGATGGGAGGACATAAGAGACATAGAAAAAGAGTGGTCCAAGCTGAAAAGAGCAATAAAAGTAGCTACCAACCTTTGTGAGGAAAATAAATAAAAGCAACAGAAAAAGGAAACCATTATGGTTCTCCAAACAATTGGCGAAGAAAATAAAGGCAAAAGAGTTGGCATTTGTGTAATACAAACACTCAAGAAGAGAAGCATAGAAAGAATACTGGATGAAACTGAAAGAAGCCAAAAGAGAAAAAGACGTTTTGTAAAAATGCAAGCAGAAGACAAAATGGCTAGAAATGTAAAAAAGGAGACAATTTTTTTTTTTTAGATGTTAGTGAAAGGAAGGAGACAAAAAATGGAATTGAGTGAAATAAGCTATGAACCAGTATGTAGAAAGTGATGAGAAAAAAGCAAACTTGCTAAACAAGTTTTGTTTTATGTTCACAGAAGAAAATCCTGGAGAAGGACCACAATTGACTAGCAGTGTTAGCCATGATAATGGAGTGAATACAGCACCATTCACAGAAGAAAGTGTTTATGAAGAACTTGAAAAATTGAAGGTGGACAAAGCCATGGGACTGGATGGGATCTATCCCAGGATATTGAGGGAGCTCGGAGAAGTTCTGATGGGTTCTCTTAAAGATTTGTTCAATAAATCCTTGCAGACAGGAGAGGACCTGTGGGATTGGAGAAGAGCAGATTTGGTCCCTCTTCATAAAAGTGGTCACAGAGATGAAGCAGGAAACTTAAGGCCGGTAAGCCTCACTTTGGTTATTAGAGAAATAATGGAAGCGTTGTTGAAGGAAAAGATAGTGAATTTGCTAGAATCCAGTGGGCTACAAGATCTGAGGCAAAGTGGTTTTACTAAAGGTAATTTGATTTGAATTCTTTGACTGGGCAACCAGAGAATTGGATCAAGAATGTGCTCTAGATCTAATTCACTTAGATTTCAGCAAAGCCTTTGACACTGAGGTTCTTGAATAAACTTGACAGGCTGAAGTTAGGACCAAAAGAGATGAACTGGATCAGAAACTGGTTGACATACAGACACCAGAGGGTGGTGGTTAATGGATTTCATTCGGAGGAAGGAAAAGTGAGTATTGGAGTGTTTCCCTCATTTAAGTCCATTTGCTTTAAATCAGGGGTGTCAAAGTCCCTCCTTGAGGGCCGCAATCCAGTCAGGTTTTCAGGATTTCCCCAATGAATATGCATGAAATCTGTTTGCATGCACTGCTTTCATTGTATTTTAATAGATCTCGTGCATATTCATTGGGGAAAACCTGACTGGATTGTGGCCCTCGAGGAGGGACTTTGACACCCCTGCTTTAAATGGATTCTTGAACAATCTTTCACTTTTCAAGCAGTTTAATTTTGGAACTCTATTCCAGTAGTCTGACCCAGTAAGGCTATTCTTATGTTCTTATACATTATAAAATATGTTCATATACATTTTACACTTGCCACAGAGTAAATGAAAATTTGTCTGAGGCAAATAGGCTCCTATAACAATCTTATAAAAGCACATAGGATGGATTTGTTTTAAAATACATTTAAATCACTAGTCAGATTGGATTTAAATCATGATTTTCGCCGGGCTCATTGTTGCTGGTTTAATCTTAATATTTACAACCAGATGTCATCAGAATAGGCCAGTTGTTAATATCCTGCTCAAAACAGTACACTGTAAAGTTCCATCTTAACATCTTATGGGAGCGTTAGCTTGGTTCCACCCATTCTTTTTTGAACTGCTGTTGCAAATGATTGTTACAGAAGTATTTAGCAATCTCAAGGACATTAGTCTTTATTTCTGAGACACTGAAGTCTTTGGCTAGGAGGTGCTGCAAATGAGCTTGATATTCTCTTCATGCTCTTCTAAATTTCTTCTCATCCTGGATACATTTGCAGCATTGTCTAAACTTCATACTACACTTGAATTTTTGTTTACATTTTATTGTAGCTTTTGCTACTGCTTCCTGTAAGTATTCTGTTATATGTGCATTTTTTGAGGTATCAATTGTTTCTGCGAGAAAGACTTTCCCTTCTGTTATATAAGCATATACAAGAGGATCATTGTAAGCATTACTCCAACCTTCAAGACTTACCAAAAAATTTAAACATTGCATGAATATACAGCCTCGTGTTTCATAATTAAAAACTAGTCCTCATTTCATGACGAATAACATTTGGACTGTAATGTATTTTAAATAGAAAATTATCTTTAGATAAGATTTCCCCCCCCCCCCCCTCAAAAAATATTTTATTTTAAAAAAATCATTGATTTTTAGCCACCCTGCCATATAGGCACCTATAAAATAGCACATTTTTGAACACCTTTATAGATTTATTTGTTATAAAGTTATATATTTTGTGTACTGCTTTACAGGCTGTCAACCACAAATATGTTGGACAAGGTGTTACCCTACATGAATTCAGCTCAAAGGTGAGAAGTTTTGTTTCGTTTCCATGTTGCTAAAACAAAAAAAAGAAATTTTCTCTAACGTTATATCCCTAATGGAGCCTAGAGTCAGATGCTTCCCAGTGTTCTGTAACTTCTAGAAACTTTTGGCAATCTCCCCCCCCCCCCCCCCACATGCCTGTCAAGTCACTCAGGACCCACAGTTTTCACTTTTTCATGGAGCTGAGAAGATATGTCTGTTGCTGGAATGAGTTATTTTTTGAATTTTTTGAAACTTTCATCTTTTATGTAATCTTTTGATCCCAAGTTCATTCTTCAGAGGCAGTGGGAAGATTATAGGATAATAAGACAACAGGTGTGTTTTGGGAAAATGTAATTTATATAGCGAAATAGGCTTATATTGTACAGTGTTTAGAAAGGAAATTTGGTTGCAGAGCTGTTTCTTTGTATATGTGGGTACAGAGATATGTTACAGAGCTATTTTCTGTGTGTAATGTATGTCTGAATGAGTGTCCTACCTAAATGAATGTGGGTCAGGGTTAGATTGTGCTTTAATGGGTGGATGTGGGAGGCCAGAGGAGAGAGAGCAGGTGGGGGGGGGAACTAGTCTCTTTATAGACCTGAATTCCCTTTTTCCAGCATTTTTCCTCATCTGTGTGTCATAATTTGTTTGATCTGATGTCTCCCTTGATAACTCCTGTATAGCAAGGAGGTGTGAATTCCTTTGAAAAAGCCAACACTTGGAGACGGGCAACCTGGTACTTATTGTCTGTCCCAAGCACTAAGCCCAAAGTTCTTTTGTTGTCCTTAGTTTACAGGTCGTAAAACCAGTACTTATGCTCCAAAAGGCAGGAGACATTCAGTTATACCTGCACTGGGCCAGGGATAAGAGTTTTTTAATATCTCCCAGAGGTTTGCTACATTAGTCTATCTAAGGCCTGAAGTCTTAGATAGGCTAATGCTGACAATAGGTAGTAGACATTTTTATGGAGCCCAAAAATTTGGTACTGTATGTGACCATCCTTGTAAAAAACTGACTTGTCTTCAGAACCAAAAAATGAAGATTTAATGAATTTGTAATGCAACAGTCTAAACCAGTGCTTCCTCTAAGGATTGACGGAGTACATTCAAGTTTTTTCTTGTGTCAGCAACAAGTTCTAAAACCCAATAATTTTCCAGATTTGTTTTTGTATGCAACCATGTAAAATCAATAAGTGCTCCTAGAATTTGTGAAAAATTACTCGTGGTCACAGATGCTAAAGCTGCTGTTATGTTTTGTGATACATTGACTGAAGTTATAACCCATCTTGAACCACCATGAAAAATGTTTCTGTTTTGTGATAATCACTGTTATAATGTATTAACTGATATTGTAACCTACCTCAAACTCCCCATCTCGGAGGATTTGGCTGGATATAAGACCATAAATAACATAAGACCCCATTATTGAAAGAAGCACACTGGCTACATTGTTTGTCATTGCTACTATTTGGATTTCTGTCAGGTGCTTGTGATCTGGATTGGCCACTGTTGGAAACAGGATATTGGGCTAGATCAGTGGTCTCAAACTCAAACCTTTTGCAGGGCCACATTTTGTATTTGTAGGTATTTGGAGGGCCGCAGAAAAAATAGTTAATGTCTTATTAAAGAAATGACAATTTTGCATGAGGTAAAACTCTTTATAATTTATAAATCTTTCCTTTAGGCTAAGTCTTAATAATATTGTCATTTATAGCTAAAGAGACATATGATCAAGAAACTGTTTTATTTTACTTTTGTGATTATGATGAACATACCGAGGGCCTCAAAATAGTACCTGGCGGGCCGCACGTGGCCCCCGGGCCGCGAGTTTGAGACCACTGGGCTAGATGGACTGTTGGTTTGACCCAGTATAGCTATTTTTATTTTCATACAATAAGGTACTTGCTTTGGTCCAGTGTTCTTCTCAGAACTGCATCATTATTTGCCTTAGTTGCTTATCTCATGTTGTCCAAAAGGGCATTGCTAATAGATTTTGAAATTGATACCGTAATCTTCCTTCCCCTGCAAGATTTGAATCTACTCTAATTGGCATTTTTCCTCTTGGCTCCAACATTGTAGAATTCTCTTTGCAGAATTTACAGACTGAAATATAATTGGAACGATTTTTAAAAGAAAAGGAGTACAGCTTAATTTTTTAAGAGGTTTTTGTTTTTTAGGATCGTTATGGCTTTCAAGCAGTGCAGGTGTGATTATTGGAAAATTTTTATGTATATCATTTTAAGGTGTGCTGTACATGTTGTGCATGTGTACACTTCTCCCGCTGTATTCACGGGGGATATGGGTGAACTATAGCCGCGAATACGGAAAAACCGTAAATAACTTTTTTTATGTTCACGTTTTTTAGAAAAAGCCTTTCATTTTTATTATTGGAACCATGAATAACTTTTCTATAGCGATTTCTGGGCAGGCAGGCAAGCAAGCAGCGATTTCTGGGCAGGCATGCTGGGAAGAAGCCTTTCTCTCAGTGGAAGCATGGACACCGCAAATTTGTGGGAGAAAGCATGGTAGCAAGCGATTTTCAGAGTGAATGGTAAGCGATATACTTTTTTATCGGTACAGTAAAAGGAATAAGAACTTTAATGATGATGACGTAATTTGGGGGAGGCGGAGTCAGCTTCCGAAAAATCACGAATAAGCGAATCCGCAGATACAGAAACAGCAGATAAGGAGGGAGAAGTGTACTGTTTATATTTAAAGAGGGATCATTTGTGTAAACCACTTTGATTTTTTTTTTCCCCCTTGGTAGGTAGTGTACCAAACGACCTAAATAATGCATGCTTTCTTTTTTTAAAACCTACTCAACTTTGTAATGACCATTCTCAGGCATCACATCCAGATGAAGGTCAGTTTGTTATATGAAAGCTGATGCTTAGTTTTATCCTGTCTTTTTTAATATTAATTTATTCATTTGTTACAACAAATAAAAATAGGAATGCACACTAATGTAGAACAAAAATTATTACATTGAAGAAAATAAACCTTTCAATTCCAAGTCAATTGGGACTGTAACATCACCCGAAAGATCACATCCATAAAAGGTAATTTAAATTATAACTTCTGATAAGCAGGCAACATATCTATATTCCTTTCTTTATCACTTCTTATCAACCTCTGCAATAATCTCAGGTAGTTTATCTACTTTAGGTTTATCTTGTAGAAAACTTTCCAACTGAGATGGATCCACAAAAATGTACTTATTACCAATAATAATAATAATAATAACAGTTGCAGTTGAAGCAGGCTATTCAGAGTGAGTTTCCTGAATGGAAAAACTTTAAAATTTATTATAGCTTGCAGATCCTTTGCTACCAGACAAATTTAGTAGGACATCAGGCCGCCCAGTGGTACAAATTAATTTCTGAATTTTTGTATAAGAAGCCAAAAAATAGTCTTAGAGATATTTGGAGCATCGAGATAAAACAGTATATTTCTGTATCTCGTTGGCCACGAATTTGGACTTGGAGGTTGAAATGTACAATATCAGCCTCTATGAGACAAACTTGGTTATTTTTATTACATAGGATTTTTTGGACCCCAGTTCGTTTACAAAAACTAGACAGTTCTAAGTCTAATAGATGCTGGCATTGTCATAGTGATATAGGGACTTTGGATCATCTGTTATATTTTTGTCCATTGATACTTAATTTCTGGAAGTCATTTTGGGGACAAATTAATCTTATTCTTGAATCAACAATTCTTTTAACTTATGAAGCCATAATTTGTGCTACGATATTATATCTTAAGCCTTCTTTGGATAAATATAAAAGCCATCTTTTCTTGATTATGACGGTAATAGCTATCCAAATGATTACACGAAACTGGAAGAATTACGACAGACTTAATTACACATTTTAGTGGGAAAATGTTTGTACCACTTCAGTGTTCTCCCTAGTGCCTTTTAACCGGGTGCTGCACCCAGCTAATTTATGTGAGCGCCCGGCTGTCATCTGCCGCGAATCCTGCTGCCGCCGCTGATCAACATTGAAGAGCTGCCGCTGCTCAACATTGAAGAGCCGCCAAAAGTTCCTGCCTAACTTTTTAAAAAAAAAAACCGGCAGCAAGCGATTTGAACCCGTGCTTTGGGGCTCTAATGGTACCACCGTGCGAGCCGGCTTCCCTTCTCTTCTCCCCAAAACCGGAAGTTACGTCCTGGGGGGGGGAAGGGAAGGGAAGCTAGCATGGACAGTAGTACCATTAGAGCCCCGGAGCATGCGGGAGATAGGTCAGCGGCGGAATGAAGTTAAAATTCTCTTACTTGCTCTTAATTGCTTTGGGCCTTCCTCACTGCCGGGTCCTGCCTACTTTCAGTTTCTGCGAAGGCAGGATCCAGCAACGAGGAAAGCCCGAAGCAAGGAAGAGCAGCAACTTGTAAGCTTCCCTCCATCGCTGACCTATGGAAGATAGGTCAGCGATGGAGGGAAGCTTACAACTTGCCTAGCGACTCTGCCGACAGGTGTGTGAGCTGGGAGGGAATGGGAAGAGATGCTGCTGCACCCAATGGGGAGGGGAGGGGGAAGAGAAATGTTCTGCTGCTGCACCCATTTTGGGGGGGAGGGGGAAGGGAGAGAAATGTTGCTGCTGCGCCCAATTTGTTTGGGTGGAGATGGAAAAGAAAATCTGCTGCACCCAGTTGGGGCGTGGGGGAAGAGAAATGCTGATGCTACACACAATTGGGGAGGGGAAGAGAAGTGCTGCAGCAGCACCCAATTGGGGAGAGAGAGGGGAGAAGGCAGACCAGGGAAGTAAGAGGAGAGGAAAGAGATGCCAAGACCATGGGAGGGAGGGAAAGGAAATGAGCTACCAGACCATGGAGGGGGGGGGATAGATGTTGGTGCATATAGGGGAAGGGAAGGAGATAGAGATGCCAGACCATGGGGTGGAGTGGGAAGAAAGGAAGGAAAGGAGAAGAGAGAGATGCCAGAGCATAGGGGAGGGGGTGAAGCTGAAATGAATCATGTACAAAGAAGAGAAAGGGCACAGGATATACTGTTTATTGAAGGGACATAGAGGGAAGATGCCATATGAAACAGAGAGGGCGGTCACTGGATGGAAAGGGCAGAGAGAGTGGACAATGAGTACAAGGGGCAGAGAGAGGGTGGAGATGGAAGAGGTAGAGAGAGAGAGAGGGCAGAGGCTGGGTAGAAGGGGCAAAGAGAGAGGACAGATGTTGCATGGAAGGGAGTGAGGACAGATGCTGAATAGAAAGAAGAGAGCAAAGAGAAGGTGATTAAATCAGAAACAAAAGGTAGAAAACTTTTTTATTGCTTTACATATAATCAAGTAGTATTGTAACTGTATTGATTAAAGTTTATAAATAGGAAATGGAAATAAGGCAATTTTTGGGGGGACTAAACCCCTTTCCTCAGGTCAGGACAGGATACCATAACAGCAGGGGTGCCCAAATGGTCGATCGTGATCGACCAGTAGATCGCAAAGGCAGTGTGAGTCGATCACATTGCCTTTGCAATCTTTTACTTCCTGCCTCCCCAAGCCAGGCCAGGCACGTACAAGCGCCGGACTCGCAAGACTTCATCTCCGTCGTCAATTCTTATGTCGGAGAGGAAGTTCTAGGCCAGCCAATCGCTGCCTGGCTGGCTGGGGAAGTGGAGAAATCGGTGTGATGGCTTGTGGGGGCACAGGGAGGAAGAAAGAAAGGCAGGGAGAGAGAGAGAGAAAGAAAGACAGGCATGCAGGGGAAGAGAGAGAAAGAAAGGCAGAAATAAAGAGGGGGGCGGGGGGAGAGAGAAAGAAAGAAGGGCAGGCAAGAAAGAAAAGGGGAGGGGCAGAAAGAAAGAAATATTGGATTTACAGTCAAAAGAAGGAAGTGCAACCAGAGACTCATGAAATCACCTGATAAAAAGATAAGAAAAATGATTTTATTTTCAATTTAGTGATCAAAATGTGTCCGGTTTTTTTTGAGAATTTATATCTGCTGTCTATATTTTGCACTATGGCTCCCTTTTACTAAAGTGCGATAATGGTTTTTAGCGCAGGGAGCCTATGAGCATCGAGAGCAGCACGGGCATTCAGCGCAGCTCCCTGCGCTAAAAACCATTATCGTAATTTAGTAAAAGAGGAGAAGGGTATATTTCTCTATTTTTGTATAGTTGTTCCTGAGGTGACATTGCATAAAGTCATCTGCCTTGACCTCTTTGAAAACCTGTGGAATATAAATGATAATTAACATTTTCTCTGTGTACGGTGTGCTTTATGGTTTTTTTTAAATTTTATTGTTGGTAGATTATTTGACTTGGTCATTTTAAAAAGTAGCTCGCAAGCCAAAAAAGTGTGGGCACCTCTGCTGTACTGTCTTGAAGAAAGATTTGGCCTCTGAAAGATAATTGAAAAATGAATTAGTCCAATAAAATGGTATTTTCTTATTTCTCATTATTTGTTTTATTTCTATTTGTTAATTTGTAAAGTGGTGATTTGTTATGTAAAGTGGTGATTTGTTGTAGCAGATTTTTCCATTTACATCTACTGTCTTTATATTTTGCACAGTATTAGAGGTCGTGTCACTGTTTCTGTGGTGTTGCATTGTATTCAGAATCTGGTTTCTTGGTTCAGTTTAACTTTTGTCTACATAGTTCTATTTTTAGTTTGTGGTTATTCCATGTTGGGCGAGGGTGTATCTGTCTGTGTTTGAAAAGGACATGGCTTTCTGTTAGCATCGACTATACAGGATCAATTGGCTGTTCAGGATCTGGCTTGTTTAGTTTTACAATAAGTGTGTTGGTGTTCTAGTGCTCACTGCAGTGTTTAAGATGCTGCCTGAAACTAGGTGCACCCTTGTTGTGTGGCTCATGGATTATTACTAAAAATATTTTTTTTTATATAGAGGGGGTTGTTAAAAAATGATCAGCACTGGCTGTCATATATACTAGGTACGCCACTGGATTTAATGACCATATTCTAACTTTACTGTTGATGTAGGTGTTGTCCCCTACACACCCCCCCCCCACACACACACACTAAAGAATTAAATTAAAGTTGTATTATCATCAAGCAGCTTTCAAATGACATTATAAGCAAATAAAAATAAAATATTTTAATACATTGCTAATTATTACCTGCATCTTTACCTAAACTGTTTTAACCTAGTTCTCACTTTGCACTATAGCAAAATAAAAAAGTAGCAAATAAAGATCAATCACTCAGGTCTCCTTCATGGCTCAGTAACACCTCTCCATAAATTATGTGGAAGAGGTCTGGAAGTGGGGATAGCACCTATTTCATATCCTCAGTGAGACCTCAGGAAGGAACTTAGTGATCAAAATATTATTAGAGGTGATATAGAGCAGGGGTGCCCAAAAGGTCGATCACGATCAACCGGTATATCACGAAGGCAACGCGAGTCGATCATGTTGCCTTCGCGTTCTACTTGCTTCCTGACTCAGAAGCGCTGAGTCGACCAACTTCCGCCCCTCAACATCAATTTTGATGTCAGAGAGGAAGTTCCGGGCCAGCTAATCTCTGCCTGGCTGGCCCAGAACTTCCTCTCTGACTTCAGAAATGACTTTGGGGAGAGGAAATCTGGTTGGCTCAAGGCTTCTGTATGGGGAAGCAGGAAGAGCTTGGGGCCTGTTCCCCGATGGCGGCGACAGTGGCTTGGGAGCAGGCAGGGAGACAGAAAGAAAGAAAGGGGGGCAGGGAGAGAGAAAGACAGACAGAAAGAAAAGGGGGCAAGGAGACAGAAAGAAAGGGGAGGGGGACAGGGAGAGAGGAAGAAAAAGTTGGCGGAGGGAATGAGGTCTGAAAGCATACAGCAGGCTGAAAGAAGGAAAGAAATATTGGATGCACAGTGCAACCAGAGACTCATGATATTCACCAGACAAAGATGGGAAAAATGATTTTATTTTCAATTTAGTGATCAAAATGTGTCCGTTTTGAGAATTTATATCTGCTGTCTATATTTTGTACTATGGTCCCCTTTTACTAAACCGCAATAGCGTTTTTTAGCTCAGGGAGCCTATGAGCATCGAGAGCAGCGCAGGGCATTCAGCGCATCTCCCTCCGCTAAAAACCGCTATCACGGTTTAGTAAAAAGGGAGGGGTATATTTGTCTATTTTTGTATAGTTGTTCCTGAGGTAACATTGCATAAAGTCATCTGCAATGACCTCTTTGAAAACCTGAAGAATATAAATGATAATTAACATTTTCTCTGCGTATAGTGTGTTTTGTGTTTTTTTTTTATTTTATTGTTGGTAGATCATTTTGACTTGCTTTGGTAGATCATTTTAAAAGTAGCTTGCAAGCCCAAAAAGTGTGGGCACCCCTGCTATAGAGCCATTTCTTGTATGACTGGATGAGCTATATTTACCTTTTTTTTTTAGTTGTTTAAATTCATGCAGAAAGAAATGGTTAGATTGGACCTAATGACTTCATTAACGTATTTCCCTTTTTTAAAACCTCTATACTATTTGAAAGAGGGTAAATATCTAATTATTCCCTTCTAGATTTGGATACTTCTTAAATTTAGTAAAAATATTCTGGCACAAGTGTCAAACCTTAAAGGAAGTCATATTGAGCATTGGAAAATAATAATAATTAACTAATAAAAATATTACACATTTAGGGCTCTTTTTACTCAACTGTGATAGCGGTTTTAGTGTGCGCTTAGCGCGCACAGAATTGCCACGCACACTAGACGCTAATGCCAGCATTGAGCTGGTGTTTGTTTTCCCGCGTAGTGCGGGGGTTTGCATGCGCTAAAAATGCTAGCGCACCTTAGTAAAAGAGAGGGTTAATTTTCCGCACCACCAAATTTCCCCATCCCGCCCCACCCAGCTACTTTTTCATGCCACCCGGCTGGAAAAAATTTCTGAGGAGAACACTGCACTTACAAGTATGAGAGAATGAATGCGGAGTGTTTGGGGTTTAGTAATACATTTAATAGGGTATGGAGCCCATTGATTGCATTTGTTGAATCGCACTAACTGTCATGCATCTCCTCTTGTATTAGAGTTCCTTGCATATCCAGGGTGGGTGGGTGGGGGGAGGGAAAGGTATTCTGATTACTAAAATTACTTAATTATAATATTTTAATTCCATAATGTCTTCATCTATTAGTTTGGGGAGGGGGGAAATGATTGTTTTATGTATTAAATTGTGTATTTAAAGTGCCTTCTTCTTAGTGTTTATGTCTAAATTAATTGTATGGCACTGACAAAGTTTTAAAATTAATAAAGATTTAAAAAAAAAGAATGTGCATATTATTCTCGTATGTAACCAAACATTTGCAAGGAAATTTAAGGATGAATAAAGCTCCTATTGCCAAGACTCGTGTATTGAGTTGTAGGAACTGCCTTCTTCTATATTGTGTTTGCCTGGAGACCTCTGGAAACACAGAATAGAGCAGGTGATGGCCAACGGGGGATCCTGCTTGCCTGTCTCTGCTCCTGTCAGTGTGGTTAAGCAGTCCAGTCTTATCCCTCGGTATCATTCATGAAATGAGATTTAGGAGAGAATCGGGTAGTATTGGGCAGGAGACCGCATTAGTCTCCTGCATTGCAGCAATGTGTCTAAGCTGTGATGCTGGTCTTTTGTGGCTAATATTTCCTCGTGGTATGCATAGAGTTACCATGGCTCCAGAAAAAGGAGGATAGATTGAGACATCTGGGTTTTACTTCCACAATGGAAGTACTGTAAAATCTGAATGTCTCAATCTGTCCTCCTTTTTCTGGAGCCATATGGTAACCCTAGGTATACATATTGTTAGGGGGATTTAGCTGGCAATTTTGTAATTTCCATTTTATAACTAGCACTAAATTTGTTCTCTCTTTGAAATGGTGGTTCTCCAAGTGAGTAGTTATAAGTTGCACTGGTAATCAAGCATTAAAACTTGAATTAAAATATCAGTTTTGTATCTGCATTACTTAGGTTAGAACTCTTGACTTTCCGTCACTAACTTTGTTCGGAATTCATGTGGCTATAAATAGAAAGAGTCTGAAGATGAATATTTCTTTTATTTCTTCTAGAAAATAGTTATTAGTTCCTTGCCGACTTAACTTCTGTCTTGATTACTTTTATCAAATATTTTATTTTTCAGACTGAAAATTTTGAAATGCCCAGGGTTAGTTTCAGTAGAATTGAAGGACTATTGGAAGGATACTTCTTTATTGAAGCAATCGACGAACTGAGTAGTTTGTTACCATATTGTGTCCCTCCTGTGCATTTCCTGCAAACATTAATAGAACACTTACTACAGGTAAGCGCAAAAAGTTTCTTGTTGTGATGAATAACCAATCTAGAAATTCTGAAGATTTTCAGACACTTTTTTGTTTATTTTGTATGTATGCTAAATTCCATTTCTAAACTCTCCCCTCCCCCCCTCTGGAATTAATACATAAAATTAGGGCTATACCGAATATTCAGATTTGATTCAATTTGGCCCCAAATAGTGCCCCTAATACATTATTTGCATTTAGCCATATAATGATTCAAATTTGAAAATGTACAATCTAGAGCTCAGCTGTGCTAAATCCTACTGAAATATACACTGGGTCTCTGCTTTTTATTATTTGTTAAGCTCAATTCCCATTATTTGTATTCAGTTTTCATATTTGTATTCAGTTTTCATATTTGGCTGAATAGTAAAAAATATGTTGTTCAGTACAGCTCTACAATAATGTATAGTCACTATATAGCAGAGCATATTTGAATGACTGCTTGCCTTTTTTTTAGGAATAATCTACAATTAAACTACAAACAAATTCCAAAATATGCTACTGTATTATAAAGATAAATGTGTTTCTTGCATCATGTTGTTGAATTTTTTTGAACTTTTTATCAATAATTTTGGGAAAATAATTTGTGGGGGAAAATCTAATGTTTAATATTTTGTAAAGAAATGTGGTGGCTGTGTTAGTCCACTCTTTAAAGTAATATGTAGAAATAAAAACATAAAGGAGAAATATAATACCATTTTTATTGGACTAATTTAGGGCTCTTTTTGCAAAGGTATGCTAAGCGTTTTAGCGCAAGCTAAATATTAGCGTGCTTTAACCACTCACTAAAACGCTAATGCATGCATGTTAGTATATGGACACGTTAGCGGTTAGCACGAGTGTGTATATTTAGCACGCGCTAAATACACGCTAAAACGCATAGCGCACCTTAGTAAAGTGGGGGTTAGTGTAGTTTATGATTAGCTTTGAAAGGTAATCCCTTCAGATGAGAAATAAGCAGATGTTGGCAAAATCAATATATATAAGAGAAACATGAAAGCATTTCAGTGGTAGTTGGAGACAGGTGACAAAGCAGTTGAATTTCTTTGTAGTGGGAGAGAAAACAAGGTCCTTGTTGAGTCCTGTCTGGTGGGTATCAAAATATTTTATGTTGCTTGGCTTTGGGACTGAACTACAGGGAGCTCTAACTCTCTAAGGTAGGAGGAGCATGTGGTCAGATAAGTGTTTGGATTTCTGCAACTCCCGGATTGCGGGAAGGGATTGAACACCTAGCATACTGAATCCTCTAGGACAGGGGTGTCCAATGTCGGTCCTCGAGGGCCGCAATCCAGTCGGGTTTTCAGGATTTCCCCAATGAATATGCATGAGATCTATTTGCATGCACTGCTTTCAATGCATATTCATAGGAGAAATCCTGAAAACCCGACTGGATTGCGGCCCTCAAGGACCGACATTGGACACCCCTGCTCTAGGAACTAACAGAAAGAAGATTATCGATGCATCAGAAGTGACGCCTCGAAAGAAAGATTCTACCGAGGCTGGCTGTGAGCAGCCTGTTTTTTTGTGCAGCGTCCGGCTGGCCAGCTGTGGTCGGGTACAGAAGAGAGGGAGGGAGGGAGCAAGGGGGTTTACAGCTCAGGCTTAGTGCCTGTTTCTGCCACTAAGGGGCTTGAAGGAGGAGGATTTGAGGCTCAGAACTGCTGGTGCTTCGGGGCAGGAGACTATTAGACAAGGTTCCTAACACATTCTCAATTAGCCAGAAAACAGATATCCAGTATCCACCAATCCCCATGGGTGCCAAATAGTTGAGATTCTACTGTATAAAACAGATGAATTTTTTTTTTTTTAATCTTTATTCATTTTCAAAACTCATACAAACCACAAACAAAGTATACAATCGGAAAAAACATATAACAGCACTTATCTTCGAACAAATACTAAACAAAATATTTTTCTCCCCCCACCTCCCTCCCACCCTCTCTGGATGTGCATAAAGACCATTAAAGAATTAAAGATTCATCAATTAATCGGTCTTTTGTTTAACAAATGTCTCTAATGGACTCCATATTATTTTAATATTCTCCCTCGTTATTCATGGGGGATACGGGCAGAGCCGGACCGCGAATGGCAAAAAACCGCGATTATCCGGCTCTGACCCACCCCCACCTCCCTGCTGCCTTCCCGGCCTTACCTGGTGGTCTAGAGGGCTTTCGGGGCAGGAGCGATCTTGCAACGCTCCTGCCCCGTGCAGATCGCCATGAGGAAATGGCTGCTGTGAGTTCCCGTAGTCTCTCGAGACTACGACGGGAACTCCTGTAGGAAGATCGCTCCTGCCCCGAAAGCTCGCTAGACCAGGTAAGGCTGGGAAGGCGGCAGGGAGGTAAAAAAATGTTTTTTTTTAATTTTCCCCCTCCCCAGAAAAAAATTGCGATTATGTGAAATTGCGAGTGCAGAAACCGCGAATGGGGAGTGGGAAGTGTATTTGTTCTGCATACATTCTTTCATATCTGTAATACAAACAGAGTGTTTCCCAACAAAAAGAATAATTTAATCTATCCCAGTTCTTCCAGTTTCTGGTTATCAACTGCTTGGCCACCCCTGTCATAATCAGAAGAAGTCTGCTTTTATATATGTCTATTGGATTCCTAGCTTTCAACTATGTCCCAAATAGGACTACATCATAAGACAATGGTATTGAGACCTCGAATACCATACTAATTTTTCCCATATTGCTTTCCAAAAATTGAGTATCAAGGGACAATAAAACAACAAGTGATCTAGTGTCCCTACATCAAGATGACAGTGCAAGCATCTATTAGACTTTGAACTATCCAACTTTTATAAACGAACTGGGGTCCAAAAAATTTTATATAGATCACGGTTCTTCATCCGCCGGTCCGCAGAAAATTCCTGCCGGTCCGCGCAGGGTCGGCGAGATCGATGCCATTAAATTTTCTGCCCCGGTGGTGTTCGCAGAAATCTTCTGTTCCTCCCAGCCTCGGGAGATCAAGACAGGCTGCCGACGTCGGGCATTCCCTCTGTGAGTCTCGCCTATGCGGAAACAGGAAGTTGAAACAAAATAGGCGGGACTCAGAGGAAAGATCCCGACGTTGGCAGCTTGTCTTGATCGCTGCCCCTGCCGAGTCGCTGAAGAGGGCTGCGGGGAAAGTGTAGGTAGAAAGGAGATGGTCAGCGTGTGCAGGGGGGGGGTCAGCGTGTGGATTGGGGCCATCAGCAGCGTCTGTGCTGAGAGTTTGCCCACGTACAGGATGCGGCGGGTAGGGGCCTCCGGCTCGTCTTGGGGCGGCAGGGCCTGCGGTGCAAAGCAGTTTTTGCCGGCTTGAGGGGGTCGTGAATGTGCAGGGAGCCTTCAACAGTGGCTGTCTCCTCTCCTAGCAGCTCTGTACTTACCAGGGCAGTGATTCACTTCGGCAACGTCCCCTTTCCTCAGAGGCGGCAACGGACCCAAGGCTGCCTAAGGAAATCACTGCTGCAGGCAAGTACTGACAGCTGCTGGAAGGAGAGGAAGCCACTGTTGGAGGCTGGGAAGCTGCTGGATAAAGGGAGAGCTGCTACTGCACCTGGAGGGAGGTAGAAGGAGAGATGCTGCTGGGAGGGGAAGAGGGAAAGGGATGGGAAGAGAGCTACTGTTGGATAGGG
Source organism: Geotrypetes seraphini (assembly GCF_902459505.1). NCBI lineage: Eukaryota > Metazoa > Chordata > Amphibia > Gymnophiona > Dermophiidae > Geotrypetes > Geotrypetes seraphini. The sequence goes on along the minus strand of NC_047084.1, from coordinate 5,661,630 downwards.
GGAATAGGAAAAAAGTAAGGAAACAGCTGGCCTGGAGTTTACAGGAGGGTAAAGGGGGTCAGGGTGGAATGGAGAGATCAGATGAGAGAAAGGGGAGAGAGAGGAATGAGAAAGTAGAGAGAGATTGATGCTGGAAAGGGGGTCAGCAGAGAAATGAGAGAGGGATAAAGATGCTAGATCTGGTGTAGGAGAGAGAAAAATGAAAAAAGCAGTGAAGCTGGAATGAATGATGAAAAAAGGGGAGAGGGGCATAGAAAGAAGTCAGATACATATGGAAGGGGAGAGGGCAGACAGTGGATGGAACGAGCAGACGCTGGAAGGAAAAGAGTGAAAAGAAGATGAAAGCAGAGACCACAAAAGGTAGAAAAAAATCATTTTATTTCTATTTTGTCATTACAATATATCAGATTTGAAATATATATCCTGTTAGAGACATAACTGGGGACTGCAAAGCCTAACAGTATTCCTGTCATGTGTTGACTGCAGTATTCTGTTAGCATGATATTTCTGTGTAGCATTCTGTAATAATTTGGCTTGTTCAGTTTTCTTGATAGTAGAGGGGATATATGTAAAGGGGAGGGGAGACAGGGGTTTTGTTGGTCCTTGCTCTGAATATTTATATTTATAAAATGACAATTGTACAGAATATTGTTTCTTTTTATACTTTAATAAAATACGTTCAATATAAACTGAGGCTTGTGCAGATGGGATCAGATGGTTTGTGGGGACCGAGCTTGCGGAGACGGGGCGGAAATGTGTTTTTTTATTTCGGTCTTAGTAGTTTGCCGGTCCACAAAATAATTCTTTTATTTCTGCCGGTCCACGGGTGTAAAAAGGTTGAAAAACTCTGTCATAGATGCTAGTGCTGTACTTCTCATTCTCCAAGTTAAAATCTGTGGCGATTGTGTAGCAGAAATATGCTGCTTTGTTTCAATGCTCCAAATGTCTTTTAAACTTGTTTTAGGGGTTTTTTTGCCAAATATTCAGATATTAATTTATACCACTTAGCGGCCTGATGTCCTTGAAAATATGTCTGGAAACTACACTGATTTTTTTTTTTTTTTTTAAGTTGCGCCAATCAGGGAACCCTTTCTGAATGGCCTGTTTCAGCTGCAACCATTTATAACATTGAGACTTTGATATTTCAAATAATTGTTGCAATTGTAGTAAATTTACCATTTTCCTGGTTGAAATCACATCATCTAAAGTACATATACCTGCCTGCAACCAATGTTTTCAGAGGATTTTAGACTCGTCAATTTGTATCTTGGAGTGTAACCATAGGGTTTGACACGTAGATTGCTGTATTGAAGTAGAAGTTAAGGTATTTATATATTTTAATGTCTTATTGTATATTCGAGGAAGCTTGATACGCAAAATATGGTTTAAGACGTAATGGGGCCAAGAGATGACTTTCCAGTATCAACCAATCTGGTAGATTCTCCATGAGTTCAGGAAGGATCCAATACATACCCTGACGCAAAATAAAGGCTTGATGATACCTGTAAAAATTTGGAAAATTTACCACTCCCGCCGATTGTGATTTTTGTAAAGATACTAAGGGCTCCTTTTACAAAGCCGCGCTAGAGCCTTAACACGCAGAATAGCTCACGCGCTAGCCGCTACCGCCTCCTTATGAGCAAGCAGTAGATTTTCAGCTAGGGCACACTATAGCGCGTGCTAATCTGGTGCGTGCGTTAAAAATGCTAGCGTACCTTTGTAAAACTAAACTCAGAAAAAACAAAATTCTTCGTAGCCGTGCCACACCCACTTGACAACAAAACTTTGCTGTGCATCAACAAACTCAGTTATCCTATCCAATCTACTATGAAGGTACTAGGTGTAATACTGGACCAGGGCCTAACCATGAAGGACCAGGTGGACTCATTGGTTAGAAAGGGTCTTTTTACTCTTTGGAAACTTCGGTCCATTAGAGCATATTTTGATGCTGCATCTTTCAGAATTCTGGTTCAATCCCTTATACTGAGTAAACTTGACTATTGTAATATAGCCTACCTAACAATTTCCAAGAAGAACTTGTGCAAAATGCAGCGATCAGGATGATTTGGGGTTTGAAGAAGTTCGACCATGTAACTCCTTCCTACCGACTCCTGCACTGGCTGCCAATGGAGGCTCGGGTAAAATTCAAATTTGAATGTTTCTGCTATAAGGTACTTTCCAGCCTAGCCCCCAGATATATAACCGACCTTTTCTCTTTCTCAACCAATCGTCTTAAGAGAAGCTCAAACTTGAATTTGGTTTCACTGCCGGTTAAAGGATATAAATTTAAAAAACACCATAAATATCTCTTCTCTTACCAGGTGGCGTTATGGGGGTAAAGATCTGAAACAATTACTCATGCTTGCAAATACTTATGGGGAATTTAGAAGAAACCTAAAAACATATTTGTTCCTAAAGTACTTAAGCAGTTACACTGAACAATCTTTACCCACAATAACTGACGGCTAAATCTCAACTCAACTAGCACTACTAAATCTGTAACTTTTTAATTATTGCAAACCGCATAGAACTTCACGGTATTGCGGTATATAAACTGTTATTATTATTATTATTAAAAAGAGCCCAAATGCTATTCTAGCAGTTTTACCTAGCCAAAGAAATTTTGTAAGAATCCCATTTAATTTCTTATAAAAGGAACTTTGAAAATATACTGGTAACATACTCATTTGGTAACAAACCACAGACAAAATCATCATTTTAATGGTTTCTCTTCTCCCACCAAGAAAGATGTAATAGATTCCATTGCTCACACATTTCTTTGACTTTCAATAATGATTTTTCATTTACTGTCATTACGTCTTCCAGTGTTTTTTGAATCATTATACCGAAATATTTTATTCCCTCTTCCTTCCAAAAGAATGGGAATGGATCAAATAAACCTTTTGCACAGTATACATTCAATGGAAGAACCTCTGATTTACTCCAATTTTATCTTATATCCAGAAAATTTTACAAAATGATCAATAAATTCCAGTAAATGAGGGATGGTTGATTCAGGATTTTTCAAATGAAGCAAAATATCATCTGCATAAGCTGAAACTTTATAATCTTGACCTGCACATGGAATTCCCTGTATTTCATTTGCCTGTTGTATAGCCAACAACAAGGGTTCCAAAACAATATCAAAAAGCAAAGGAGATGGGGACATCCTTGTCTAACTCTTCTCTTTAGACAAAAATGCTCTGAGAATGTATTATTAATATATAATCTGGCAGAAGGGGAACTGTACAAAGTTTGAATCATCTGAATAAATCCGGACCCTATTCCAAACCAATCCATTGCTTGATACATATTTTTCTACTCTTACACGATCAAAGGCCTTTTCTGCATCCAAAAAGACAGAGAAGGCCAGATCATCCATTGTTTTTGCTAAATTAGCATATGAAATGCCAATCTGGTGTTATTTTCAGAATGTCTTTGAGCAACAAAACCCGTTTGGTGCATTCCAGTCATATAAGGGAGAACCTTAGCTAACCTCAGAGCCAATAATTTAGCCAGAATTTTTCCAACCACATTAATTAAAGAAATAGGCCTGTAGTTTGAAACCAACATGAGATCTCTGTTTGGCTTTGACAAAACTATTGTTAAAGCTTCTGCCATAGTACCTGATATCTGACCTTTCGTCAGTTGTGATTGATATAACTTAAAAAGATGAGGTAACAGTATGGTTTGAAAAGATTTGAAAAACTCCACTGTGAATCCATCACTATCTGGAGTGGATCTAGCTCTGAGAGACTTCAATGCTGCCTGGAGTTCTGTAAATGATATAGGCGTTTCAAGTTTTTCTTTTTATATGCTCTGGAATCTTTGGCCCATTAATTAAATGTAAAAATTACCTTCCTTCATTTTCTTTATTTGAATATAGCTCTGAAGAATATAAAGCTTTATAATAATCCAAAAATTGTTTTAACACGTCCCCAATGTGGGTATAAATTTTACCTTTTTAATCTTTAATAGCCGCAATCTTTGCTCTTCTCTTTTTAGCTTTAAGATAGTTAGCTAATACTCTTCCCGCTTTATTCGAGTTTCCATAACACACAGCTTGCTGACAAAACAAATCTTTAACTGGGCATTCAAAGTATCTTGTTCACATTTTAAAGCCAATTGATTATTAAACTTCCATACAGGTTTATTAGAATCTTCTTCAGTAAACTGATATTCTATCCAAATTCCAGCATGATCCGACAAAATAATCGGATCTATGTTAGCTTTTGTAACCTGTTGAATTAAATGATCTGAAAAAAAATAATCAATTCTTGAAAATGATTTATGAACCTGGGAACAAAATGAAAATTCACGAGCATTAAACTGAAAAATCCACCTTATATCCTTCAATCCACATGTATGTTTAAGATTATCCAAACCTAATGATTTTAATTGCTTACTCGGTTGTTTATCCATTAATGGATCCATGACAGCATTGAAGTCTCTAGCCATGACTAAATTAGTCATAGCCAATGACAGAATTAATTGTTGGAGTTTTTTAAAGGAATCTGCCTGATTTGAGTTAGGTGCATAAATATTAAGAAGCGTCAGGGTATCATTTCCTGAAGTCATATTAACATTGAGCCATCTGCCCATGGGATTAGCCCGAAAGTTATCAAATGTAGCAAAAATCTTTCTATTGACCAGGATTGTCACACCTGCCTTCTTCCCTATTGCTGGTGCAAAAAACAATGTTTTACCCACCCCCCTTCCAATTTGGCCGCTTTGATTGCTGATAGATGGGTCTCCTGTATGAAATATGTCTACCTGTTGCTGTTTCAGACAATTAAATACCTTTTTCCTTTTGATGGAATGATTGAGTCCATTAACGTTCAAGGAATAGAATTTTAAAGGCATTTTATTTGATTACTAGTCTTATAGCCCGTTACATTAACGGGTGCTAGAATATATGTGTGTGTGTCTGTCTTTATTGCTTTCTCTCTCTCCTTAGCTGCTTTCTTTCTTTCTGTCTTTCTTTTTCCTTGGCTGTCCATCACCACCCCTTGCCTGCTCCCCCTGTCCATTCTCCCTTCCTTTTACCTCCACTGTGTCCACCACCACCCCTTCACTGCTCTCCTTATGCAGCAGCAGCCCTTCTCCCTTTGTTTTACCTCCCCCCTGTCCTTCTCCCCCTGTCCAACATTAGGCCTCCGTTCCTTTTTCTTCACCCCCCTGTCTATCAGCGCCTCTTTCCTTCTCCCCCTGTCCAGCAGTAGGCATCCCTTCCTTTTTCTCCCCCCCCTTCTTATCCCTATGATACACTTACCTTGCTCTGCCCCTGATCAGAGGTTCCCGACAGCTGCCCAGTTGCACCCATTGGAAAAGTTCCCTCTGCCGCATCCCACACACCTCCTGACACGACTCCCGCTGTCTTTCTTTCTGTCTGTCTCTGTCCCTGGCCCCCTATGTCTTTCTGTGTATCTCCCTGACCCTGTGTCTTTCTTCATTTCTTTCTATCTCCCTTCCTCCCTCTGTCTGTCAGTCCAAAGCAGCATTCCCTCCCCCTCTATTTCCCTCCCCCACACCAGTTCCCTACAGCAGCATTAGCATTTCCTCTACCCCCCTTTCCCTTCCCGCGGTACAGGCTACGAACCTGGCAATTCCAGCGTGTGCAGCAGTCTTCACATGCTGCTTTGGGTCCTTCTACTGGCCTGATTTACTCTGGCACGTCACTGATGACATCATCAGAGATGCGGCAGAGCAAATCATGGCAGTAGAAGGGCCCGAAGCATCGTGTGAAGACTGCTGCACACGCTGCTTGAATCGCCAAGGTAATCGGATCCGCGAGAAGGGAAGGGGGGACGGCAAAGGACTCTGGTCCCGATCCGGGGCGGAAAGTTGCTGGGCTCCTCGGTGGGGACGCTGAGCGGCCGCGATCCCTCTCCTCCGAGACACCCCTGCCCCCCCCCCCCGCTGGAGGAACGGAGATCGGCGGCTGGCTGCGGTCCCGGCTTGTGGAGGCATCGGCGGCTGGTGACGTAAGCGCGCATGCGCACTCCTACCTAAGGTGCCCTTCATCTCACGGAAAACAGACGCACGCAGACGGGAGTGCACATGCGTGGCCTAGCATTTTATTATATTAGATTACGCGTTAATAAATGAACCCTTAATTTCCCTTTGAGCAAATAGAAAAATAAAATAAACGCACACATCCAAAACCCAAATTCAAAATACCCCCATTTCCCTCACCAAACATTACATTACATTTCATTAGTGATTTCTATTCCACCATTACCTTGCGGTTCAAGGCGGATTACATAAGCTTTATCAGGAGGTTATAAGAATTGTAACTTTACATAAGAATTGTCATAGGAATTACATAAGAATTGTCGGGAACTTGAGGTGATACATGTTGGGTAATTAGAAACATTTTAGATTTGAAAGGGGTAGATGGTGTGGTAGGTGAAGATTGGGAAGGAATTGGTCGTGTTAAATAGGTTTTATGTATTTTTGAAGAGTAGGGTTTTAGTTTCTTTTTTGAAGGTTTTGTAGTCCCATCCCAACATATAACTCAAAAGCTTGTATGCAGACATGTAGACTACTGTTCTCCCCCAAGCACCCTAAATTCATCCCTAAATTAACCCATTATGTATCATTTAAAATGAATAATTTAAGTTCAATTTCCAGAAAATTTTATCATATAATAAAATTTAAAAGCAAGTTATATTATTAACAGAAAACATGGAAGTCCCGCCCCTCTTCCAAGAAACTCATTTCCACTGGCTCTTGAAAAAACCCACTGTGACTTCCACAACAGCACTATCAACGAAAAATAGAAAAACATTAAATAAAAAATTTAAACCTCATTCCTCTTGTTTGTAAATTATTTTGATCACCTTCCTTAAGATAACTGATTAATAAAAAAATATATGTAAAGTCTGTAGACTTAATCCAATGAGTCTTAGTGCTCCCTTAAGACATATGGTCCAGATGCTGATTAATGAACTCCTGGAGTGTAACTGGGCTCTCATAGTGAGTAGTTTTATTGTTGAATGTAATTTTCATGATCGCTGAGTACAGCAGACTGTACTTAACTCCCAACTGCCTTAATTGAGGTCTGAGAAGCAAGAACTGTTTTCTTCGGCTTGCAGTTGCCTTGGCAAAGTCAGGTAGAATATGAATTTTATTGTCTTGCCATTTTAAGGAGTTAGATTGTTTAGCCTTAGATAAAATATCCAGTGCCTGTCTAAAACGAAGTGACTTGCATATTATGGGCTTGGAACCGTTATGCCTGTTAGAAGCTTGCGATGGTATTCTGTGTGCTCTCTCTATTTCAAGTGGAAATTGCAGGTTAGGAGAGAGCAACTTCGGCAACATTTCTTCTACAAAAGAAATAATGTTTGTACCTTCGATCCCTTCAGGAAGCCCTAATATCCTGATATTACTCTTTCTACTTCTATTATTAGCTTCCTCCAACTCCCTTGTGATATGAGCCACATATTTATAATCCGATTGAAATTTATTCAAATGACCTTCCGTTTCAGTTACCCAGTGTTCCAACTGATCTGTCTTAAGCTCACACATTTTCATCTGTTTTGACAGAGTATGTATTTCTTCCTGTACATTATCCAACTTAGCTGTTTTATCCTGCAGCAAACCTCTAATCGATTTTAGTTCCTCCATCAGCTGTTCTGAAGTGTCCTTCTGGAGGGGCACTTTAGACGGAGTTGGTGGATCTGGCTTTTGCCGTTTTGCTGTACTCCCAGCAACAAACGCTGCTTCCAACCTGGTCTGACTTCCAGTTGCCATATTTGCTGTAGGTGATATTATCAAAGAAATTATTCACTTTTAAAGTGAAAATTAGTGCTGATAAATTAGCAGAATGGTGCAGTTGACAGAGGAGCTACAGAATCACCCGGACATCTTTTCTGCAGGCAAGCCACATTCCCTATAAAACAGTTGTATTAACAAACTTCCTGGCTATAAGGGTTAAAAAGGAGACGTATAAATATTTACACCACTAGGAGGCAAAGACCCATTATTAAGGTGGCCCTATGTTCAGTGGAACTAAAAGAAGCCCCAAACAGTGAAGCAGTCGCCAAAAGAGTAATTCTAGACAGAATGCATTTATCCATAGGGCCTTTCACAAAACTAAATGGAATAATGGACTTAGATTTCACCTTTCATTTACCCGTATGTTCAAAGTGCAAACTCGCAGCAGATCAAAAATATTCCAACAGTACTCCAAGAGGCTCCCAAACAGTACGGTCTGCCACTTTGGCCATGCACATACAACAGCAAGCCATAGCAAAGATGGATTTTTGTGTGCCTTATATAAGGCCCCTGATGTCAGCAAAAGTGTTTTCTGCACTGCCTGTTGGTAGCTGACCTTGCGCAATTGTTGGCTGACCCCTAGGATTACTAATCTGCACTCCTCTACCAGTAACTGTATGAAGAGTATTTTCAGGACAAGGGTGCTGGAACACATGAACTGCATCAAGAGGAAAATCAAAGTCAAATGTCTGGTAAAACATTTCATATGATGATGGATAATCTTTTGAGGATTTTGGGGTAGCATTTGTACAGTGACCAGTTCATGGAACAGATGAGAATAGCAGAGAAATGGTAGAAAGAGGAAAACTATTCTTTTTGAATTTTTCCCTGTGCAAAAGAGAGGTTGAAGTCTGGAAATGGATGCAAATCTCCTGACCTAGTTTGTCATTAGAAAGTACCTAGTGTAGAAATCATAATATCTCTCCTGCAGAGGATCAGGTTTTATGACATTTGAACTCTAGCAGAAAAGAAACTTCCTCTCATTTGCTGTGAGTGGATCCCATGCAAAGGTCATTCTGTTGACTGAAGTGGTGACTGTTGAATTATACTTTGAACCCAAGTAGAGAATGACACAGGGACAAATTTGTCCCCATCCCCACAGGATCTTTCTCCATCCCCGTCCCCTGAGTTCTGTCCCTATCCATGCCCCACCCTGCAATCTCTGTCCTCATCTACACAAGCCAAGTTTGTCAATGAAAGCTGGTTGGTTAGAGTTTTTTGTTTTGAAGGTTAGAAGGAGTATTTTATAGGTGAGACAATGAGTAATGTGTAACCTGTGTGCTTTACAAAGAAGGGGAGTGACATGATCATATTTATTTTTTGCATGGTAAATTAATTTAACAGCTGTATTTAGCAGTAGTTGTAAACGATGGATTTCTTTCTAGGTTATTACGGTAATCTATGTTTGAAATTACAAGGGAATGAATCAATGTTGATGGGGGGAGGTGGGGTCGAGAAGGTAAGTGATGGAACAAATGAACCTTAGCTTGTGAAAACATTTCTGTGTGTGTGCTAATTTGTTGATGGAAGCTGAGTTACTTATCAAGAATTATTCCGAGGAGTTTGATTTTGGTATCAATTTGAATTGGAGAGGAGTCAATACAGATGGGTAGGCATATACATTCCTCTGTAGAATTTGCGAAAAGAACACCGGTTGTTTTAGAGACTTCAGTAAGAGTTTGTTAAGCTGGAGTTTTTAATTAATTTATATTATTTCGTCAGGTGATGTCGCCGGCATACATGAACACAGTGAATCCTATAAATTCTGTTAAAGTAAGTAAAGGGGTAAAGAAGATGTTAAAGAGTAGGGGTGAGAGGATTGAACCCTGAGGGATTCCATAGCTTTGATAAATGGTAGATGATGTGGAGTCATTAAAGCTGATGGAGAAACTTGTAGTTTCGGTTTTGGAAATAAGAGGGAAACCACTGCAGAACTGTTCCGGAAATGCCAATAGATTCTAGTATTTTAAGAAATAGAGTATGATCAATGGTGTCAAAGGCAGATGTAAGATCTAAGGATATCAGAATGGAAGATTTGCGATGATCTTTGAAGTAGAGAATAGAAGTTGTCAGACCTATGAGAGTTCGGTAGAGTGATTTTTTTGAAATCCAGTTTGGTATGGGTGGAAAGCATTGGTTTTTTCAGCAAAATTGGATAGCTGATTAAAAACCAGTTTTTCGACGAGTTTAACTAGAAAAGGTAGGTTTGCGATAGGTCAATAGTTGGTGATCTGGTCTTTGGGTATGTTTGTTTAAGGTTTGGAAAAACAAGGGCGGATTTCCATGATGTAGGCATAAAGCCTGTAGAGAGGATTTTATTAATCATGTTGTGTAGAAATGGGCCAAGATTGTGAAATGTTTTTGAGTAAGATAGGTATGCTTTCAAGAGTTATTTGGCAAATTTAAACTCTGTATTGATTTCATCTAGTGTAGGCAAATGGAAATCAGTAAGAGAGCTGAATGAAAGAGTGTATTCAAGAGGTAGGAGAAATTGGTGTCTCAGAATTGGAGGGACTAATAAATTTAGTGTGTACAGTTTTGATTTTTTGGTCAAAATGGTTGGCATGGTCTTGCGTGTAGGTCGATTTGCATTAGAGCTTGGTCTTCTGGTGTATGGAGAGAGTGAATGGAGTAGAGTGCTGAGGAGTTCCGAGTATTTGCTATATGCTTTGTGTATAATTTTTCCTTAACTGCCTTTAGAGAATTTTTGTAAAATGTAGCTTGATCTTTATATTTGCGTAGCATGGATTAAGAGCGCTTATGTCTCCACAATCGTTAAAGGAGCGTAACTGAAGCCGGAGACGAAAGAGTTCATGATTATGCAATGGCTTCTTTTTAGTAGAGTAGGTTTTAGTGTGAGAGTAAACAGGGGCCAATGAGTCTATCATTTGTTGTGTTTTGGAGGACCAAGTTTCAGATTATTGTTCTAGAGCAAGATTGGAGAATTCTTCTAAGTGAAGTTCCAGCTTATTATTGATAGCCTAGAGGTACCTCTGTCATCCTCTGTATTGTTAGACAGATAAACATCTCCAAAGCAGTACTGCTAAGGGTTCTACCAGTGTACAAATTTCTATTTAGAAACAACCACCATGACCTATCATTCACATTTTCAGAGAAGGGGGTTCAGCCTGTGTAGTCTTTGTATGCTGTAACAAAGCAGTAGCCTTCTTTTTAGCCTCTTTTTTTTTTTTTTTTTCCCTCCAGTCACAACCCTTCCAGAATATATAGATAGATAGATTTAGATATATATTTTGTTCTTTTGTGGGGTTTTGGGTTCTTCCAGTCTTGGCATCACCATGGATTCCTAGGTTCTGAATATAATGCAGAAGGATTGTCACCTGAGGTTTTCTACTCCAGGTACTTTCTAATGACAAATATTTCAGGAGGGTTGCACCCAGTTCTCAACCTCGGAGATCTCAGCCCTTTTTGGCCCAAGGTAAAATTCAAAATGATCACCTTTCTTTCAATTCTACTAGATCTTCATTGGCTTCTAGTAGTTTGGTGAATAACATTTAAGATTGTTGTGCTAAATTATTGAACTAGAATCATGAGTTTATGCCTCTATAGTACATACGGGCAATGCTTTTTAGATTAGATGCAAAGACAAAGATTAGCTTTGGTTGATATTCAGTTTTCATTCCATAAAATGGATCTGACTCTGAGTGCTTTTATTAGCTGAATTCAGTCTTTGCCCATGTTTGTCTCTCTTTTTTCTACAATAGGGTAATCTGAGCATAAATTTGCTAAGCCAAATATTTGATATTTTCTATACTTTACTACACCTTCACCCTCCCTGGAAGTCTCAATCCATGCTGAGGTATTATTTGGACCTTCTTCAGTGTCCTGTGTGTGCAAGAGGAACTTGGTCTCTGGTTGAAACGCTTGTGAGGTAAAAATAGGGTATACTTTTTTTTTCAAAGTACCGAAGAAACAGAACTGTTAAGCAAACAGTGAAATTCTTTTTTGCATGATCTGGAGGAACATAATTGTCAACTTTTTCATTAAACATTAAACAAATGAAACTTAATTGTTTGTCAATGGCTTCTCAGCCTTGCCTATCTCTATCACAGGTTTCAGATATCATGTGTACTGGTAAGTTCACAAAAATTCTAGGTTTACAGTATATATAAATAAAGATCTAAAAATATTTTTTGCTTGTTTTATTTTGGGTACAATATTTTTAAATTGTGTATACTCAAGTAACACAATGTAATTAGTCGTTGAATATTTTAAGCTACAGTACTTGGCTGCAGAATTTCCAGAATTGTTGTAATAATGCATCTGAAGGTACTGTTAACACCTATGTAGATGGATGTTCTGTCTTCTCTTTTAAAGACAATCCATCCCTCTTTTTCCTCTCCTCAGGACTCCTGCATCTTAGTCACTTTAATATTGTTTTTCACATATAAAGCCACTCCTCACCTTTTTAACCATCTCTTTCCTAATATAGAGTATATAGCCCTATCTGTTTGCATCCTATGAATGGGAGTCATTGAATTATGTGTCTGTGATAGAAACAATCTCTGATCAGGCATTGCAAATCATGAACTTTTTGTTACTTTTTGTCTCACGTCCTCTGTTTATCCTTCTGCCTAGGCTTCCCATCTACTGTACTTTCTTGTTCATTGGTAACTGTCTTGTTGGTTTTGGTGGAGGTGACTTCTGGACTACATCTGCTTTCATTTAGCACCCCCTAAAAATATAGCCTAAAAATATATTGCCTATATTTCTCTCTAAGGATCCTTTTTCCTGTGTTAGAAATATGTAGCCCATTGTAATACAGACTTTTATTTTTCCATATATTGCCCCACCCTCCTGTGTACTTAAAATCTTTTTGGCACCATGTTTTGAGCCACCAATTGAAGTTTTCTGTATTTTGTAGTTTTTCCTCCCCCTTTCCATAGGTAAGAATTATTTCAGAAAAAGCTACAGTCCTTACCAAGGACCTCAACCTTTCCCCCAGCTTCTGGAAAGCTCCCTGTACTACATGTACACTATCAATGGCCAGGTCATTTGTTCCTATATGTATTACAACATTAACCTTAGAATCTTTAGGGCTCCTTTTACAAAGCTGCGATAGCATTTTTAGCACATGCAGCATTTTAGCGCGCGCTAAACCTGCGCTATACAGCTAGAATTAACACCAGCTCAATGCTGGCATTAGCATCTAGCACGCGCAGCAATTTAGTGTGCGCTAAAACCGCTAGCGCAGCTTTGTAAAAGGAGCCCTTAGTCTTTTCTTTTAATTGCTTTAGTAATCGGGTTGTATTTCTTCTGGAAGGCCTACTACTTTGTTGGGGCTCACAAAGTCTACTTCGATTGTAATGTCTGAAATAATGAAATCCCTTACCAGCAAGACCTTATGATCTTAATCACAATTACAAATTATAATCAAAATGATCCCTAAAAAAATTAAACTGTAAAAAGTAATGAAAAGATAAGAAATTATAAAATGTAAACTGAAAAATTACAAATTTGAGTCTAAAACAGCATGCAGAATAACTAAGTCTACCTCATTTGATAAAGTACTTTTTGCTATTAGATATTCATTGTCACTACACCTACTCTTTGGAATTTGCTTTCACTTACATCCTATGTTAAATTTAAGACTATTAAATTTTTCTTTTCTTTTCCTTAATGGCCTTTGACCTATAAGCAGTGATTTCATGTTGTACAAGTTTGAAGTTGTGATTTTGGATTATACATCATCAGGACTATAACTTTTATTTTTCTTTCTTTTTGTTTTAATTTCCTTTTCTTTCTCTTCGTCATATTTTTAATTCTGTTTAGCAAAATAAGTAGTATATCAAATAAACAAGAAACTTAAAAAAGGAGATAGAGCAGACTCTCAGGAGCACATGGTTCAGAGTGAGGTATCTTTTGAAGGGTACTGGTATAAGATCCTTTATCCAAAATGTTGTGAACCAAAAAACTGAATTTTTTTTTAACATTGCTAATTTATACAAAAAAGCTTACTTTTAGCATTAAAAGTAAAACTTGGCCCCAAAGTCACTTTAAAGACTTCTCTCTATGCTGATAGTAGTTCAGTTTTTTCATCTTACCCCTCACACTGGTATACTTCTGAGGAGTTACGGTGGCTGCTACAATTCATAGAATTCATTGCCTGCCATGGCCCTGCATGCTTCTCTGTCACATCCAGCCAGGAAGGAAAGAGGAAGTGATATCAACAAGGCAGGAGGCATTGGAAAGAAGGCTGCAGCGGGCGATGAAGTTGTATCACTATGGCCACTGGTGACGCAACATTCCAAAAACCAAAAAATTCTAAAATAAAATGTCTCTGGTCCAGAGCATTTTGAATAAAGGATTGTGCACCTGTACTATCAAACAGTAAAGATGGGGCATACCAATAGAGAGGTTGCAACAAAGGCAAAGGTAGGCCATGTGCCTTTAAGATTAGAGAATATAGAGTAAAAAATAGCACTTTATCCCTGTGAACTGCTAAGCAAGTTGTAGGTAGAAACAAAAAAGTTTTGAAACATAGGTATACATATGCTAGATACCTAAAAATAAGATTGGAGAGTTTTTAGAGCCAGGGGTGTCCAACCCGCGGCCCATGGGCCGCATGCGACCCCATGAAGTATTTTGTGCAACCCAGCTCGTACTCGAGAGAGATGCGGTGTTTTCCTCTGCCGTCCCGGGTGTTTACCATCTTACCTGCTCCCTCCTGCCTGCTGCAGCGTTCGCTCAATGCCGCGAGCAGCGGATCATATGTGCCTCTTGCAGCTGACCCATAAGTGTTCCCTCTGACATCGCAACGTCAGAGGGAGCACTTCCAGATCAGCCTCAGGAGGCGCGTGGAAACCACTGTCCACGGCTTTGAGCAAACACTGCAGCAAGATGGAGGAGGGAGCAGGCAAGACGGTAAACACCCGCGGCACAGAAGGGAGGGAGAAGGGTGTGTTGGGACTTGAGAGGGAGGCGCTGCCTGTGGCTTTCAGCAAAAAATGACTAGCAGTGAGGAGGGAGCCGGCATGAAGGTAACACCCAGGGTACAGAAGGGAGGGAGGGAGAAGGGCATGAGACTTGAGAGGACTTGAGAGGGAGGGAACACAAACTTAGGAAAAATGATGGAAGCAAGGAAGGAGGGGCATGAACTTAGGACACAGAATGAAGAGAAAGATAGAGGGAAGCATGAGCCATAAGATAGAATAATAGGAGGAATTGAAGGAAAGAGATGCAGAGGTGAGGGAGATAATAGAAAGGGAGAATTGGGTGTCTGAGAGAGGGAAAGAGATGGTGCAATTGGGGAGATAAAGAAAGAGGAGAACTGTTGGGCAGAGAGAGGAGGGACGGAGACAGAGAGAGAATTATTGGACATGGTGGTGGGAGAGGAGTAAGATGGAGATGCATGGGCGCAGAGAGAAGAAGGAGCGCATGCTGGGCAAAGGAAGCCTCCTGGACTTTTTTTTTGGGGGGGAGGGTATTAAAAGAAGTGCCAGATAGGGCATGAGGGGAGAGCTTATGGGACCAGAAACAGAGGACAGAGAGAGAGGGATGGTGGGCAATGCTCTGAAGGGAGAGAAGTTGTACCTGGGTAGGTCTGGAGGAAGAGAGAAAGAGATACTTGAAGGGAGAACTGTTGGGAAGAGAAAGAAAGAAATGCTAGACCTGGGGAAGGGAGGCAGGCAGGCAGGTGGAGAGATGTGATGGGGCAGTTGGGAAGAGAAAATGAGAGAAGTTGGATCTAGGGATGGGAGAGAGGGAAAATGTTAGGCCTGTGGATGGAAGGCAGAGATGCAGCATCTCTCTTTTTTTTTCTCCATTTCATTGTTCAGCATCAAGGGGGAGAGAAGAAGAAAAACAGAAAAGAGAGGGAGCAAAATGTTGGACCATAGAGATAGAGGAGGAGAGATGGAACCATGGGAGGGCAGGAGGGAAGAGAGCTGGGATAAGATGATGCTAGGGGATGGAAAGAAAGGGACAGGGAATTATAGCCTGACCAGTGGAGAGAGGGTGGAGGATTCTGAAAGTGGTGAGCCATGTGGATGAGGTCAAAAGGAAGGTGACAAGATGAGTGAGAGAGCAGTGAGTTCCTTGGTGGAAATGTGGTAATGGGGAGTAGATAGCAGGAAATAGGAGGCTGGGAAATGGGAGAGCTAGGGACTGAGAGAATATGGAGAATTGAGAAGTAGCTGAACATTTAAAAAGAAGAAGGGTGAGAAACAAGGCAAGATTTGAGTGGATAGAGGCAAAAAAGAAAAAGTTAAGAAAGCTGAAAGGGAAAAATCAATACTTTGGAGATAGACATAAGAAGGAAATGGAACGACAGAAGAGGAGAAAATGGACGGCAGACATTGGAAAGAGAATTAGTTGAAGATAGAGAAAAAGCAGAAAGAGAAACTGGGACCAAGATGATGGAAAAACAAAACATCCAGACAACATGGTAGAAAAAATTGTTTTATTTGAATTTATTAATTGGACTATGTTAGCTTTGGGATATGTGCATCACAATTATTTTTGTATTCAGTGACGTAGTAATATACAGCTGATTTGGGGGAGGGACTGGAGCCCAAAATTAATGGATGGGCACCAAAGTTTCTCTCTGTCTGAGTGCAATTTATTAATACTTGAGCTAATGAGGATTCCCAAGCCCTGCCAACTGAAGACATCTTCCTCCAGTCTGGCAACTCAAAATCTCCAAGCTTTGCAGCCATTGGCAATATCCTCGAGCTGCCCCTGCTTTCATGCAAGCATGAAAGCCAAAGGGGGGGGGGCAGGGAGGAGAGAAGGCAGCAGCTCTGCAATATTGCTGCCAGCTGCAGAACTTGGGAAGTTGGAGGGGGAGGTGGTGGCTGTCAGTTGGTCAGTTGGGGATCCCTACTAGCTACAGCAGGGGAGATATTCATTTTGAGGGAGCCTAAGCTCAATGTGGGAGGCCCAAAAAAGCAGTAATATTTATTCTGATTAAATGATCCTCCACATGTGCTGCGGACAGCTGATTCAGCATCCCCGCTCTGATGAGGCTCACCTCTGAAGAGACTCACCGTAGCTGTAATAGAAGTGAATGGGAGAACCAAAAGCGCGCATCCCTGTTCATCAGAATGGGGATATGGAGACCTGTGACTGCTCCCACTGTCTGCGGTATACATGGAGGATCACTCAGTCAGAATAAGTATTACTGCTTTTTTGGGTTCCTCTCCACAGTGTCCCTTTAATGAAGGTTTATTATTAGATACGTACATCTTCTATATTAGTGATTGCAAATTTGGGACCTGCTCAACCTTTTTTTGGCTCATCAGCTAATGTTAGTGTTTGTGTGGCCCCAGAAAAATATTTTTCGGCCAATGCGGCCCAGATAAGCCAAAAGGTTGGACACCCCTGGTTTAGAGTATGAGGTTCATTTTAAAAAAAGAAAGATGTCCAAAAGACGGCATAAACCAGCACTTGAATGTTTTGGCGATTGTATCCAAAGTTCAAGGGAGCATGTTGGAGGTGTGTTATGGGCAGGCTTAGGGCCTAATTAACACTTGAACATCTTTTGGCAATAATTGTACATTTTACCAAGGCATCCAGGATACCATTTAGACGTAAGAGCTAGACCTGTTTTAAAGCATCGGGCCAAAAAGGTACCAAAAGTGATCAGATGACCACTGGAGGGATTGTTATGACCCCACACACACTGCTCCCCTTCCCCCCGAGATCAAAATGAAAAGTATACACGTCTCTTTAACAGCATCACAGAAATCCTAGCAAAGCAGCAAGCAGGTATCTGGAGTAACCTGGTGGGTGGTGTAGTGAACCATAAGGAGGGGGACCAAGGGCCATATCCTACTCTAACCACTACAGTTATGGTAGAAAGTGTAAACCCACAAAAATCCTACTGTACTTCCATATAGATGATACCTTAAGGTCTATTCGGGTGGTAGGTGGGTGGGCATGATAGGTTTTGAGGGAGCTTTGGAGGTCTCGCCATACATTATAAGGGGGTTATGGTGAAATGTGTACCTGGCACCCTTTATGCCCCAGTGCTCTATTGGCGTGTGTACGTGGCCAATCCATTAACATGCTAGCCTTTTCCATGTCCCAATGGACTTGTTTTGGTTGTTTTGATTTTTGAAAATGGCCAAAAAAGTTAGACGTCCTAAGGTCCAAAACGTCTAGATAGGCGATATGCAAAAAAAAAAAGATGTCTAGCAGTTTTGAAAATGGCCATTTTTCTCCACACAATTTTTGGATGCACTTCTCAAGATGTCTAAATTGGATTTAGATGCACTATTGAAAATGGCCCTCCTCAACACTTATTGAATGTAGTAGGCATTTCAGAGACTTGATAGGGAGAAGATAACCAACAAAGTGATACTAGCGTGGAGGAGTAGCCTAATAGTGCAGTAGACTGCAATCTTGGGGAACTAGGTTCAATTCACACTGCAGCTCCTTGTGACCCTGGGCCAATCGCTTAATCCTCTATTGCCCATTTTCTAAGGATAGAAATCCTCCATTGTCCCCACTAGTGACAGAAAGTATCTGCATATAATGTGTACAGCCGCTGATGAAATAGCAGACCTCCACTGGTTTTTAAGATAAGTTCTTCATTTTTGCACTATGTGTTTGGGGTTTTTTTGTTTTTTTTAAAGGAGGGTTTTGAGCTGTGATGGAAGCTGAATGTATAAACAGCAGCCAAATATGTGACTTGCAGTGGCTTCTGAGATCTCTTCCTCCATTAACAAAAAATAAAGGCTCTGTATTTAAAGGCTTATTACTCACTGATTTTTCACTGTGTTTATGGGGATTGATTTTAATTATCCCCTGGATAAATGTCATCATGCCAATAAATGCTAGGGAGGTGAAGTTCCTAGATGAAATTAGTGACTAATTCATGGAGCAGCTGGTTCAGCAAAGAAGGAGAGTGTTGTATTTTGGAGGTTTGTTTTTGATTTTTTTTTAAAGATCAAGTCCTTAATGGATTGCAGGACTTGTTTCAGGAGGTAAAAATATTGAGCCCATTTGACAATAATGATCAAATCTAAGATAATCAGCATGAAAGCACTAAGAAAATCTACTATGTCAATTTTTTACTTTCATAAGGGCAGAAAAATTAGGGAAATGGTTACAAAAAACTAAAAGAAACTTCTGCAAAGGTTAGGCGTCTAAATCAGATATGGACATTGTTTAAAAACACACACATAAAAACAGGAGAAACCAACTTCTCAAAGTACAAATGCACAGACAGAAAAATGAAGGCAACCAAAATTACTGGAATGCTTTTATTCTTCAAATAATCGACTTGACACAAACGTGTTTCAGCCCTATGTCTTGCATCAAGGGGTCTACAAACACAAAAAAAGCAAAAATTGAATGCAATGAAATGAACAAATACTGAAACAAGGGCTCCTACAATGCAATAATAAAATGTAATAGGGCCTGATACCATATAAACTAAAGGGATCATAATAGGATAACAACAAATTAAAAACAAATAAAATTTATTATCCTAGGATAAGCAGGCAGCATGTTCTCGCATGTGGGAGACGTCATCCATAGAGCATGGTTCAGACAGTTCAAAAAGTATACTATCACTTTTAAAAATGTTTAAATCTCAAGACTGCCCATATCCCCTATGCATCAGTGCCTTCCTGCCTGACATTGGCTCGCAGGACCATCAGTTTTCCGCAGAGCTGAAAGCTATCTTTGCATGGAGTTCTTCCAAGTGTGCCATAAGAATATAAGCAATGCCTCCACTTGGTCAGACCTGAGGTCCATCGTGCCCAGCAGTCTGCTCACGCGGC
Organism: Geotrypetes seraphini; assembly: GCF_902459505.1. Lineage (NCBI taxonomy): Eukaryota > Metazoa > Chordata > Amphibia > Gymnophiona > Dermophiidae > Geotrypetes > Geotrypetes seraphini. The sequence goes on along the minus strand of NC_047084.1, from coordinate 5,642,104 downwards.
GGCCCAACAGGTCCAGGACCTGTGCAGTAATCCTCTATCTATACCCCTGTATCCCTTTTTTTCAGCAGGAAATTGTCCAATCTTTTCTTGAACCCCAGTACCGTACTCTGCCCTATTACGCCCTCTGGATGTGCATTCCAGATATCCACCACACGTTGGGTAAAGAAAAACTTTCCAGCATTCGTTTTGAATCTGTCCCCTTTCAACTTTTCCGAATGCCCTCTTGTTCTCTTATTTTTCGAAAGTTTGAAGAATCTGTCCCTCTCTACTCTCTCTATGCCGTTCATGATCTTGTAAGTCTCTATCATATCCCCTCTAAGTCTCCTCTTCTCCAGGGAAAAGAATCCCAGTTTCTCCAGTCTCTCAGCATATGAAAGGTTTTCCATACCTTTTATCAGACGTGTCGCTCTCCTCTGAACCCTCTCGAGTAACGCCATGTCCTTCTTAAGGTATGGCGACCAATATTGGACGCAGTACTCCAGATGTGGACGCACCATCGCCCGATACAATGGCAGATTCAAGTTTCAAGTTTATTTATTATTTGATTAATTGCCTATTCCAAATTCTAAGCGATGTACAAATTGGTAAAATAAATTGTCTAAAATATACATAAAATAGACCATATAATTAACAAGGGGATAAGTCACAAAACAAACTAATTAAGATAAGACAAGAATACAATAGGACAGGTGGGATAGAAATACAATCTTAGATAGGAAAGAATCAACAATTAAAGGTAAAACACAACAGGAATCGAAGGACAAATAAATAGGTAAAATAAAAGTAGACAAAAGAGCAATTAACGAAAGAGCAAATTAACATTTCAATTAAGTATTGAACACATCTTTAAAATGAAAGCTCTTAAGTTGGCTCTTAAATTTTTCCAAATTCTTCTCCTCTCTTAAGTATAGCGGGAGTTAATTCCAGGTCTGAGGCGCCGTAACAGTAAAAATAAATTGCTTTCGAGTATTGATAATTTTGAGAGTGGGGATGACCAACAAGAGTTGGTCGTTTGATCTCAAAAATTTGGGAGAATTATAAGGTATCAATGCTTTATAAATAAAAGCTGGAGTTTTATATAATAGAGATTTAAATGTAAGTAAAGATAATTTGTATAGAATACGATGGGACACCGGAAGCCAATGCACATTTTGAAGTAAGGGAGTTACATGGTTGAACTTCTTTGCTCCCATAATTAATTAGATAGAGGCATTCTGGATTATCTGCAATCTTCTAATTTTCTTTTTGAGCCATTCCCTTGAATAATGCATTGCAGTAATCAATTTTTGAGATAATCATTGAGTGAATTAATATATTCAATGATTTTGGACATAGAAATTTTGAAATGGCCCGTATTTGGCGAAGTCTGTAAAAGGTAGCTTTAACCACATAACTAACATGGTCATGGTAGGTTAGATTTTCATCTAAAATCACACCTAAAATTCGAATCTTATTTATCTGCTTAAGAGTAACCCCTTGGATGGAAATAGGAACAGCGAGCTTATGATTGTCTTTCCAAGAGAAGAGCAAGGTATTAGTTTTATTAATATTTAAGGATAATCTATTATTATCAAGCCATAAATGAATCTGTTTTAATTTCTCATTGATAGCTGAAATTTCGGAAGAACTATTAGGGTCAAGAGGATGCAAAAGTTGTATATCATCTGCATAGGCAAATACAGAGAAGCCAATAGATTGGCAAAGAGTCATAAGAGGAGCAAGAAATATATTAAACAGAAGTGAGGACAGGATTGAGCCTTGTGGAATACCATATGTAGCTGAGAAACTAGCAGAAATAGAATCATTAAAGGAAACTCTTGAAGAGCGATTGTCCAAATAAGATTAACTTCTTTCGTTCTGGTAGTAATACCCTTCTTGATTATACTTAGCATTCTATTCGCTCTCTTTGCGGCCGCTGCGCACTGTGCCGTTGGCTTCATTGTCATGTCCACCATATTTTTGTGTTTTCTTTTGCCTTCCCGCTCTTTTTTCATAATAATCATTTTATTTTTCTTTCATTTCTCCCTCAGTTAAAAATTGTATTTTGGGTTTTTTTGTGTGGTTTGTTTTTTTGTTGTTTTTTTTTTTTTTTTTTTTTTTTCAGATTTTCAGTTTTGGGCCTTTGGGCACCTTGAAGCCTGTTTTCAGGCCAGGAGCATCAGTTGTTTTTCAGTGTAATATATACTCAATCTCCCCAAACATCTGAGTCTTCCCATTGATGGCCAAACCATTGAGTGTGTTTTAAGAGTTGCACTCTTGTGTAGCAGGACCATCTTCTATGTTTCTATATTGACCATGTAGTCCCATAGTTGGTACCTTCAGTGCCTTGGCCCTGCCCATCTACCCAAGTCCTGCTCAGGATTGACGGTTAGTCTAGAGGAGATATGTAGGCAGATTGATAGGCTTAAGAGTGATAAATCTCCGGGACCGGATGGCATCCATCCGAGGGTCATCAAGGAACTGAAAGGGACCATAGCTGAACTGCTTCAACTAATAGCCAATCTGTCAATCAAATCGGGAAAGATTCCAGAAGACTGGAAGGTAGCGAATGTTACGCCGATCTTCAAGAAAGGTTCAATGGGAGATCCGGGAAACTACAGACCGGTGAGTCTGACCTCGGTACTGAGAAAGATGGTAGAGTCGCTGATAAAGGACCGCATCATTGATCACCTTGACGGACACGGGCTGATGAGGACCAATCAGCACGGTTTTAGCAAAGGCATATCGTGTTTGTCGAACTTGTTGCACTTCTTTGAGGGAGTAAACAGACAGACAAGGGCGACCCGGTTGACATTGTATATCTGGACTTTCAGAAGGCGTTTGACAAGGTTCCACATGAACGACTACTTCAGAAAATTGTGAGCCATGGAATCGAGGGTGAAATACTCACGTGGATTAAAAACTGGCTGGAGCATAGGAAATGGAGAGTGGGGGTAAACGGACAATACTCGGACTGGAAGAGCGTCACCAGTGGGGTGCCCCAGGGCTCGGTGCTTGGACACATGCTCTTCAACATCTTTATAAACGATCTGGACATTGGTACGATGAGTGAGGTAATTAAATTTGCAGACGATATGAAGTTATTCAGAGTAGTGAAGACACGGGGGTTGCGAAGATCTGCAACGTGACATAATCAGGCTCGAGGAATGGACATCAACGTGGCAGATGAGGTTCAACGTGGATAAGTGTAAAGTGATGCATGTAGGTAACAAAAATCTCATACAAGATGTCCGGGGCGGAATTTGGAGAGACCACCCAGGAAAGAGACTTGGGAGTTATGATCGACAAGTCGATGAAGCCGTCCACACAATGTGTGGCGGCAGCAAAAAGGGCAAACAGAATGCTAGGAATGATACAGAAGGGGATCACGAACAGATCAGAGAAGGTTATCGTGCCGCTGTACTGGGCCATGGTGCGCCCTCACCTGGAGTACTGCGTCCAGCACTGGTCGCCGTACATGAAAAAGGACACGGTACTACTTGATAGGGTCCAGAGAAGAGCGACTAGGATGGTTAAGGGGCTGGAGGTGTTGCCGTAGAGCGAAAGATTAGAGAAACTGAGCCTCTTCTCCCTTGAACAGAGATTGAGAGGGGACATGATTGAAACATTCAAGGTACTGAAGGGAATAGACTTAGTAGATAAGGGCAGGTTGTTTACCCTCACTAAGGTAGGGAGAACGAGAGGGCACTCTCTAAAATTGAAAGGGGATAGAATCCGTACGAACATAAGGAAGTTCTTCTTCACCCAGAGAATGGTAGAAAACTGGAACTCTCTTCCGGAGTCTGTCATAGGGGGAAACACCCTGCAGGGATTCAAGACAAAGTTAGACAAGTTCCTGCTGAACCAAAACATACACAGGTAGGGCTAGTCTCAGGGCGCTGGGTCTTTGACCAGAGGGCAGCCGCGTGAGTGGACTGCTGGGCATGATGGACCACTGGTCTGACCCAGCAGCGGCAATTCTTATGTTCTTAATGCCATCCTCAAAAACTGGGAATTGCCTCTTAGTACCTGTGGTTCCACGCAAAATGGATTCTCTTTATAGAATTCAGTCTTGCCCAGGCTTTAACAAGCCACAACTACAACACCAATTTCTTCTGGTTGAGTCTGCTTTAAAGAAGACAAATAGTTCCAGAACATATGCCAGTACACCACCAGGCAGAGCAGGAAAAACTCTGGATACATTCGGATGCAGGGTCTTCCAGAGCACAATGTTAACAAGTAGGGCTCTCAGCTATAACTTTTATATGACATTCTGTATGAAACAACTCATAAAAATTGTCTGCTTATGAACAGTGTATCCCGGAGGATCATTTGCCTGATTTTCAACATGTTTATGTTTGTTTATTAAGAACTTTATATACTGCATAACAGCCTAAAAGGATCTAAGCGGTTTACAATACACAATTCATATTCATCAAGAAAAGAACAACATTAAAAATAGAAAAGAAAAGATTAAGAACAAAAGTTTAAAAAAATTTTTTTTAACAAAATATCATTGCAAATATCTCAATAGTAACATTTCTAATAGTAAAACAATAAAACACAGATCACAGGCCCAAACTCTGTTCTAAGTTGAGAAAGCCAATTGGAAAAAATGTGCTTTTAAATGTCTTTTAAAATTTATATATGATTCTTCTTTTCTCAATGATTTACTAGAGACCAGAAAGTAATGACCCATTCCATCTTCAATGCCTTTTGATGTAACATCCAGAACATCTGCTGTATCCATGATCATGTGGCGCCAAGCTTGGCTTAGGGTATTAGATCTGGATGCCAATGTACAGGAAAGGCTGGCTAATATTCTTTGTTTATGGGATGAGCTATTCGATGACAAAACTGAAGAAGCTACTCAAAGAATTAAGAAACATAAAGATTCCATGTCCACTCAATCTCCTATGAGAACCTCTAAATCTCAGTCAACTGTACATTATTATACTCCCAGAAGGGCCTCCCTATTATTCTAAGCACAGATATAATCCACACCCACCTCATTCAGGGCTCTACCTCAAAGATGACAAAACAGCAACAGTGTTCTCAATAGTCACAACCACAGTCTCAACAAAAGACGCATCAATTTTTATGACTCCATCACAGAGAGCTTAACCAATATTCATCAACCTTAATCTCTTCCCTTCGGAAGCTGTCTAATCCATTACTATCAACAGTGGCCCTCATCACTTCCAACAACTTTGTATTTCAAATAATCAGTTTTATACTCTGTCTTCAAAGAAGGCCTCCAGATAGTTCTCCAAGAGAGTCCAATTTCATCTTCCACCAGAAAACTCTCCTTTTGCATAAGCTCTTGGCTCTCCTCCAACTAAACGCTGTAGAAAAAGTTCCTACACAGAAAAGGGACAGAGGTTTCTATTACAAGTATTTCCTCTTACCGAAAAAGACCGGAGGTTTATGTCCAATCCTACACCTCCAAGTGCTCAGCAAATACTTAGTGAAGAAGTTTCACATGGTCTCTCTAGGAACCCTTCTTCCACTGTTGGGGGGGGGGGAACCAATTGACTCTGCTCTCTAGATCTTAAGGACACTTATACTCGCATTCCTATCCACCTTATCCACAGGAAGTATTTTCATTTCAGAATAGGAGCACATCACTTTCAATGCAAAGCACTACCATTTTAATTCACTTCAGCATCTAGAGTGTTCACTCCTTGGTTGGTTATAGTACACTTCATTCCTTTGTTGGTTCGACACTACATTCCTGTGGCTTCCAGGGTTTCCCTTATTTAGACAACTGGTTGGTAAAAGCTGCAACCCCGCAGGCTGCACAAATAAAGATCAGGTCCAGTGTACATCTTCTAGAACTTCAGGTTTGAGGTCAATGATGAAAAACCTCATCTACAACCTTCATAAGTCTGGAGTTCATTGGAGTGCTCCTAGACACTAATTGCCTTCCTACTGCGACAAGACCCCAAAACTTCTTTCAGATCCACCAAACTGTTCCAGCTTGTCAAAGCGGTCACTGCATGTCAAATGCTACGTCTTCTGGGCCATATGGAATCCACAGTTTGTTGCCCCATTTGCCCGTCTGCATTTCAGAATTCCTCAGAGGACTCTGTCATTTCAATAGTCTTAATTTTGTGGAACATTATCTCAGAAGATACAAGTAATATCTGACCTTAATCAGTCTTTCCCCCATCAATCTAGCCAGAGGCCTTCCTTTTTAGACTCCACCACATCAGAAAGTATTAACAATGGATGTATCCTTGCTCGGATTGGAAACCCATCTTGAAGATCTTCACACACAGGGTTCCTGGAGCAACCAAGAGAAAACCTTTCACATAAATCTAGAGCTTCAAGCAATTCAGAATGTTCTTCTCATGTTTCAAGACCAACTTCTCAACCACATAGCCATGTACTAAGTGAACAAACAAGATGGTACAGGATCTCACCCACTCTGCTAAGAAGCAATGCAAATCTGGAATTGGGCGATCCCTCTAAACATTTTCCTAAAAGTAGTTTACTTAGAGCAGGGGTGTCCAATGTCGGTCCTCGAGGGCCGCAATCCAGTCGGGTTTTCAGGATTTCCCCAATGAATATGCATTGAAAGCAGTGCATGCAAATAGATCTCATGCATATTCATTGGGGAAATCCTGAAAACCCGACTGGATTGCGGCCCTCGAGGACCGACATTGGACACCCCTGACTTAGAGGGAAAACAAAACATCTTAGCTGACAGATTGAGCAGACTTCTCCAACTACACGAATGGACTCTCAATTCCAATACTCTGTCAAATCTTCCAAGAATGGGGAACGCCAGAGATAGACCTATTTGTGTCCCCCTCCAATCACAAACTTCCACTATTTTGCTCCAGAATCTACACTCACCTTCCACTGGAGTCGGATGCATTTCTTCTCAACTGGTAGAACAAATTTCTTTATGCATTCCCTCCCAATTCCTTTGCTAACAAAGACTCTGTTCAAATGTCACCAAGAACAAGCCACCATGACCTAATAACTCCTTGGTGACCCTGTCAGCCATGGCTCCCTCTTCTCTAGCAATGCAGTATTTAGGAACCCATCCCTCTATCAATCTTTCCAACATTGCTAATGCAGAACGATGGCTTTCTTCTATATCCCTACCTTGGTTCCTTAGCTCTCACAGCATGGTATCTGTCTCCCATCCAGAAGAACTTTCAGATTTCTCAAAGCCATTGTTGGATATCATTGAAGCTTTTAGAAGACCATCTAAGCGACAATATTATCGTTTCGAATGGACTCACTTAAATACCTGGTGTAATCTCAAATTCCTTAATCCAGTTTCATGTCCTGTTTCGTCAGTACTGGATTACCTTTTAAACTTATCTAACTCTAGTCTTAAAACTACTTTATTCAGAGTTCAGCTCAGTTCAATAACTATGTTTCATGTCTCTCTGGATAAGAGACTTTTATCAGCGCACCCCATAATATCTAGATTTATGAAGGGGCTTCTTCACACTGAACCTCCAATCAAGCCACTGCCAGTCATTTGGGACCTTAATGTCATCTTCCATTATAAAACCTCCATTTGAACCTCTATCATCTGCATTGTTGAAGTTCCTTACCTCAAAAGTAGTATTTTTACTCTGCATCACTTTGGAATGCTGAGTCAGCGAGTTTCAAGCTCTAGTTTCTGAACCTTCCTTCACATCTTTCTACCATGCACCCATCCAAAATTCCTCCCTAAAGTAGTCTTGGAATTTCACTTCAATTAGTCCATTGTTCTGCTTGTTTTATTCCTGTGACCACATTCCAATCCTGGTGAGGTAGCTCTACATACCTTGGACTGTAAGCATGTTTTTGCTTATTAATTGGATTGCACAAAACCGCAGAGAACTTCCACTCAACTGTTCCTGTCATTTGATCCTAACAGACCGGGAACTCCTGTTGCCAAGAGAACCATCTCCACCTAGCTTGTGAACTGCAAATCCTTTTGCTATGTTAGGGCTGGGCTAACTTTCAATAGTCATGTTATGGCATATAAATTTAGAGCAATGGCAACATCGGTAGCTCATTTATGATCCACTCCCATTGAGGGCATCTTTAAAGCAGCTACCTGATCCTCAGTTCATACCTTCACATCTCACTGTTGTTTGGAGAATTATTCCAGAGAGGTAGTCTGCCAGCCAAGCAGTTCTACAGAATTTATACACATCCAGTTAAAACCCATGAGATCAGATTGGATGTCGGGACCAATTGTAATACATCTGTCATCGTTTATGTCTTCATTTGTCCTTGCAAACTGTGATACATAGAAAACCCCAAAAGAATGATCAAAACCAGAATTATAGAGCACAGAAGTTGTGTTAGTAGAAATATCCAGTCAGTCCCTATTATTCAACATTAGGAAGAAGCAAATCACAGAAGACTTTAAACCGCCTCCACCCCCTTTTTTTTAATAAAACTGCAATACGGTTTTTAGCGCTGGCTGTGGTCATAACAGTGCCGACGCTCATAGAAATTCTATGAGCATTGGAGCTGTTACTGCCTTGGCCGGCACTAAAAACCGCACTTTGGTTTTGTAAAAGAGGGGGGGGTAAGCTTTTTGTTATTAAAACCAGAGATTTGGACCTAGAACTTTTAAAAGTAGAACAGAGTAATTTTCAATGTTAATACTATTGCACCCAGTGATCTTAATGCAAAGATCGAGTTGAGAAATTTTCTGTGATTGATGTATTTTATGAGCAACTATTTTCATCAGTTCTGTGTTTATATCCTTGGTTTTACACTTTTTCTAAACAAGCAGATAAAATGATTTTAAGCCTATTACATGAAGATTTATAAAGTTTTTTTTGTGGACTTGGTCTACTTTCTCTCCCTCTTTTCCTCTTTCTTATCTCTTCTTTTTTCCCATACTTTATTCTCCTGTGCCTTTCCTCCTTTCATTTTTTTCTTTTCTGTTTTGTTCCCTTCCTCCTTTGGATAAAATTTCTCATGTTAGTCTCCATATACACTTTTGTAGTTCCCTAATACCTTTGTTGCTTACTACAGATTGAACATATCTTATTTGTATATTTGGTCATTACATTACATTAGTGATTTTTAATCTGCCATTACCTTGCAGTTCAAGGCGGATTACAAAAGAGGATTTCTGGACATGTCCAGATGTGTTACATAGTAGAGCAATGGTCTCAAACTCAAACCCTTTGCAGGGCCACATTTTGGATTTGTAGGTACTTGGAGGGCCTCCGAAAAAATAGTTAATGGCTTATTAAAGAAATTACAATTTAGCATGAGGTAAAAACTTTTTATAGTTTATAAATCTTTCCTTTTGGCTAAGTCTTAATAATAATTTTGTAATTTATAGCTAAAGAGACATATGATCAAGAAACTTTTATTTTACTTTTGTGATTATGATAAACATACTGAGGGCCTCAAAAAAGTACCTGGCGGGCCACGTGTTGCCCCCAGGCTGCAAGTTTGAGACCACTGCTTTAGAGGACTGAAATGTTTCATTCGGTATTAGTTAGTCTTCATGGATTTTTTGAATAGCAGGGGGGTTTTTTCTTTTCTGAAAGTTTTGTAGTTTGGGGTCATGATTAGTAGATTGGAGAGTTGGTGGTCTAGTTTTGCTGCCTGTGTGGCTAGTAGGCCATCGTACAGTTTTTTTTTTTTTTGTTTGTCTCTGATTGGAGGGTATGTGAATGGTGTCTGGGTTCGCCTGTATCTGGTTGTGTTAGTTTGGATTAGGTGGTTGTTCAAGTAGGCTGGACTGTCACCATTTATGGATTTAGATAATAGACAGTAGAATTTAAATAGTATTCTTGCTTGAATTGGGAGCCAGTGTGAGTCAAGGTATGCCTCGGTGATGTAGTCATGTTTTGTTAGTGAATAGATTAGTCTCAGGGCTGTGTTTTGTGCTGTTTGTAGTTGTTTATCATTGTTGTGGGGCAGGGGAGATATATAGGATGTTGCAGTAGTCAAGGAGATTTAGGACTAGGGATTGGACCATGAGCTGGAATTGTTTTCTTTCGAAGAATTTTTGAACTTGCCTTAGATTTCTCATGACCGCAAATGATTTCTGTATTGTTTTGTTGATTTGTGGTTGCATGGTGCAGCATCTGTCTATCATCATTCCCAGAAGTTTTAAAGTAGGTTAAATGGGGTATGTGATTGAGTTTATTACTAGGTTGTTATGGTTGGGGTTTTATTTTTTTCGAGAAATATGAATTTTGTTTTGTCTGGGTTCAGTTTTAGTTTGTGGTCTTTCATCCATGTTGCCACTGTTTCTAGAGTTCTATGTAGTGTGTCTGTCATGGTGGGCGTTGGCTGATCAAAAGGAAGGAGAATGGTGATGTCGTCTGCATGGCTATAGGAGGTTAAGCCTATTTTGTCTAGGCAGGTGCCAAGGGATGCAATGTAGAGATTGAAGAGTTTTGGGGATAATGGCGATCCTTGGGGTATTCCATAGGGGTTGGACCATGGTTCAGATTTTTTTTTTTGTCTTTACTCTGTAGGTCCTGGATTGTAGGAATCCTTGAAACCATGTGTGTACTTTGCCTGTGATTCCTATTGTATCTAGTATTTGTAGCAGGATGTCGTGGTCTACCAGGTCAAATGCTGCGGTAAGATCTAGTTGAATAATCAGCATTTTTTTGTCTGTGCTGAGGTGTTGTCTAGCTGTGTCCAGAAGGGATCCTAGTAGTGTCTCAGTGCTGAAGTTGGGTCTGAATCCAGACTGTGTAGGGTGGAGCAAATTGTGGTTTTCTAGGTAGTTGGTGAGGAGTTTAGCTATGAGGCCTTCCATTAGCTTTACATATAGTGGAATTGAGGCTATGGGTCTGTAGTTGGATGGTTGATCTGTTGCTCCTTTTGAGTCTTAAGATCGGGGTGACGATGATTTAGGAGAGGTCTTGGGGGGGAAAAGGCCATCTGTGAGCATGGTTTGTATCCATTGCATGAGGAGAGTGTGGAATTTTAGGCTGGTGGTATTTAATAGGCATGGAGGGCATTATTTCCTATGGGGAAACTCGCTTTGATAAACGAGCATTTTGGATTACGAGCATGCTCCTGGAATGGATTATGCTCATAATCCAAGGTACCACTGTATTTATTTTGGTTGCTATAGGTTGAACATATGTTCTAGGCTTGTTCAGCATCACTCTGTATACACACAATGGTAGAAATTGCATCTTTTCCATAGTTCTTTTAAGATAGTTTTGAAATAATACAAAAAATTGTATTTGGGTTTCATTATATTTTAATTTTCAACAAATCAAAATTTATTTAGAACTTATGTTTTATTTGGTTCTTTAAACAAGAATTTGTTCATATTTTTAGTCTTGAGTGACTGTGTGCCAGGTTGATTTGCAAGAATGCAGTACATTTTATTTTATTTCTTTATAGGTCTTGTCTTAACTGTAGATTCTTTTGCCATGTAATTTCTGATCAAGAAATGGAGCATGCAGAATACAGGACGATCCATAAGACTTTCTTGAAGTTTATCTTTGATGTAGTTCAAACTGAAGTAGATTATTTGAGTAGAAGGTAAGCATTAATAATAAAAATAAAAAAATAAAAAAAAGGGTAAGGCCTCCTTTGTTCAAATTAAGCATTCATTTATTTTCTTTTTTTTCTAACTGCACACAACACACTTGTATCTTTAAACTTTAAACCAGGGGTGTCAAACTGAGGCCCGCGGGACAAATTTGGCCCACAGGGTAATTAAATTTGGCCCTTGAGAAAATAAGAACATAAGAATTGCCTGTTCCTTCCCTCCTTCCATCTCATTGTCCACCATCTCTTTCCCGGTCTCACCTTCAAAGCAGCCTGCAGAGGATCACCGGTAAGCTGTAGCGATCCTAGCAGGCTGCTGTAACCTCCATAGCATGTTCCCTCTGCTGCGGTCCCATACGTCAGAGGAGGGGCGAGACTGCGGCAGAGGGAACATGCTGCGGAGGCCAACGGCAGCCTGCTAGGACTTGTATTCGGATCAACTTATATTCGAGTATATACAGTACCAAAAGTCATAAAATATTTCATGTGCACAGAAGGGCAAATTCATATAGTTTATTTAAATATGAATATTTTAGACTTAAAAAAAAAATCAAGACAGGAGAATACCTCAGGGAACTGGATGAGAACATCTGGAGGGAGCAGAAAAGTAGTGGGCAAAATAAGGGACTTTCTTGTCTAGTAGTATTCACCAGCTGGTAAAACCCTCATTAGCCACAAGCTGTGGAGAATGACATGAGGAGAGAATTTGTCCCCGTCTCACGATTAACTGCGGGAATACATCCTTGTTTCATGCTTTAAGGAGAGAGGGAAGAATCAGAGTATGAATCGACATAGCCATTGGTTTTCAAGCCTTGCACTGAAGAATGTTGGTGTAGAACCGTGGTCTCAAACTCAAACCCTTTGTCGGGCCACATTTTGGATTTGTAGGTATTTGGAGGGCTGCAGAAAAATTAGTTAATGTCTTATTAAAGAAATGACAACTTTGCATGAGGTAAAACTCATAATTTATAAATCTTTCCTTAATTGCTTCTGATAATTTCAGCTATACACAGCTGAAAGCAGTGTAACATGCAGAAAGATGCAGGAAAGTGCTTGCTTGAGGTTACAGCAGTGAGGCAGGCAACGTTTTAGAACAATGGTAATATACCGAGGGCCTCAAAATAGTACCTAGCGGGCCACATGTGGCCCCCGGTCCGCGAGTTTGAGACCATTGGTGTAGAAGGACTGAGGTTGAGATACACAGTAAAGAATTACACGGGATGGTTTCCCACGTTTATCCACGGGAACAAGGACAAATTCTGTCCATGTATCATTCTCTGCTTCATGTTCTACCTTCCATCACTCTGAGATGAGCTCCAACCCTTCAGTCATTCTACAAATGAGGAGTAGGGAACCTTTCTCTTCTGCTCGAGTTTACAGTCAGAAGCTACAGAGGATCCTGGTCACCCCAGGGCATTATCGGCTGCGAAAAGATAGACTCTCACATCTTTAGTCCACAACCACATGCCTTGCATGATTCCTGTGGCCAGCCTGCATCAGTAGTTCTCAGAGCTCAGGGTCCATACCCTTGGGAGCAATATTGCCCCAGGTTTGTCCGCAGTGGGCTTCAGCAACTCACCCCAAGTTCTATCTGCAGTGGGCTTGAGTGCAGACTGAGCGGTTCCCGTGGCAATTTTATGTAGTATCGTAGCCGACTGCATTCCTCCCCCACTACAATGTCACGCATCTGCAGCAGGGGTCTGAGGGTCCATTTCTATGTTGGGGACTGGATGACAGTTTGAAGAAACAAGCCACGTGTTGGACTCCAGGCTTGAGTGAGGCAGAAATCTTCTCTCCCCTCTATTCAGAGGTTTCCCTAAGCAGGCAGATCCCCTCCTCCCAAGACCCCTTTCTCTGCATTTTTGTTTGTAATTTTTTTCTCTCCATGAGCCATTATAGGCGCCAGAATTGCTATCATGACAGCCATCTTGGATTCCCAAATTTTGTTTTAAAACCCTCCATCTGCCTCCATACCACTTATTTTTGACAGAAAACAGTAAAGATGGATTCCTCAGGTGGAGATACTTAGGATTAATATCAGTTTTTTTCGTTTGACGTCTCTGATTGGGGGATGTGTGAACGGTTTGTGGGTTCTTCTATGTCTGGTTAAGGTAGTTTGGATTAGGCGGTTGTTAAAGTAGACTGGGCTGTCTCCATTTATGGTTTTAAATAGTAGGCAGTAGTGCTGCCCGATTCACGATTCAAATCGATTCACTGATTAACTTCGGGTGAATCGATTCGAATTGATTCAAAACAAAAAAATCGGCCTCCCGATTCGCTTACTGACCCTCCCCCCCTAAAGCAGGAGCGGTAGCGCTGCCTCTTGCTGGCTGGCCGGCCGCTGCCACTCCTGCTTTAGAGGGCGAGGGGGGAGGGTCAGTCGGAAGTGCTGGTGTCCGGCTTCCCCCCCTAGCCTCCCGCGCATCCAGGGCCAGATTAAAGGGTGGGCCCGATGCACTGCTACGATGACTGCAGGCCTTGATAGACAATGCTGCTGTTGGTCTTTGCCTGCTTGCGACCCGCCCGCCTGCTCCATTTAATTCCGCTCACTACCCCAACTCCAAAAGAGCCAGGCGCGTGCAGCGATTGCATGCCACCGGCCCATAAGCCTTCTCTCCATCAGAATTGAAGTGGGGGGAAGGCTTATGGACCGGCAGGTGCAATCGCTGCACGCGCCTGGCCCTTTTAAAGTTGCTGCAGCGGGGGGGGGGGGTTAAATGGAGTCGGCTAGCGGCAGGGGGTGAGTGGCGGGAGGCGGAATCGGTGGCAGGTCAGCTTGGGGGAAGGCAGGCAGGCTTCGGGGGGAGGAAGAGAGGATCTGCCATCAGACTGCATGATTAAAAAAAAAAAGAGAGAAACCAAGTGTAGGCAGCCTGAAAGGAGAGCTGAGGGGAAGGAGGCAAGGGTTGAAGAGCCAATAGGACTAGGTTATAAAGGAGTGAAAAAGTACTGAATGAAGGATGGGAATGAGAAAGGAGACAGAAAGAGAAATATAGGGTTGGAAAGAGGATAAAGAGTATTTGGAGAGAGGGATGGAGTGAGCAGAGAAAAAGGTCTGGTGGGAGAAAGGGAAAGAAAGAGAACAGTGAAGAGGAGAAGTAGAGAAGCAAGAAGGGGAAAAGAATCTAATATAATAAAGCCCTAAGCGCGCATGCGCACTCCCACCTGCGTGCGTCAGTTTTCTGTGCGCTGTAGGGCACCGCAGGTAGGAGTGCGCATGCGCAAGAATCCTCCCGAGATGATGTCGGCCGCTGTGGCTGTCGGTGGCTGCAGGCCGCGGCGGTGGCTGTCAGCGGCTGCGGAGTCCTTTGCCGCCCCCCCTTCCCTTCCCGCAGTCCCGACTACGAACCTGTTGATTCCAGCAGCGTGTGCAGCAGTCTTCACATGCTGCTTCAGGCCCTTCTACTGCCCTGATTTGCTCTGCCGCGTCTCTGATGATGATGATGAGAAGGCAAAGGGGGTGAAGAAGCTATAAAATAAACCCACCAGGATGTTTGAAAAAAAACACCCAATTGGGCAGGAAAATCAAATTGAAAAATCAATTCAATGGGCTGAATCGAATCAGGCAGCACTAGTAGGCAGTAGAATTTGAATTGTACTCTTGCTTGTATTGGGAGCCAGTGTGAGTCGAGGTATGCTGCCGTGATGTGGTCATGCTTCCTCAGTGAATAGATAAGTCTTAGCGCTATGTTTTGAACTGTTTGTAGTTGTTTTATCATGGTTGAGGGGCAGGGGAGATAGAGTATGTTGCAGTAGTCTAGAAGACCTAGGACTAGGGACTGGACCTAGGATTAGGGACTGGACCAAGAGCTGGAATTGTATTCTATTGTCATTCCTAGACAGATGCTGTATTATGCAACCACAAATCAACAAAACAATACAAAAATCATTCACGGTCATGAGAAACTTGAGGCAAGTTTGAAAATTCTTTGACAGAATACATGTTTATTCACCCTTTCAAAATAATATAATAGATTGGTGAGGCATGATTTCACTTGACTGAATCCATGTTAGCTTTGTCTCATTAATTCATGCTCATGTATATGTTCTATAATTTTGTTCTTTACAATAGTCCCTATCGTTTTGCCCAACAGTTACATCAGACTAGTCTGTTCCTATTTCTGACCCTTCACTCTCTTTCCATTCTGTTTCCTTGGAAAATTCAATTATGGAACTACCAATCCACAGAACACAATTAGCCTGAGGCCTGCCACAGATTCCAAGGCCCTGTTCATAATTTTATGCCAGGGTCATTTGGCTGTCTCTGCGCACTCTCAGGACAGCAGACTTCTAGAAATTTAGGCTCTGGTTTTACCAGGCATTGGCAAGGGCCAGATCTCTGGACTTGGTCCATCCCAAGTAACTTTACAAAATTATTCTCCATATTTAAATGTTATATTATTGATGGAAGTTTTATATATCTATGTAGCAACACTCAAATACTACTTTACTGATAACTTCAACTGCAGGTAATCTAACTTCAGTAGACACAAATAACTTCCATATATATAGAAAGATGTTGAGACACCAAGTAGCAGAAACAAAAGCAGCAGCAGGTCTGACATTATTTTATGTATTGTTAAACATGTTTTATATACAGTATTGATTTTAAACAATTTATTGTAATCTATATTATACAGTTTTATGAATTAAAGTTGTGGAATATACATCTAAATATAGTAACATAGTAGATAGCAGCAGATAAAGCCCTATTTCCAGAAGACAGATCATAGAAGTCTGCCCAGCACTGGCTTAATTTCCACTATTAGATTTGCCATTTGAACACTGCAAGTTGTTTTGATTTAATTCTCTTTCCATTTAAAAATTCTCTGCTGTGCATTCTTGAATTCTATTACCGTTTTTTCTCTACTACCACCAGAACAGCCACCCTCTCTATAAAAGTACTTTCTAACATTGCTTCCAAGTCACCCCCCGTAACCTCAATTCATGTTCTCAAGTTCTACCACTTACCCTTCTCTTGCGAGGGAAACTATGCAAAATTAAACTATATTATTGCCTCCATCTCAGGATAAGCAAAAGAAAAGCTGATTACTTTAAATTGGGAGGTAGTGATCAGCCTTACATTTATAGATCTCTCTCTTCCTCCTCATACCTACAGCTTGTCCTGGTGGATTCCAAAGGCTTACTATCAGCATGCTTTATATCAGGCCATGCAGTGTTCTGGGTTATCCCAGGAAGTGACTGCATCATATATTCTTGGTCAGCCATGTGATTAGAAAGCAGAAAAAGGGGAGGGGGTGTTGTCCTTTCATTGCAGAGTAGACTTTCTGCTGTCCCAGTGAAGCCCAAGAGGTCCCAGATGACAACTGGGACACTTCCCTTCCAGTATCAGTGAACTGGGACAGCATAGGAAAGTTTGTTATTGGTGGTATCCAGGGATTGAAGTGGGAAATTGGGTACACTGTGCTACCCTTATTATGTGCTGTGGAAGTCAAGTTTCAGATGACCCACTTAATCCTCCATTGCCCCAATTACCATCATTAGATTGTGAGCCCAGCAGGACAGATAAGGAAAATGCCATGAGTACTTGATGATAAAAAAAAATAATAATAATAAAATTGTACACCACTCTGAATATCTCCAAAATAGAGCGATATATAAAATACCAATAGACATAAACATCTTGGAAAATTTTCCTTCCCATGAATTGGTGGTATTTTTATTTCCCATAGAACGTTTTCACACAGACTGGATAAAAGCAATGATATTTAAATCCAAGTTATGTAGATTTAATCATTTGTCCTAAATCCACTCTTAAGATGATTTATATCTGAGACAGTATGTCTTTATCCAAAATGACTTGCAATCCAGATATGAATATTTGGAATGGAGAATGGAATGACTTGTGGACAAAGTGAGATTTTAACCATGGCTTCTCTGTTTAAGTATCCTGGAAATGCAATCCAGATGACATAATTTGTTGTGTTTATCTTTTCTGTTAGGTTATATCATTGGGCAAATTCTGACTTTCTGATAGATCAACCACAGACAGTAGCCGTTCTTTTCAAGATGTTTTGGCATGAAAGTAAATCATCAATACTTTTCACTAAACCATTGAATGCCCTAGTAGACTGGGTCATCTATTTTCAGAAAGAACAGTACAAAACAGATGATGTAAGTAAATTTTTTTGTGATCTATATGAATGACATCTTTATTAGTTAAATTGGTAATTATTCTATTATACTAGTTTAGTTTTATTCCATTTTTTTATTAAAATGCTCCATTTTGTATTGCCTTCATTGGGGACAGTTTGGGCTTGTTTATGTTTGACTGCTAATGACTGGGGAGTCGATTCAGAGCAGCTTACATGAGCTTCTGTAGAGGTGTTACAGTACAGAGTTAGCGTTTTCTGAGATTTTCAATACAGGCACATTTATACAGGAGCTTCTGTAAAGGTGTTACAGTACAGAGTTGGTGTTTTTTGAGATGGTTTTCAATACAGGCACATTTATTCCATAAATCATCCTACTTTTATGCACACCTTTATACCAAATCAATCATCCTACATATATACAGTCAAATCTCGGTTTACGAGTGCACCGGTTTGCAAGTGTTTTGCAAGATGAGCAAAACATTCGCAAAATCGGCGCCTCGGAAAGTGAGTTTGACTCGATTTACGAGTGCCACCCCCCGCGATCCGGCATTCTCCCCCCCTCGAGTCGTTGTCCCCCCCGCGATCTTACATGCTCCCCCGAGCACCAAAACGATATCCCTTACCCCAATTGGGTACCAGCACCAACACACAGGACGTGCCGGTGCCCGAAGATCCCTCTTCTGTGCTGGACTGGGTGGTGCATCGGCGATCCTTCCTCTTGCTTGTGCTGGGCAGGAGCGGACTGCTGGGCGACATGGACCTCTAGTCTGACCCAACAGAGGCAACTTCTTATGTTCTTATATTGTATTTCTAGTGGAGAAATGCATTTCCTTAGTTTAAAAGGAAGCTAAACAAAATTCTACACAGGTAAGATTCACGTAGTAGTAGTAGTAGTAGTAGTAGTACTAATCATTTCCATAGCCCTACTAAACTACACAACTCTGTACTACTATTACTATTTATCATTTTTATAGCACTGAAAGGCGTACGCAACACTGTACATTCAATCTATAATAGACTTTCCAGTGCAATAGGAGAGACATTTTGGACAAGTGGGTAGTGTCCCTACATCCATGTGCCATCTGCAGAAGGAATCCAGTTCGGATTTTTCTCTGTGCCTCTTCTGTACTTCAGTGAGCTCTTTAGATCCACCTACAGGTTTTTTTTTTTCCCTTCTGCACTCGTGCCTGCAGGAGTGTGTTGTGCTCTCCACATTTTATTACTTCATTCGGTGTTTAGTTCCTTTTTTTTGTTTCGGGATTGTTGTGTTCAGAGCGTTTCTTCAGCTTTGCCTGCATTGAGATCATACAGATTTCAGTCTATAGCTGACAGGCCAATCCCATTGGGTAGCTGTTAGTCAGCCTGCTTAGATTTCTTTTGAAGCTCAGGGCCCTCCCTGAAATTGTCTCACCTATTAAGCAGGGGTTGAGCACAGGCTGTTAGCGCCCTTAGGAGGCTCGACAGTATCTCGCAGGTGCCAACTGCAATCTTTCACCTCTTCTCATCCCGGTGTGCATCTATCGGTCCACAGGGGTGGAGGTACAGTCGAGCATAGGGTCTGACTGGCAGCCCAAAGATCAGCTTTTCAGAAGCATTCCCAGTATGAGGCAGTGATTCTCTGATCTAGCTATTGTAAGAGCTGAGGCAGGCTGCAGCACAGATCCATAAACAGGGCACAGTGAGTATAGGCTATTACAGCCTGTGAGCTGAATCGGAAGAGGTCTGAAAAGTGGGGGTTTCAAGGTATGCATATTCCTCTGTGTTCCCCCACCTGAAAAAATTCTAAAATCACCATTTTTTAAACGTTTCTAAGTATGACAAATATCATGATTTTGGCACAAATTTCATAGCTGTGGCCATCATGGATTTTTAGTGACCTTTTTTTTTCAAAAGCTCCCTGCTTCTCTAAAACTGCAATTTTTGTCTCCATTTTGTGGGGGATGGAGTCCTTAGGCTCACCTAATGTGAATTATTGCCAGGATTGTGCAAATTAGGCGTTTCATGGGTGTTTTTGTGTCACGTGTTGTGTGGCGTAGCCGAAGGGGCAGCAGTGCAAAGCTTAGCCTCTCCCCTGGTCAAGCAGGTGACAAAATGCTCTCAGCTAGCCTGGTGGGGTGGCTTTCTTTATTTTTGGGGCTAAGCAAGGCTGATAGAGACCGCAGCTGTGTGCACGGAACTTTGCAGAATGTGCAAGTATGCCCTCATGATTCCAGAGAGGAAAGGAACTCTTCTGGGGCCACCTCTGATATGACAGATCACACTGTTTCCATACGAAAGCACAGAACCTTGAGGGCCTCATGTTCGTGCTGCAGCTCCAGAATAGGCCTCCAACTGTCTGAGCCATTCATTGACATGATAAAGTATTTGAAGTATCTGCCAGAGTCCAAAAGATTAGGTGGCATCTGCTCTAGAGCTTGTATATGCAGCAAATGCTGTACAGTGGCCTGCACTTGGAGCGCCTTGTTCGGGTACCCTGTGAGAGTCTACAAACCAAACGGTCAGAGGCCGGGCAAATTCCAATTGGAGCCTGAGTGAATAAAGTCTAAAATTCACTGGTTGAACCTAACCTGGCAGGAACGCTGACAGCCTGCCCCCTAACTGTAGAGAGGGTTCCCCAGCCCGGCATCATTGCACTTACTTGACAGGGGGTGCAGGACAGAAGCCAGATGGCTGAGCACATCCTTAGCCAGAGTATCTCTGCCGAGAACTCTGGTCTGATTATGGCACTGAATACGCGAGGTAATGCCTGGAGGCACAAAAATTAGAGTGACTAGAACCCCTAGAGAGACTGGGACTGCTATCAAGCAGGGTCTTAGGGCGACTGACCACCACAGAATCCATGAGGTCTACCAGGCCCTTGTGAAACAACAACTGCCCTGAAAGAAAAGTCTCCCCAAAGCAGCCTCAGAAGGGGAATCACCAGCCCACTGTCTAATCCAGAGCATACTGCGGGCAGAAATGGAGAACGCTAAATCCCACATAAGGCCTATAAAGCATCAAGTCACATAAACCGACCCAGGGTAGCTTCTTTATGAGTAGTGCTCAAGATACTAAGGCCCTCTTCTATTAAACTGCAATAGCAATTTTTAGCATGAGGAGCCATGCTGCATAGTCCACACTGCTCCCAATGCTTATTGAGTTCATATGAGTGTTTGGAGCAGCGCTGGCCATTCAGGGGGATGATTTCAAAAGGTGGTTGGTTGGAAGGGGATAGGGGATTCGTAGACCTGAGGGAGAGATTCCTTCGGGGCTCTTAAGACTACAGGTCCCTGATGTGTTTTGCTGTTGCTTTCTCCCTGCTGGTGTTTAAGGGGGGAGGGGGGAGATTGGATTGGGGACTGTACTACTACTACTACTATTTATTATTTCTAAAGCACTGAAAGGCGTACACAGCACTGTACATTTTAACATACAATAGATGGTCCCTGTTCAGAAGAGCTTTCAATCTAATTTAGATAGGACATTTCGGGGTTGGGGAGATTATGGTAGAGGAAATGATACAGTAGGTTTAGGTATCTGACAGCCGTGAGTGGAGGTTAGGAGTTGAAAACAGATTCAAAAAAGTGGGCTTTTAGCTTCGATTTGAACGCTGCTAGGGAGAGAGCATGACAATTGATTCAGGCAGCCTGTTCCAGGCATACAACGCCGCAAAAAAGAAGGGATGGAGTCTGGAGTTGGCAGTGGAAGAGAAGGGTACAGATAAGAGGGGCTTGCCCAACGAACGGAGATCACAGGGAGGAGAGATATGGGGGGGCTTCAGAGCGAATGCACTTGTAAGTCAGCAAGAGGAATTTAAACTGTATTCGGAGATGGACAGGAAGCCAATGAAGCGACTTGAGGAGAGGGGTAACGTGAGAATAGTGGCTCTCACTGAATATGAGTCGCGCAGCAGCATTTTGAATGGATTGAAAAGGCAAGAGGTGGGCACGCGGGAGGCCCGAGAGAAGTACATTGCAGTAGTCTAAGTGCGAGATAACAAGAGCATGGACAGGGGTTTTGGTCGTGTGTTCAGAGAGAAGAGGATGGATTTTGGTAATATTATAGAGGAGGAAGCGACAGGATTTGGCGGTCTGTTGGATATGAGTAAAGAAGGAGAGAGGAGTTAAAGATCACCCCAAGGTTGCGAGCTGACGAGACAGGGAGGCAGATAGCATTATCCACAGAAATGGAGAACGGCGGGAGGGGGAAGGCGAGTTTAGGCGGAAAGATAAGGAGTTCAGTTTGTCATATTCAGTTTGAGATGGCGGCGAGACATCCAAGTGGCAATCTCAGACAGGCAGGCTGAAATTTGGGCCTGAACTCCCATAGAGATATCCGGCGTGGAGAGGTAGATCTGGGAGTCATCAGCACAGGGGTGATGTTGAAAACCATGAGAGGAGATCAGCGTACCAAGAGAGTGGGTATATATGGAGAGGGCCCAGGAGAGCCTTGGGGTATGCCGATAGACAGCGGGACGGCAGTAGAGGAGGATCCACCTTAACACACACTGAAGGTACAACAAGAGAGATAGGAAGAAAGCCAGGAGAAAGCAGAGCCCCGAAATCCCAGTGAGGACAACATGTTGAGGAGGAGGCGGTGATCAACAGTGTCTAAGGCAGCAGACAGATCGAGAAGAATGAGGATAGAGTATAGTTCATCAGATTTGGCCAGGAGCAGGTCGTTAGAGACTTTAGCAAGGGCAGTTTCAGTAGAGTGA
The DNA here is from genome assembly GCF_902459505.1 of Geotrypetes seraphini. Classification (NCBI taxonomy): domain Eukaryota; kingdom Metazoa; phylum Chordata; class Amphibia; order Gymnophiona; family Dermophiidae; genus Geotrypetes; species Geotrypetes seraphini. The sequence goes on along the minus strand of NC_047084.1, from coordinate 5,619,805 downwards.
AGAGGGTGAAAGCCCGATTGAAGCAGGTCAAGAATATTATGAAAGGAAAGGAAGTCCAGGCAACGGCGGTGAACAGCGTGTTCAAGTAGTTTGGATAGGAAGGGGAGGAGTGAGATAGGGTGGTAGTTGGAGGGGGACATAGGGTCAAGAGAGGGCTTGTTCCTCTTGGTAATTGTTGAAATCTGTTTCCTTACCAGGCTGATGTTCCCTTATTATTTACCTTGGATATAGAGTTGAAGCCTCTCCACTTCTTTTGGGGTGTTATCTTTCTCGCTCAACTCTCCTTGTATCTCTTAGGGGGTGGGGAGGGGTGTTCTTGAGTTAATGTGCTGTTGATTATTCTGGCTATTTGCTCGCTTGTTGAACTCCTAAGGGTCTACTATTTGTATTTCTTGCAATGGTCTCTTTATTGTATTATTCTGCTATACTACTCTTTATTACTTTACTACTGTGGGGAGATAACAACAAAAACTTTGATACTGGCGTTGCATTCTTGTTTGTTTTCATTGCTGCCTGTTCTTGCTGTTTGGCTGTGTGGCTGTGTTTTTGGAATGCATCAATAAAAAATTGTTTGAAACTAGAAAGGTGGGTGGGATGATTTAAAAAGTACAGGGGGGGATGATTTTAAAATATATTTTGCGTACTGAATTATAGTTTTCACCAGGGCTGTGGAGTCGGAGTCGAGGAGTCGGAGTCGGAGGAAATTTCGGGTACCTGGAGTCGGAGTCAGAAGTACAAAAAACTGAGGAGTCGGAACATTTATCTACCGACTCCACAGCCCTGGTTTTCACGAACAAGTTTTAATGTCTTTAGATAAGCTGCCCCATTTAACAAGCCGCACCCAATAAACAGGTTTGTAAAACCCATGTATAAGCCACAGCCTATACATGGAGAAATACGGTAATTGAAGTAGATTGGAGAGAATACCATTAGGAAAAATGAGGCTGATGATCAATTTCTTTCCTTATTTGTTTTAGTAGTAAAGTGCCTAGACAGAATAAACCAATTATTTAAGACTTCAAAAATGTATAATAATTATATTACACTCCCTTAGCGTATTTATTTTATTTGTTTAGATTTATTAACCACCTTTTTCATGAAAGGGTTCACCCAAAGCAGTTCACAATACATTGAATAGTAATAGATGTTCAAATACTTTCCCTCTGTCCTGACAGGCTCACAATCTACAGTAACTATGGTGCATGTGGCAATAGAAGGGATTAAGTCACAATCTCAGGGTGCTGGGGCAGTAGCTCTAACCATTGAGCCCTCCCTCCCAGCTTTTTAAGGAAAGAAATTTAAGTAATTGAATATCAGCCTCATTTTTCCTAATGATATTGGGAAGTTATGCAGCATGTCTGTTTATCAAGAAATGTCCTGTAATGTTTGGGCTAGCTAAATCAAATATTACATGGAAAATGCAAAAAGAACCATGCTCCAAGGGTTAAAACCTCAGAACGCATCATCAAAATCTATTTTTCTTTTTCTGTGTTTCTATATAAATATTGGGGAGAAAACCCCATATCTTTCTACCAAAAACAGCTTTTTACGGTTTCTAAAGCTTCATAATTCCATCCCTATTTGGTTCCAAAATAGCTGTCATTAGGAGGGTAGATCTCATAATTTCCTCCTTAGTCTACATGTTGCATATCTACTATCTTCAGAAAGGTCTCTAGACTTTTTTTTAGTTAGTGGCATAGACTCCTAAACTGACATGCCTAAACTTTGATATTTTCTTAACTCCAACATATGTTCAGAGACTTAAAAAGTGACAAATCACAAATTAAACTCCTAGCAAAGTTCTCCAAACGTCTCCATCTTGTTGATTAGTTTGTGCATTCCATAGCCAACTAGTTCTCTATTTACTGTATTTTTCGCTCCATAAGACTCCAAAACTGGGTGGAAATGTCGGTGCGTCTTATGCAGTGAAGATCCCTTTTTTTTTTAAAACACCTCCCACCCTGTTGCACCTTTTAAAATGTCCCATATAGCCTTGTGGTCCAGCGGAGTATCGGCCGGCAGGAGCAAGCTTTCCTTCCTTGGCCCGGTCTGCTTTCTGAATAGCTGCTGTGAGTTCTTGCGGGACTCAAGAGAACTCACAGTAGCCATTCAGAATGCAGCATGGGCTTAGGTAGGAACAAGCTTCCAATCCCCGATGCTGCTGCTCGGCTCCCACTGTCACCCGCTCGCCGCCGTCTTCAACCTAATGCTCAGCACTGCTGCTCAGCTCCCGCTGTCACCCGCCCACCGACGTCTTCAATCTAATGCTTGGCGTTGCTACTCGGCTCACGCTGTCACCCGCCCACCGACTTCTTCAACCTAATGCTCGATGCTGCTGCTCGGCTCCCGCTGTCAACTTCATGTTCGGTGTCCTGCTGCCCTGCCTTCACCAGGGGGGCACGCTGGAGCAAGGGCAGTGGGGCTGGGGAGTGCAAAGGGTGCTGGCAGCCATTAAATGAAGCTACTACAATAAGCTCAGGGAAGTATCAAACTGTATGTTGGCAAAGGCCCTGCCAGTTGTGCCTCCTTTATCATGTATGAAATGCATCAGAAGGGGCAGAACACACAGGGTCTTCACAAGCACATATGCACCAAGGAGCCTTAGAATCTATTGTGTTGCTTCTTGCATTGCTGCCTGGCCTGGAGATGGCAGCAGAAGGGAGGGGTGGGATCTGCCCAGGAACTGTGATCTGATGCCTCTCCCACTGTTCCCTCGGGCTTGATGTCTCTCAAATGTTGACACCTGTCTGTCAAGCTTACCATGCTTACTGGGTTGCTCCAACACTGGAATGCGGTTGACATTTTGGTGGAATAGTAGAAAGACGGTGATGAGGAGACTATGGAGAGCCAAACCAGCTGTTGGTGTTAGGAATTCTGTTCCAAGCAATAGTGGGATATGAATCTATGGATGGAATCCATGTCACTGCTCTGCAAATTTCTTCTCTGGAAGCTTGACTTTGCAGTACAGAGTGAAGAAAGAGACCTGAGGGGGCATGGGAGAACTTTTGGATGGTTGCATTTTCCACAGTACAAGAAATGTTTTCTGTTTCTCTAATGCTACACTGACAAGCATAGTCTGGTTTCTCAATGTCTTCAATTCAGTTTTTGTCTGGCGAAGGGAAAGTTTGCAGCTACTGGGGGTGGTTAACACCGCTCGCATTGTTTATTGTAATGGCATCCTCCATTCTTTAAAACAGCTTAGTATTGCAAGTCTCATTTCTCTAGCCCCCCCTCCCCCCTATTATTTGGGCTGGAAGTGATAAAAAGGCTACTGCCCATACTCTCCCCAGGAAAGATTTGGATTTGGGCAATTGGGGAAAGAGTAGGGAGGGGGTATTTGCCTTGGTTTTCTCTAACCCTTGGAAGAGGGTGGAGGTTGGTTCTTCCTCGGGGACCATAAGAGTCCAGGTCCCTGATGGGGGTAATAAGAGTTTTCATATATTTTGGGTTTATAGGGTTTGGGAGAGTGAGGAAGGACAGCCTGGAAGGGAAGGGGGGACAGGGTGCAGAGCCTGGTATATATTAGTACACAATTTGGTTCAGAATTATTTTTTTCTTGTTTTCCTACTCTAAATCTAGGGTGCATCTATGGAGCGAAAAAATACGGTATCTATAAATCTGTCAATCTAAACTAAAAACATTTTGTCTGTTGGGTTATCAACTGAGACTTAGTTAATAGTTTCTGGTTGTCGCCATTTCTTGAAGCAGCTCCCACTTCACTTCCACTAATCACCAGTTAATCAATTTTCCAAATCCAATCCTGAAGAAGTTCCAAGATCTCCAACAGTTCTTCCAGTTCCCAAGAAATCCCCTCCTTCGTCCCCAAAGATGCCGACAACACTTCTAAAGTTAACATGGTTGCTTGGTGTTCACCTGAGCCAGGGAGCAGACATTATTCTTTGGGCTCAGTGACCAGCACTGAGTCCAGTAGAACTTTATTGTTGCCAAACTAATATTTCAATTGATGAAGCAACCACAGGCAAGGACTCAGAAGTGCAAGTCCTTTCCTTACCCTTGTGTTTCACCATCCTAAAGAAAAGAGAAAAAAAACACCAATGTGCAAATAGGAGGCAAAGTAATAGCTCTAGATTCAGAGCTCTGGATAGTGCATCTTCTTAGGATGCCATCTTGGAATCTTCTCTGCAATTTCTTAAGTAGAGCCTCCTCCACAACTGATGTGACATCTAATGTGACTTTAGCCATCCAGGCTGAGCTAATGGAAGGAGTAGGTAGGCTGAACTGACCTGCCATTTTGGCATCAGAAGCTTGTCATGTCATAGGTTGATAGACACCATAGCCTGATATATAACAGCAGAAAAGTCTCCCAATGTGAGTACCAAGTTCTCCAATGTCTCAAACCACAGATTAATGATCACTCACTTTAGGGGTATGAATATTCTTTGCAAAACGTGGTGTGGGAGCAGGGGAGCTGAGCTGCTCAGCCTCTGCTCTCTATAATGGCTTTGTGTGATTCTAACCTTGTCCAGTGTTATATGCAAATTCTCCATTCAATTAATGATAATTATAGAACCAAAGAAAATGATAGCAGATAAAGCCCATAGAGTCTATCAAGTTTGCCAATCTACACCAAAATACTGAATTCTACAATTCTTTTCTCTTTCTAAAGATTTTCCATGCTTATCCTACCTGTTCTTTTGAATTCAGATACCATCCATACCTTCACAGTGAAAGTTAAGTTCTCTTCCACTGCAAGCTGATTGCTTTCTTCCCACCCTTTTAAAAATATTATAAATATTAAGCTTCAGCATCAGTGACTGAATTATACTTGATTACCATAGCCAAGATATAACTCATTATATTCATGTGTGCATTGCCAGCTGTGGCTCCTGGAATGAAGATATCTGATTGAAGTGTACTGCATAGTTCTCTTAGGTGCATAGAAACAAGTCCACCCTAGGCATGAGATATGCGGTTCAAACCTTCTATGATAGTATAAGAGTTAAATAATTTTGTCCCTTCAACTCCCTCCTGCAGAAATCTATAGAAAAATTAGATTTATAACTACTGGGGGTCTCTAACTCAGATAAGGGGTGTCTCAATGTACAAGATTCAAGTATAATGCAACCTGTTTATCTGGTGACCCCAAACCTTAATGGAGTATCTGTAAAGTGGCTGACTTTGCTCATTCTTAATGCTGATAACTAACATAACATCACTGCTGTACTAAAAATGTTATTTACCAGGTGTTCAAGCATCAAGTAGCGTACTTACTAAATGGAATTCTTGGAGCTGCAGTGGAATACTGGATCCTTCTAGGATTCCTACTGGACAAATATATGATGCAACAAGTGGCTGATGACTTGGCAAATTATATATCTGTTTTATGTGGTGGTGAGTATTTAAAAACTGAGACAGTTATCTACTAAAAGGTTGGGTTGTTTTTTTTTTGTTTTTTTTTTAAATCTAGGGCTTTGATTCCATCATGGTCTTACAATCCTTTCTTTTACGTCATTGCCCTCTATAATCTTGAATTGATTACTATGTACTAACCATGAGAGAAATGCAGTTTCTATTTTTTTTTTTTTAAAGTCTATTTAATTACCGTATTTTTCGCTTCATAAGGTGCACTTTTTTCCACCCAAAATTGGGTGGAAATTTTGGTGCGTCCTATGAAGCGAATGCAACTTTTTTTTAAAAACACCCCCACCCACCGTGTTGTACCTTTTTCAAAATGTCCCACTCGTTGGGGGTACGCAGGCTGACTGCTGCTCCCTGCTGGCCGCCACTGAGCTGCAACTCCAGGAAAGGAAGGTAAGGGCCAGCGTGCTGCACTGGACACTGCCTTCCTCCCTCCCTGCCACGTTGAAGCCTGCTTACCCTCCGCCGATTCCTCCTCCTCTGGCCTGGGTTCACCGCTGCGCCACCAGTCAAAGAAAGGAAGGGAAGGGCCAGCGTGCAGCAATTGTACGTTGCCGGCCCATAAGCCTTCTCCCGACGTCAGAACTGACATCAGTTCTGATGTCGGGAGAAGGCTTGTGGGCCGGCGACGTGCAATCGCTGCACGCTGGCCCTTACTTTACTTTCTTTGAGTGGCGGCGCAGCAGCGGTAGACCTGGGCCAGAGGAGGAGGAATCGGCGGAGAGTAGGCAGGCTTCATCAGCGCGGCAGGGAGGGAGGAAGACAGTATCCGGTGTGGCAGGAAAGACAAAAGCTTGGAAGGCAGTGAGGGGGAGGAGGCACGAACTCGGGACATGGTAGGGAGGGAGAACGAAGGACAAAGGCTGGAAGGTAGTGAAGAGGCACGAATTCGGGACCTGGGAGGGAGGGAGAACGAAGGACAAAGGTTGGAAGGTAGTGAGGAGTCACGAACTTGGGACATAGGAGGGAGGAAATAGAAAAGGACAAATGTTGGGCCTGCGTGAAGAAAGGAAAGAAGGAGACTCATGAAATCACCAGACAACAAAGATAGGAAAAATGATTTTATTTTCAATTTAGTGATCAAAATGTGTCAGTTTTGAGAATTTATATCTGCTGTGTGTATTGTGTGTCTATGAAAAATGAAAGGAACAGCCGGGATGGGGAGACAGGGTGCAGAGCCTGGCAGGGAGTATGAGGTTGGGTGCAGAGCCTTGCAGGGTGTGAGGGGGGGCTGGGTGCAGAGCCTGGTATATATTAGTACACAATTTGGTTCAGAATGGGTTTTTTTCTGGTTTTCCTACTCTAAATCTAGAGTGCATCTTATAGTCCAGTGCATTTTATGGAGCGAAAAATACGGTATCTTAAAAATTAACATGCCATATAGATGGAACTCAACAATTTAACATGTGTAAAATGCAAACTCACTTGTTCTTATATCAAAGATTGCAAAAATTTAAGGAGCTGTTTTACTATAGCCTAGACATGGGCAACTCTGGTCCTCGAGGGCCGGAATCCAATCGGGTTTTCAGGATTTCCCCAATGAATATGCATGAGATCTATTTGCATGCACTGCTTTCAATGCATGTTCATTGGGGAAATCCTGAAAGCCAGATTGGATTCCGGCCCTCGAGGATCAGAGTTGCCCATGTCTGCTATAGCCTGATACAATCTGGGCTTACCACTTATATAACATAGAACTTTACTGCACACTAAGCTCAAATTTAAGGCATTACTTTTTAGGGGTTTTTCCTTCTTCTTTTTTTCTTATATTAACAGAGTGTGGTACCTGCAGAAAGTTAATGTGGGAGCATTTAGCACCTCCTATTTAGAAAGCTCTAAATGCATTAACTCTGCATTAGCACTTAACATGTGCTAATCATAACATACTAACTAACTAGTTCTAAGGATTTTAAAGAAATGGAGAGAGGTTACATTTTAGGGTACCAGAAAGCAATTTAGCTAGGTGTCAAGTTTGGGAAATCCACTGGGAGGTCTTTTGGGGATTTGAACATAAGAATTGCCGCTGCTGGGTCAGACCTGTGGTCCATAATGCCCAGCAGTCCGCTCACGTGGTGGCCCTCTGATCAAAAACCAGCACCCTAACTGAGACTAGCCCTACCTGCGTATGCTCTGGTTCAGCAGGAACTTGTCTAACTTTGTCTTGAATCCCTGGAGGGTGATTTCCCCTATGACAAACTGCAGAAGATCATTCCAGTTTTCTACCACTCTCTGGGTGAAGAAGAACTTCCTTACATTCATACGGAATCTATCCCCTTTCAATTTTAGAGAGTGCCCTCTCATTCTCCCTACCTTGGAGAGAGTAAACAATCTGTCCTTATCTACTAAGTCTATCCCCTTTAGTACCTTGAATGTTTCGATCATGTCCCCTCTCAATCTCCTCTGTTCGCTGTACGGCAACTCCTCCAGCCCCTTAACCATCTTAGTCGCTCTTCTCTGGGCCCTTTCGAGTAGTGCCGTGTCCTTCATGTACGGCGACCAGTGCTGGTTGCAGTATTCCAGGTGAGGGTGCACCATGGCCCAGTACAGCAGCATGATAACCCTCTCCGATCTGTTTGTGATCCCCTTCTGTATCATTCCTAGCATTCTGTTTGCCCTTTTTGCCGCCGCCATACATTGTGTGGATGGCTTCATCGACTTGTCGATCAGAACTCCCAAGTCTCTTTCCTGGGAGGTCTCTCCAAGTACCTTCCTGGACATCCTGTATTCGTGCATGAGATTTTTGTTACCTACATGCATCACTTTACACTTATCCACGTTGAACCTCATCTGCCATATTGATGTCCATTCCTCGAGCCTGATTATGTCACGTTTCAGATCTTCACAATCACCCTGCGTCTTCACTACTCTGAATAACTTCGTATCGTCCACAAATTTAATCACCTCACTCGTCATACAAATGTCCAGATCATTTATAAAGATGTTGAATAGCACGGGTCCAAGCACAGAGCCCTGCGGCACCCCACTGGTGACGCTCTTCCAGTCCGAGTATTGTCCATTTACACCCACTCTCTGTTTCCTATGCTCCAGCCAGTTTTTAATCCACGTGAATATTTCACCCTCGATTCCATGGCTCGCAATTTTCCAAAGTAGTCATTCATGTGGAACCTTGTCAAACACCTTCTGAAAATCCAGATATACAATGTCAACCGGGTAGCCCTTGTCTGTCTGTTTACTCCCTCAAAGAAGTGCAGCAAGTTCGTCAAACACGATCTTCCTTTGCTAAAACCGTGCTGACTGGTCCTCATCATACCAGCAGTTCCCCTTCTGAAACTCATTCATTGCTGCTGCCATACTTACATTTATACAAGCATACACTTTCTCATCCCCATCATGTATAACAGATAAGTAAATTGTCCCTCAACAATAGAGTTCCAAATACCTTCAAGTAGCAATGATTGTCATTATAACAGTCACGCTGAGCCAGAGCAAAATGACTGGGCTGATTAGCATTGATTAGAATCTAGCATTAGCTCAATTGTGTCTTACCAGAATATTTAGAGACCCACTAAACTCACAAACCTTCATAATTGTGATATCATATTCAAGTAATATCCAGCATCAAAGAGTTAGCAATGTCCTCTCTAATCAGCCACTGTACTTGCAGGTCTCAGTTCTAGCATCTCCCAAGGGTATAGACATGCAATCCAAAGAGACTTGATCTTCACTCGGTTTCTCATAAGTTTGTCCAACATGCAAAACCTACAACTCTTAACTCCCACTCGCTGCTGTCAGATACCTATACCCACTGTATCATTTCCTTTACCATAATCTCCCAACCCTGAAATGTCCTGTCTAAATTAGATTGTAAGCTCTTCTGAACAGAGACTGTCTATTGTTTGTTAAAATGTACAGTGCTGCGTAAGCCTTTTAGTGCTATAGAAATAATAAATAGTAGTAGTAACTTTGCAGGGTACAGCAATGTAAATTTATTTTTTTTCTCATACAAAACGCCACATATCAGAGAAAAGGCCCTTTTCTGTGCTTGTACCTCCAGGGAGTAATCTTGAAAGCAAAGTAGTTTTTTGTTTTGGGGGGGGGGTTGTCATACATGAGGTTCCCTTCCCCCCTCCCCCCCGAACATATTGTCCGCAAGATAAGTTTATGAGCAAAATTAAGGACTCACAAAATGACCACCTGAGGCCGTATCACAGTATCTTTTTGCGATCTCATGTAGTGGGCTCTTTCTATTTGGAATCCTGGAGTTGGGGCTCTTTCTATTTGGAATTCACGGTACTGGGCCTCCTAACGTAAAGTTTCTGGTATCCAAGTCTGTAAAAATCCACACAGCTCCAATGCACCAATGGTTTCAGCAGTTACCATAGCTAGGTTTAAAAAATACATTTTGGGCAAATTCCTGGAAGAAAAGACCATGAAACTATTATTAAATTAGACCTGTGAAAAGTTATTTCTCTCTCCTGGAGTAATATAACATACAATCTTGCAACTTTTGGGGATATTGTCAAGTGCTTGGAACCTGGAGTGGCCACTGTTGGAAACCAGATACTGGGCTAAATGGGTCTTTGATCTGACCCAGTTTAACAATTCTTATGTTCTTCAATGAAAAGTAGTAGACAGCATTGTGGAAATTGAGAAGGGTTAAATATTTTGGTTTCTACTGAGACAGTCACATTTCCAGACAGTTATACAGGTAATTGTTACATGTGAGGTAGACCAGTGTTCTTCAACCACCAGTCCATGGACCAGTGCTGGTCCACAGAAATTTCCTGTCGGTCCACAGGGCCAGCACGTAGTACATCAGGCCCAAAACAGTGTTCTTCAACCACCGGTCTATGGTGCGATCAATGCGGCGTTATCTTCGAGCCAGCTCCCTCTTTCTAACTGATTCATTGCACAAAGCCACGAGCAGTGGCTCCTACGGTCATCCTGCACCTGAACCAGAAGCCTTCTCTCTGACGTTGCAACGTCAGAGGGAAGGCTTCCAGATGAGGCAAGGGACATGCAAGGTGCAATTAGTACAATTAGTGCAATTATGGGAGCGGGGTCTGGGGTGGAGATTGGGTAGAGATGGGCAGGGTCTGGCCCATGACTTAGCCCCGTGTTCTTCAACCGCCTGTACACGGACCGATGCCGGTCCACAGAATAATTCTTTTATTTCTGCCAGTCCATAGGTGTAAAAAGGTTGAAAAACACTGAAGTAGACTATTACAATTTCATTTTCAAACAGTTGCCAATGAAAGCTTTGAGAAAGCTACAGATCATCTAAAATGCAGGAGATGGGAAAGAGCAACACCGCTTATAACATTATATTGGTTACTGATGCTTTTTATATTCAGTTTGAAATTCTGTGCCTTATATTTAAGGCTCTGGGGGTAGGGCCAAGTTACTTGACAGAAAAGATTTCATTGCACTAGAAAGCAAGACTGTTCTGTTCTTCATAGCACTTAAGGTGACACTGAGAGTAAAATTAGGCAAGGAGTGTTGCCTTTTTTTTTAATTTTTTTTTTTTTTGCCAGTGGAGTTCAAGGAAGTTACTTCTGTAACTGTTGAAGTTTTCTTCTCATACTGTGTTAAACAATGAGAGATTTGGACAGTTGGGGTGAGGTCCTTGTCAAATTTGGGGAAGTATAGTAACAGTATGCAATTGTCATTCTCATTGGCTATTGTATTTGTAATTATCCCAGGACAAGCAGGCAGCATATTCTCTACATGTGGGTGACGTCACCGATGGAGCCCCCTAGCGGACGTTTTCGCAAGCAGACTTGCTTGAAGACCTTCAAGCTTGCAATTGGACCGCGCATGCGCGAGTGCCCCTCCTGCCCAACCTAGGGCATGTGTCTCCTCAGCGTGGCCTCAGTTCTATGTTTTCTGCGGAGCCAGAAGCACTGCTCCCTTGCTTCGCACGATCTCATTGTCCCTCTTGCACCGCGGCTTTTTTGTGTTATTTTCGATTGAGTCGCTGTCTTGCGCTTGGCTTCTTCTCCTTCGTGTCTTTTTGACCTGGTCTCCGGTCTTGCTCTGGCCGCGGCCGTATTTTTTCTTATGTCCCGGCCTCGTACCGGGTTCAAGAACTGCACTAAGTGCAACTGGGTTATCTCCATCACCGATCCTCATTGTTGGTGTGTGGAGTGCCTGGGTGCAGAGCACCGCGCTGAGTCCGCGTTGTGCGACTCTGCAACCGTGGGCTCTTCGGAGGGTGGCCAAGATTCTCCAACCTTTTGGCCCAATGGATCCTGCGGGACAGGCCTCGAGCTCGGGCTCAGCACCAGTGTTGGGTGCCTCGGCCTCGAAATCCCCCTCGACATCCAGGGCTTTGGCCTCGGCTCCTCCTGCTACTCCGGCCTCGGGTAAGTCTCCTCTTTCCTCCTCAGGTGTGCCGGCAAAGAAGCCTCATGCGAATGCCGCCTCATCGGCATCTTCGAGACCTCATTCTAAGTGTGCCTCCTCACGTAGGGAATACTCTTCCTCGAGGTCACCCCCGAAGGAGTGCACTGCTGCACCTAATACCCAACATCCTTTGGCCTCAGTGCCTATGTTTGAGGACATGCTTAAGGCTATCCTTACATCGCAGCTTTCCTTGGTGGTGAGCCAACTGGTCCCGTCCTCGACGCCTCTGACCTTGGTCTCGACCCAGCCCCGGTCTGACCAGCCTGAGCGTCCTTCTCTTGTGTCTCGGGGCTGTGCCTGCAAGACTTGCCGGATTACCTCAAGCGATTCCTCGTCTCCAGAATCGGGGCCTGTGACTTTATGAGGGTCCGTGACAGGGGCCCGCTTTTCGCTTTTGGCGAGGCTTGCCCCTTCTAAAAAGCTGTGGTCTTCTCCGCCCCTTCGGGGCAGGTCTCCGACCGTGAAACCTTCCAGGCACACCCTTGTCCTCGAGTTGGGCTCTAGTTTGCATTCCCCATCGGGGCTGGTGACCGCCTCTCAGGGGTCCTCTTCGAAGCCGGTGGAGGAATTTTCCTTTACCCTATCTTCTCCGAGGCTTCGCAAGCTGGTCCCTCGGACTCCGGGGTCCTCCCTGACCCACCTTATGCGGGGTCGTTCCTCGACACCCCCGAGGCGATTTAGTCGAGCTTCCTCGATCTCCCATTCGTGGGACTCCGAAGCTCCGGCATGCTATTCGAGGGAAATTTCTCCCTCTTTTTCTGCTGCCCCCAGATCTTGTTCGGGGTCTCCTCAGGAGGATAAGTCTTCTTCTCGAAATTCCTCCTTTACTTGTTTAATTTCTGACATGGGCAGGGCCTTGAACCTGGACCTCCAGTCTGAGTCCCGTTATACCCAGGAATTCCTAGCGGAAATGGGTGTTGCTCATCCGCCCCGTGAGGCACTGCGCTTACCCTTGCACCAGGTTCTCCGGCGGACATTTCTCCGGAACCTGGAGACCCCTTATGCGGTCCCAGCTATTCCCTCCAAAATAGAGACCCGTTACCAGATGATCCCGGTCAAGGGGTTTGAAAGTTCTCAGCTTTCTCACCAATCCTTGGTGGTTGAATCTTCCTTGAAGAAATCCAACCCCTCGAAGGTGTACGCAGCCGTCCCTCCGGGCTGGGAGGGCCGTACGATGGACAAGTTTGGTCGCCGTCTTTATCAAAACTCAATGATGGCGAACCGTGTCCTCAACTATAACTTTATCTTCACGTCCTATCTCCGGTTCTGTGTGGAAGCCTTCCACTCGTTCTGGGCGGACGTGCTGGATTCTCGACGTCGGGAATTTCATCTCCTCGAGGAGACGCTCTCCCAGCTCCGCTTCTATGTTTCAGGCGGCCTACGACACCTTTGAGTTGTCCTCGAGGGTCACGGCCTTTGCGATCGCCATGCATCGCCTCACTTGGCTCAGGATTGTGGATATGGATCCGAATCTACAGGATCGTCTAGCCAATCTCCCTTGCATGGGTCATGAGCTATTTGATGATTCCATAGAGGCGGCCACTAAGCTCCTCTCGGAACACTTGTCTGGCGCTGGACTCAAGTCCTCTTCGGTTCGAGTCCACCTTAATGCCATTGCTGCTTTTTATCAGCCGATTGACGGGAAGCCTATCTCTGTTCATCCTGTGGTTTCCCGCTTCATGAAAGGCCTTTTCCACGTTCATCCGCCCCTTAAACCTCCTCCTGTGGTTTGGGATCTTGACATGGTCCTTGCTCGCTTGATGAAACCCCCGTTCGAGCCGCTAGCGCGGGCTCATTTGAAATATCTTACTTGGAAGGTTGTGTTTCTATTGCTCTCACTTCTGCCCGTCAGGTCAATGAACTTCAAGCCTTGATAGCGGACCCACCTTTCACTGTCTTCCATCATGATAAGGTGGTTCTCCGTACCCATCCTAAATTCTTGCCCAAGGTTATTTCTGAGTTTCACATCAACCAATCCATTGTTCTTCCTGTGTTTTCCCCGAAGCCCCATTCTCACCCTGGAGAAGTGGCTCTGCATTCTCTTGATTGCAAGCGTGCGCTGGCCTTCTACTTGAAGCGCACCGCTCCTCATCATTCTGCTCCTCAGCTATTCCTCTCTTTCGATCCTAATCGCTTGGGTCGCTCTGTTTCTAAGCGGACCATTTCTAACTGATTGGCCGCTTGTATCTCTTTCTGTTATGCTCAGGCTGGTCTCTCCCTGCCGGATCGAGTCACAGGCCACAAGGTCAGAGCGATGGCGGCGTCTGTTGCTTTCCTCCACTCGACTCCGATTGAGGAAATCTGTAAGGCTGCCACTTGGTCCTCGGTTCATATGTTTACCTCGCACTACTGACTGGATGCTTTCTCCAGGCGTGATGGCCATTTTGGCCAGTCCGTTTTGCAAAATCTGTTCTCCTAAATTGCCAACTCTCCCATCCCATTCTGGTTAGCTTGGAGGTCTCCCAAATGTAGAGAATATGCTGCCTGCTTGTCCTGGGATAAAGCACAGTTACTTACTGTAACAGGTGTTATCCAGGGACAGCAGGCAGATATTCTCACAACCCATCCACCCCCCCTTGGTTGGCTTCTTTGCTAGCTATCTGAACTGAGGCCACGCTGAGGAGACATTTGCCCTAGGTTGGGCGGGAGGTGCACTCGCACATGCGCGGTCTAATCGCAAGCTTGAAGGTCTTCAAGCAAGTCTGCTTGCGAAAACGTCCGCTAGGGGGCTCCGTCGGTGACGTCACCCACATGTAGAGAATATCTGCCTGCTGTCCCTAGATAACACCTGTTACGGTAAGTAGCTGTGCTTCTCCCCCCCCCTTTTTTTTTTCTAAATTGCAATAACAATTATTAGCACAGGGAGCCACGCTGAATGCTCCGCGCTGCTCCCGGCTCTCATAGGAACTCTATGAGCGTTGGGAGCAGGGTGGAGGATTCAGCGCGGCTCCCTGCACTAATAACCGGTTTTGCGGTTTAGTAAAAGGAAGGGTGTATGAGGTTTGGCAAAGGAAGGGAGTCACTTCTTTTGCTGATGATACTGTAAGTGTTGTAATATATATCTTGTTTAATTTGCTTGAAATATATAAAATATATTAATATTAAGTTAAATATCTAAACTTTATGGATTGATTTTTTTTCAGATTTTTCTTCTGATGAACTAGAAAATTTAATTTGTTCTATACCCTCTCCCTGGCTCCAGATGTTTGTTGCAGAAGCTGTCTTCAAAAATGTATGTTTAAAGAACAACTTTTATTTTTCTTCAGAGCCACTCTCTCTTCAAAAAATGGTAAGCAGCATTTTAGATATATATTTTCATATTTTAAAAAATGTTTAGCACAATAGTGGACCAGAATCCTAGTAATAAGTGCTTGTGTTTGCAGTAAAAGATATATAAATGATTGACATAATAGGTTTTGATGTTCTCTGGAGTTTTTATTTTCTAGCAAGACTTTCTGTAATTTGTAGTTTCCCTCCCATTTCTTTTTTTAAAGGGACATCACCATTGCATACAATGGCAGGTTATGTGCCTGTAATACTTTAAAGAGAAAACACCATTTCTTTTACAGCTTTAAACTGTTTTTTTTATTTTATTTTATTTTATATTTATCATTTCAATTTATCATTACACACAATGATAAGGAAATACTGAAATACAATACAATCAGTACATGCTGATAAGAAAATTAACATAAGGAAATATTACATTCAACATAGTCCACAATAGGTGGAGGAGAAAAAAAAAAGAGTATAACAACCCCCAGGGAAAGGGGTATTAACCATTTTAAGAATTCCAAAAATAAAGAGCAGTTACAGCCTTCCAAAAATTAACGCCAAACAATCCTGTTTCAATCTGGGTGCGTAGGGACACCCTTACCTTCTAAGAAAAAACCTAATTGGGCAGGTTCAAAAAATACATATTTAGTTTCCTGAAGGGAAACCACACATTTACAAGGAAATCTTAACTGAAAAACTGCCCCTAATGATATCACTTTCATTCGGTATGTTAGAAATTCTTTTCTTCTAGATTGCGTCCATTTTGAGACATCAGGAAACATATATATTCGTCCTCCCAAGTAGGACACTTGTTTCAATTTAAAGTACAATTTCAGCAGCAATTCTTTATCTTGATGAAATACAAGAGAGACTAGTAAGGTAGCCCGACCCTCTATTTCGATATCAGATGATTGTAATATATCAGATATATCCATCTGGTCTCCACCTCTAGCTAATTCTCCTCCTTTATTTAAATTTTTCTTTAAGTAATACATTTTTTGTAGTGGTGGAAGATCAGATTCTGATATTCATGAAATTCCTAAAAATTTCCCGGGGTGGCATAAACTTGGCTATTGGAAAATTTAAAAGTCTCAAGTTCAAACTTTTATGTTGATTCTCCAAATTTTCAATCTTCCTCAGGAGAAGCATTTTATCAGAAACTTGTTTAGTCATTAAATTTTTAGTCTCTGTTGTTATTTTCTCTAAATTCTTTATCTCTGTTGCTGCTGAAGTGATGTCTCCAACAGGTCTATCTTAGAAGTTGAGTTTAAAGTAATTAACACAAAGTTAGCACATACCGAATGCAGGTTCTCCAAAGCTGTCCAAATTGAATCAAGTGTGACCGCCTGAGGCCTCACAAGTGGCTTGAGGGGGGAAATAGTCGCTAATTTCTCCTCAGCGACTCCTCCAGGTGCCGAATCCTGGGTTCCCTCAGCCTCTCCACCACTTGCTGCTCGGGTTTCCCTCCCATTTCTTTTTTTAAAGGGACATCACCATTGCACACAATGGCAGGTTATGTGCCTGTAATACTTTAAAGAGAAAACACCATTTCTTTTACAGCTTTAAACTGTTAACAATCAGGGTCCCATAACACTTCCCTCGCCCCCCCCCCATGACAAAACACACCTATACCTGTTATAACATATAAAATATTCTGTTCTAATTCTGGTGACTGATTCAGAATACAGCTGTCAGGTTATTTTTAACCTGAAAAAATCAGATCATGTTGTTCTTTTTTATCGGAAACTGCACTGGCTTCCAGTAGAAGCCAGGGTTTTCAAATTTGGATTACTATGCTACAAGGTGCTGCAAATTATCTGAAGGATCACTTTGAACTGGCTATATCAAAACAGTCCCAACGCCTTTTATCTTATTTTACCTTTCCTTCTGTTAAGAAATGTCGATTCAAAAAATTTTGTGATAGGTTATTTTCATTTCAGGCAGCAATTAGAGACAAGGAATTTAGTCGGTTGATAACGCTGTATCATATAAACACTACAGGAAACTCTTGAAAACCTATTTATTTGATAAATTTCTGTAATACATGATTAGGATGTAATGATCTATCACTATGTATAATTCCTGAGATTCTCTGTTTCTTAACTGTGAACTGCATTGAACTAAATAAGGTTATGCGGTATATAAATGATAATGTAATCATAAACAGCAACACAAACTCCCTCCATTATCAAACACCTTGAGAAATAAAATAAAACCTTTCAAACGGACAATCGGAAGCTTGCTATACCATACTGGTATCAAGTTCAAGAACACAAAGCCTATACTATGAAAAGCTAGCACTGCAAATATTGTAGAAAACTAGAACAAGCCAGTCTGCTATGGATTCCTACACAGAGCCTACATGTGGAAAGAATTCTTTATTGTGATTACACAAGAAAATCATAGACTTATCACCTCGTAAAAATTAAGACAAATTAGAAACAAATATATAGAACTTTATGAAATGGAAAATAGGGGCTCAAAGGGGGTCACAGAAAAATGGCTAGAGATATTAAAAAACAATACTTTTTTCAAGGTATATTGGAGAAAAGAAAGACTAGAAATTGAATTGTGAGAGTAAAAAATGCTGAGAACTTCTATGAGGAAAAAGCAAACATGCTAAACAAATACTACTTCATTGTTCAGGGAAGAAAAGGCTGGAGAAGGACCTTGGTTGGCTAACAAAGGGTATATATGGGAATAGAGTACTGTAAATATCACACCATTCATGGAAGAAAGTGTCTATGAACAACTGGGAAACTGAAAGTAGACAAAGCCATGGGACCGGATGAGATCCATCTAGGATACTGAGGTAACTCGGAGAAGTTCTTGCAGTAGAGAATGACATAGGGACAAATTTGTCCCCATCCCTGCAGGAACTCAATTTCCCCATCTCCTCCCCGCAAGTTTTGTCACTGTCACTGTCCATGCCTCATTCCTGTAAGCGCTGCCTTAACCGCACAAGCCTTGAACACTTATGATTTTAAATTGTTTGTGGCTTGTGCAGATGAGGATGGAGCTTGCAAAAATGGGGCAGGGACAGAAGAAGAACTTGCTGGGATGGGACAATGAGTTCCTGCGGGGACAGGGAAAACTTTGTCCCCGTGTCATTCTCTACTTGCGGGACCTCTTATGAACTTGTTTAATAAATCCTTGGAGAAGGGAGAGGTTCTGTGGGATTGGAGAACTACAAATGTGGTCCCTCTTCACAAAAGTGGTAACAGAGAAGAAATCGGAAATACAGGCTGGTAAGCCTCATTTCAGTGGTTGGAAAGATAATGGAAGCTCTGCTAAAAGAAAGAATAGTGAACTACCTGGAATCCAAGGGGTTACAAGGTTCACAACATGGGGAAAACTGTTCCAAATCTGATCAATTTCTTTGACTCTGTGACTGGAGAATTGGAGAGAGAATGTGAGTTAGATGTAGTCTACCTGGATTTCAGCAAAGCCTTTGATACAATTCCTCTTAGGAGGCTTAGTGTGCTGATGTTGGGACTCAAAGTGGTAGTCTGGATTAGAAATTGGTTGACAGACCGACAACAGAGAATGGGAAAGAAAGGTAAGTAGTAGTAGTGTGCCTCAGGGATCAGTATTAGGGCCCGTTCTGTTCAATATATTTGTGAGTGATATTTCTCAAAATGTGGATTGTTTTTTTTTTGTTTGTTTTTTTGCAGATTACATGAGGATTTGCAACAGAGTAGACGTGGCAGAGGGAATAAAAATATGAGAGATCTGTGAATGTTGGAAGAATGGTGTAATGTCTGCAGTTAAAATTTAATACAAAGAAGTGCAGAGCGATGCTTTTGTGGAGTAAAAATCCAGACGAGCTGTATATGCTTGGGGGTGAGAAGCGAACAGGGAAAGGGACCTTGGCGTGATAGTGTCTGAGGGTCTCAAGGCTGCAAAGCAATGAGACAAAATGGTGCCCTTGCCAGAAGGATGCTGAGTTGCATAGAGAAAGGAATCACCAGCAGAGAAGTATTGATGCCCCTGTACAAGTCATTGGTGAGGCCCCACTTGGAATATTGTGTTCAGTTCCGGAGGCCATACCTTGCTAAGGATGTAAGAAGACTGGAAGCGGTCCAGAGGAAGGCAACAAAAATGATTTCAGGATCTGCTGTCATTTACTATGTTGCAGAGTCTTGCGGAAATCTATCGCTGGATTCCTACCCCAGGACTCTCATGTAGTACTTATTTCTTTCCAGCCCTCTTGCTTAATTGCTCTCGGCACACATGCTCTTTAAGGGAGTAGGTTATCCATATCAGGAAGAGATTTACCTTCACGGTCCTGGCACTGAAGTCCCTCAAAGATAACTCAGATACTTAAGTGGGGTGCTCCAACTCCATTTCCTAAACAGTTGCAAAATAGTTACATTCTGTGGTAGTCTTTCGAACCTGAGATAATATAGTATTGGGTAACACTGTAAATTCCATCCTTTCTCTCTCTCTGTCTGTGATCTTTTTATTATAATCAGGATAACTGGTTTTCCAGGTTTTGGGGCACACTAACTCTTTCAGAATACTCTTTCAGGTTAAAAAGTCTCCCTGGGTTTGAAGCTAACCCATTCCCTTCAAGTTCTACACATGATCTCTCCTGCCTGTGACCCAATTCCATACACAGATATTTTCAGTTAGGAACAATCTAATATACTATACTTATTTAGACAATGATAAAGAGTCTTAACACTTCAACCTCCAAACCCACACTAAATCATCAACACCATCATCACACCTGCTCTTTAGGATCTCTGATTTATAAAAGAGTCAGGCAGTACACATTGTATCCATTCCCTAGAAGTGGATACTGTAACCCATTGTTCTTCAATGCAAGGCCTGTGGGCCAATGGGGGACCCTTGAAGCAGCCCCCACCATCATTTAGAGTTTGTTTTGTTGTTGGTTTTTTTTTTTGGGGGGTGAGAGGGTTGATGGGGCTGTAGGCCTTTGAAAAACACTGTATTAGGAGCAGCAGTGGTAGCATAGACAAGTTTTGCTCCTTGCCAAACCCCATTCTCTCTCGCAAGTCCAACATCCTCTACCTCCCTCCCTATCCCCCCACCCCACAATCATCCAAACTTGCTAATGTCACTAGCAGTAATTAAACCATGCTGCCTTGACTGATCCTGAGGGTATTTTTTCAGTCACAATTTCCTGTTGCCATGTGAAAGCAGATCACAACAGAGGGAAAGCTTCTAGAGCTGGTTGTATGCAGCTTGATTTAATTGCTGTGAGTGAACACAGCAAGTCTAGAGCTCCATGGGCTGGGGTGGTAGAGATATTCTTTCCATTAAATAGGGGGGAAGAAAAGAGAGAGACCAGACTGTGGGTGGGGAATGAAAAGAGGACGGAAAGATGCTAGACTGTGAGAGGTGGTAAGGGGGGAGTGAGAGAAATTGCATTACATTAGTTATTTCTATTCTGCCTTGCGGTTCAAGGCGGATTACATACGATTACAAACTATTGTTATGATATTACCAAAATGGATTACATACGATACGAT
Source organism: Geotrypetes seraphini (assembly GCF_902459505.1). Lineage (NCBI taxonomy): Eukaryota > Metazoa > Chordata > Amphibia > Gymnophiona > Dermophiidae > Geotrypetes > Geotrypetes seraphini. The sequence continues at coordinate 5,599,286 of NC_047084.1, read as the reverse complement.
TGTCATAAAATACATGAAATGGATTCCATGAGAATTGTCAAGGTATGAGGAGATGCATAAGGAGTGGTTTGAACATTTTTGAATTGCTAAGAAGTAGATAGTAACGTAGGAGATGCTTGGGAGGATCTGTTTTTGTTATATAGGTTTTATGTGTTTTTGAAGAGTAGGGTTTTTGCTTCTTTGTTGAAGGTTTAGTAGTCTGTGTTCGAAAATAGCAGATCGGTGAACTGTCTGTCCAGTTTTGCTGCTCTGGTGGCCAGTAAGTTGTACATTTTTCTTCGTTTGACATTTTTGGTTGGTGGGTGTATGAATGGTGTGTGGGTTCTCCTGTGTCTGGTTGAGGTGGATTGAGTTAGTCGGTTGTTCCATTAGGTTGGGCTATCTCCGTTTATGGCTTTAATAGTAGGCAGTGGAATTTGAAGTGTACTCTTGCTTCTATAGGGAGCCAGTGAGAGTCGTGGTATGCCTCTGTGATGTGGTCGTATTTTTTCAGTGAGTAGATTAGTCTTAAGGCTGTGTTTTGTATTGTTTGTAGTTGTTTTATCATGGTTGCTGGGCAGGGGAGATATAGTATGTTGCAATAGTCTATTATGCCTAGGATGAGAGATTGTACCAAAAGTTTGAATTGTTTTCTATCAAAGAATTTTCGGACTTAACCTTAGTTTTCTCATAGTCGTGAATGATGTTTTTATTATTTTGTTGATTTGTGATTGCATGGTACAGCTTCTGTCAATCAGTATTCCAAGGAGTTTTAGCGTGGGTTGAATGGGGGTATGAGATCGAGTTAATTGCTAGGTTTGTTACGGTTGGAGTTTTGCTGTTTTCTAGGAGGATGAAGTTTTGTTTTATCAGGGTTAAGCTTTAGTTTGTGTTCTGTCATCCATGTAGCTACTGTTTCAAGTGTTTTGTGTATTTTGCCTAGCATGGTCGGTGTTGGTTGGTCGAAGGGGAGGAGAATGGTGATGTCATCTTAGGGTGGGGGAAGTTGAAGGAAGGGAAGAAGCTGAACACAGGGACGGACAGAGAAGCAACAAAGAGATGCTGGATGAGGAGAGAGTATAGGGACAGGGACACAGATGAGCAATGTGGAAAAAGGAGAGGAGATATGGAGACTGAGGGGCGATGCTGCACATGGATGTGAGAGAGGAGATGTTGCACATGGATGGGATGAGATACTGTACATGGATGGTAGGGACAGTAAAGGATGGAAGACAGGAGACAAACAGCAGATAAGTCAACAGAGCAAAGTAGCCAGCCCATCTTGATTCCTGCTAAAAAAAAAAAAAAAAAAAGTATATTGATCAACTTTGGGCAGATATAGATTCTAATGAATCTTCATGCCAGGGACTTCAAGAAGCAGCACAGATACTGAAATTGTCCTAGCTCAGGATGATCTGGAAAATTTAGTTGCTAGGGGTAAGGAAACACAGACACATGATGGCAGATAAAGGCCAAATGTCCTATCTAGTCTACCTATCCACAGTAACCATTAGGTCTTTCTCTCTCCGAGAGATCCCACATACCTATCCCAGGCCCTTTTGAAATCAGACAGAGTCTGTCTCTATCTCCTCTTCCGGGAGACTGTTCCATGTATCTTCCATCCTGCCTGTAAAAAAGTATTTCCTTAAATTACTCTGGAGCCTATCACCTCTTAACTTCATCCTATGCCCTCTCATTGCAGAGTTTCCTTTCAAATGAGACTTGACTCATGTTCATTTACATTACGTAGCTATTTAAACATCTCTATCATATCTCCCCTCTCCCGCTTTTCTTCCTTCACGGTATAGCGGTATATAAGAAGTAAATTATTATTATTATTATCTTTAAGTCTGTTCCCATACGTCTTATGATGAAGACTACATACTATTTTAGTAGCCTTCCTCTGGACCGACTCCATCCTTTTTATATCTTTTTGAAAGTGCGGCCTCCAGAATTGTACACAATATTCTAAATGAGGTCTCGCCAAAGTCTTATACAGGGGCATCAATACCTCCTTTTTCCTACTAGCCATACCTCTCCCTATGCAACCTAGCATCCTTTTAGCTTTTGCCGTAACCTTTTAAACCTGTTTGGCCACCTTAAGATCATTACATACAATCACACCCAAGTCCCGCTTCTCTGTCATGCACATAAGTTCTCCATCCCCCTAAACTGTACCGTTCCCTCAGGTTTTTGCAGCAAGAGTCTGTTGTAGGGGAAAACACCCTCCAGGGATTCAAGACAAAGACAAGTTCCTGCTGAACCGGAACATACGCAGGTGAAGCTGGACTCATTTCGAGCACTGGTCTTTGATCTAGGGGCCGCCGCGTTAGCCGACTGCTGGGCACGATGGACCACTGATCTGACCCAGCAGTGACAATTCTTGTGTTCTTGTGTTGTGTTCTTATGACCTTGCATTTCTTAAATTTTAGGTGCCAAATTTCAGACCATTCTTCAAGCTTCGCCTGGTCGCCTGGTCTTTCTTCATGTTATTCACACCATCTGGTGTATCTACTCTAGTGCAGATTTTGGATCATCCACAAAGAGGCAAATCTTACCTGACAGCCCTTCAGCAATATCACTTATAAAAATGTTAAAAAGAACCAGCCCAAGAACAGAACCTTGAGGTACACCACTGGTAACTTCCATTTCCTCAGAGCGCTCTCCATTAATCACTACCCTCTTTCGCCTTCCACTCAACCAGTTCTTGACCCAGCTCGTCACTTTGGGATCCATCCCAAGAGCACACAGTTTATTTATTAGACGTCTGTGTGGAACACTGTCAAAGGCTTTGCTAAAATCAAAAATACATCACATCTAGCGCACTCCCTCTATCCAGTTCTCTGGTCACCCATTCAAAGAAATTGATCAGATTTGTCTGATAAGACCTACCTCTAGTGAACCCATATTAACTCCGGTCCTGTAATCCACAGGATTCCAGAAACTTGACCATTTCTGTTTTAAAAGTGTTTCCATTAATTTGCTTACCACAGAAGTCAGACTTACCGGCCTGTAATTCCCTACTTCTTCCTTACTTCCACTTTGTGGGAGGGACCACATCTGCCCTTCTCCAGTCCTCTGGTACCACTCCTGACTCTAGAAATGCGTTGAAAAGGTCAGTCAGAGCTACCAAAACTTCCCTAAGTTCCTTCAGCACCCTAGGATGTGCACCATCCGGCCCCATCACTTTGTCTATCTTTATTTTAGCTAGCTCCTCATGAACACAACCCTCTGAAAATCGATCAGGGTCTATTATTCCTCCATCCCTATTCATGTTTGTTTTCTGTGGTCCCGCTCCCGGTGCTTCAGCCATGAACACAGAACAGAAATATTTGTTAAGCAATTCAGCCTTTTCTTTATCAACTTCTACATATTTCTCCCCTTCACCTTTGAGTCTCACAATGCCACTTTTGCACTTATTCCTATCACTAATATATCTAAAAAATGTCTTGTCTCGCCGTTTTACCGTGTCATCTATTTTTTCTTCCATTTGCATCTTTGCTTTCCTGACTACACAACCAGCCTCTCTTAACTTTTCCAGATATTTTTGCCTATCTTCCTCTTTCTGCGATCTTTTGTAGTTTGTGAAAGCTAACCTCTTCCTTACCTTCTCAGCTACTACTTTTGAGAACCTAAGTGGCCCTCATTTCCTCTTACTTTTACGTACTTGCCTCATAAAAAGGTTTGTCGCCCATACAATTGCTCCTTTCAGTTTTGCCCACCGCATTTCTACTCCTTTCAGGCGTTCCCATACAGACAATAATTCCTTGACGTAAACCCCCATCCATAGTTTTTTTTAAAGTCTAGCCTTTGCTTTTGAATGAGCCCTTTCTATAGCCATCTTAATATTAAACTGTACCATGCAGTGATCACTGGATGCCATATGATCACCCACTGTAGGAAGCAGGACATGATACTGCCAGGGCTGAAAAAAAGAAATTTGAGGAGGTGGCAGAAAAATAGAAGTGACTTGAACATTAAAGATCCATGCAAAAAATGGATATTGGGCAGGAAGTGAAGAAGAAGAGAGAAAAATAGCAAATAGATAGGAGGCCCTAGAAACAGTTAAAAGCACAGACTTGGGAACAAGTTCATTAGATAAGTAAAATCACCAGGCAACCAAGGTAGGAAAATTTGTTTTTTCAGCTTAATGATTTGAAATATTTCAGTTTTGCAAATTTACATCTACTATCTTCATATTTTGCACTATACAGGAGGAAATGTGTTTCGGGTTGCACTGCATGCAGAGGCTGGCATCTAAGGATTTCAGTTTACTTTTCATTTACATCAGTGCTTTTAGTCTGTGATATCTCATTCTGTATTTGAAGGGCTATCTGTGCATGGCCAGGTGTTCTGGTAGGAATGGATGTCGGTACATGTAGGTCAGTTTTGTGGTTCCACATAGGAAGATATAAGCTCTCCCTCAGACCTAATGGACCCAATGTAGCCCTGACTTAAAAATTAATGAATGTCTCTGCGGTAACCAGACAGTATGCATCATTTCTGTGCTTTAACTTATGATCCTAGGGACAGGAGTATTCATGGCTAGTGAGGTTTCTGCAAGGATCCTTACATATATGTAGTAATTAAATAATTGCTAGGAGAAACTAGCAAGTTCCAGGACTGATTTGTAAAAATTATTAAACAGTCTTACAACTTAATCCATTGGGTCCCCTTCAAAGTACTCCCCTTCCCTATGTATACATTTTTCCCAACATCATTTCCACTTCTGGAAACAGTCCTTAAACGCATCTTCAGGAATCACCAAAACTTGCTGCATTGAATTTTGCTTTATGTCTTCAATGGTGTTGACACGCTTTCCTTTCTGCTTGGATTTAAGTTTAGGAAACAAGAAGTCATCAACAGGGGCCAAGTCAGGGTAGTAAAGTGGCTGGGAAAGAACTGTCATCACGTTTTTTTGCACAAAATTCACAAATTTTGAAGGCTGCATGAGTGGATGCATTGTCGTGATGTATAAACCACGACTACTCCCTCCAAAGTTTGGGCTGCTTCCTCCTAATTCTCTCAAAGAGTTGTTTCAACACTTTTAGATAGTAACTTTGGTTGACAGTTTGTCCTTGTGGCAGAAATTTATAGTGAACAATGCCGTCACTGTCAAAAAAAATTGTTAACATCACTTGATGTTTGACTGAACTTGCTGAGCTTTTTTCAGTCTTGATGTTTTGGTTCTCTATTGAGACAATTGAGCTTTGGTTTCCACGTCATAACCATTGGCCCATGTCTCATCAAATATCAATACAAAAGCAAAAAACCTCCCAAACCCCAAGAATAGTAACTGGACAAGGGAGAGAGACAAGAGCAGGACCAACGAAACAACACACCGCAATCTGTAAATAATTTTTAATACACGGGAGAGCCCTCAGTCACACAGCCACCCACTGAAAGACTCACACCCAGAAGAGTGTTAACTGTGAAACATCCCCGGGCTCTACTCCGTGTTTTTTTCAATAGAGTGCACCCAACAGTGCTAAGTGTGAAAAAAGATATAAATGAATCAAAAAAAACACACTTTACCATTAACTACAATTGTCTCTGCCCCTTGTCCAGGGGGCCAAAGCGTCCAAATCCAGCAGAGCAAAAAAACCAACAGGAAGTACTTAGCTTCTCCGTGGAGACAAACAGCCAGCAAAGATATTATTCGTCCAACGGGACTCTGTTTCGGGGGTGCACACCCCCTTCTTCAGGAACGGCTGGGCTGCGCTGTGACCATCTCAATCATCCGGCACAGCATAGATTGACAAAGCAGGAAATGGCGCTGGACCGAACAGAACGCCTCCAATTTAAACTGCAGACCTGCTGATGTGATTGGGTGGAAAAACACACATGTGACTCCCTCATAGAAAATAACACAGCCCTAAATCAGCTGAAGGGAGACTGCTAAAAAAGCATCACTTATCAAAACATTGGTCTATGTCTCATCACTTATCAAAACATTGGCCCATGTCTCATCACTATCAAAAAATGTTTCATCTTCATTTGCCTGCTCAAGAAGATTTTTACAGATCGTGACGCAGTTGTTGGTCATCAACCCTGGAACAAACTTTACCACAACACAAGACATTCCCAACTTCTGTGTTAGAATGTTGTGGCATGAACCAATGGAGATGTTGCATTTCTCTGCGAATTCTCTAACAATTGATCGCCAATTAGCACACACAAGAACCCTCGCTTGATCAACATGATCCATCTTCAGTTGACGGTGATGGTCTTCCATTTCGTGAATCGTCTTCCACAGATTCATGATCACATTTGAAGTGCGAATACTATTCAAAACACATTCCACAACTCATGACATGTTCCCCAAGAGCCACTTTTCAACACTTCATAAGTTTCTGTAGCAATCTTACCCAATTTAAAACAGAACTTCATGCTGTAGCGCTGCTCATTGAGGTCGCACATGAAGGAAAACAGCCAATCATGAAAACGCACTTTCACAAAACTGCTGTAGCTCGGTGACAAAAACAGATATCAGAAAAAAGGAGGTTACTCGTGAGGTAAGCTACGCAATGCCGCCTAGCACGTCTCAAAAGAACTTCCCATTGGCATGCAATTCAAACAGTCCTGGAATGTTTTGAACAGACCTCTCTTTGCAAAATCATTGAAATGACCTTACGTAGAAGCCTAAAGTAATCAAATCAGGAAATGCAATTATTAAAGAATTTGTTTTCTCTTTTGACTCTCACAGTTCTGTTAATATAGGGTCTCATTCACCAATAGTTTTAAGTAGCTACATAAGATGATCATGATGTGTAAAATAAAATTGCATTTTATTCAAATAGTTTTATTAGGGTTACCAGATTTTCTTTTTGAAAAAAGAGGACGCCTAGTCCCGCTCCATTCCATCCCCACACCCACACAAATCTCCCCGAGCTTGAAGGCTGCATTTGGAAGCCTTTGCACATGCATGGATGTCAATGCAATGATGTCGTATGCATGCGCATGTGCGTATGACATCATCATGGTGATTGCCACACATGCGCAAAGGCTTCTAGACACGGCCTCCAAGCTCAGGACTTCCAAACACCGGACAAACTTCCAGGTTTTGGAAATCCCTCCGTGTGCCCGGACAGTCCTCTAAAAAGAGGACATGTCCAGGTTTTCCCAGATGTCTGGTAACCCTAAGTTTTACAGCAGTGGTGTTACTGTGGCATAAACTTAAGCTTTTATTATGCTAACTATTAAAACTATTACATGTTCTATGGAGTTATATTCATGCAATGTGCTAATTATGCAAAACTTCAAGTCTCTTAAGTTTAACTTAATTCAGTGCTCAAACTTGAATTAATGAAAATGCATAAGCCAAATTCTAAACAAATTTTTGATAGAATACAAGATTCTAGTGAAATGAGTTGACAGCAATTATTATAGACCATGCACGTGATTTTACCATTTTATTTAAGTAATGTTTTTGAAACAGTGCTTAACAAATGTTATCTTTCCATCAGGTTTCTTCTTACTTGTCTGCTATAGGAAAGATAGGTATGTGCAAGACAGGAATAGCACAGAAAAAGAAAAAAAACAAAATAGGGCCTCGGCCTCAGCCAGAGTCTCAAACATTATTACTGATGCTAAATGGTGAGAATCAAAACCATTCTGAAGTGCTGCCAGATCTACCGTAAGTAATACCAATAACATCACCATTTTCCTTCTGCTTTAGGGGACAGCATGGTCTAACACATTTCCTGAACTTTATGTGACCTGTGTTGAATGTAATTGACTAACTGACAGAAACGTCCATTTTTAAAACCTATAACATAGCTAAGCAGGTTTATTCTCCTTAAAACATAGCCACAATAATTCTGCTTGAACACACATACATTTTTTCAACCTTAATGTATATTTTTTTCAGGGGAAACAAATTTGCATGCTAAATGTGCTACCTTGAGTTCTAAAAAAAAAAAAAGTAATGATTATCTATTTAGAGTGGATAAATGTGATCAAGGTGAGCTACTGTTAAGATGTTATTTTATTGTAAGCCCAAGTTATTAGTAACTAGGTGTTATTGCATAAAATGGGACCTGTGTTGAAATAGCACAAGTTAATAGTAAAGTAACATATATTAACAGTAACCTAAATTGAAAACTATGCCCCTAAATCTGTTTTGTAGAAATTGGTATCAATATAATTATGCTGTCAAGTTGAAATATTTTCAAGATTATGTAATAGTGCCACATCATGAAGAAATGCAGAGCTGGATTAACACTATATTGGGTCCTAGGCAAATATATACTTGCAGGTTCCCCTACCAGGGACCCCCTCCTCCACCATTATTTCACCTCTCTAGAAGTAGTAGGGAAAAGTGTAGAACTTAGCTATGGGTATGATAGTTTGTGAGTGAGCATGGGGACTATGCAAACATATACTTTGATTGGAGAAGCTTAATGAGTAGAGCTGGAGAGCAACCAAGTTACTCAGTTTAAAAGGGAATCTCAGTCCTGGATTTCTGCAACCCTATGGGACCTGAAGTGCTGATTTCAGTTGGTGGTATCAGGGACTACAAATAGAACACTGAATTGGAATATAAGTTCAAAAACAGGACTGGGGGGCAGGACAAGTTGGTGGACTGAATCTCATATGGTGTCCTGCTTGTCGAAGTGCTCTGCTGCTACAGTTTTCTTTTCACGGTAGCTCGATGTATCATGCCCCATACTAAATGTAAGGGGAGTGTGAGGGCATTACCACTGCCTGCCCAAGCTTTCTCCCCATTGCAGCAGATTCACCGTCAAGACTTCTACCTCAAGACCCCAGAAAGCAGAGCCCTGCGATGAGAGATTCTGAAGGAGCTGCGTCTCTCTTTGGGCAAAACATTTCACACACTCCCCCAGGATGCATACCTCCACTGTATCCGGCATTCACTCGTGGTGGAGCTGTGCTTCCTCAACGCCGTTGATTGCAGGAGAGGAAACCTCTGACAGTGGAGCAAGACCCGATGTGTGGAACACTGAGCAAGGAGCTGAAGGACCCTCGCTGGATTCACCTAACCCTGAGGTAGTAACTTTAGATAATACCTGGAGTGCTATCCAGAAGTTGGATGGGACATTAAGAAAATCTGCCCAGGAAACATCTTTAATGGTGACTAAAGCTGATTCTCTTACTCAGTTGTTGGAAAATTTTAAACAAGAATATGCCTCAGATATTGTTCAAACTAAAAAGGAAATCATGGAACTTAAGGGTAATACAACAAAGAAAAATGGGGAGACCCAATGATCCACAGTGAAAACAATTCTCCAATGAAAACAAAAAACTGTGGATACAGATGTTCTGGAGATAATTTATTATATACTGACATATAAAAACATGAAAATTCAATGAAAAAAGTACAATGATAAAAAATACAGTGGTAAAAATCCAACCGGACCCTACACGGTCCGTGTTTCAGTGAACACGCCTTCCTTGGCCATAGCGGTTTTTTTGCTACTTCAGCTTGTCTGCGGTGTTCTTTGCTCACATGTTTAAAGAAAATAGACTGTTTTCAGTCCAATTCTTTATATTTGAGTTTGCAAACAATTGGACCCCTGAAGAAGGCGTGTTCGCCGAAACACAGACCGTGTAGGGTCCCACTGGATTTTTACCACTGTTTTTTTATCATTGTACTTTTTTCATTGAATTTTCATGTTTTTATATGTCAGTATATAATAAATTATCTCCAGAACATCTGTATCCACAGTTTTTTGTTTTTGTTTTCACTTAAGGGTAATGTCACATCTATAATTAAAGATAGCATGATTCTACATCAGAAAATGGAAAAAATGTAAAACTTCAATAGAAGACTCGATCTCTGGGTCTTGAATTTTCCTAGACCTGTGGGAGTATCTCCCTTGGAATTATTCAAAAAATACCTTATAGAAGTATTAAAGTTTTCCCTTACATTAATTCCACCATTAAACAAGATATACTTGCCAGTTTCATCAAAACTTCAGTCTGAAGAGATCCAAGCCTAGGAGAGAGTCTATTTCTCAGAATTTATCTGCTATATTGGAAGACTCACTATCAGAAGTTTCAACTTGAGCAATACTTCTACTATCTTTTGGCTTTGAACAAGACTTAAATGCAGTAATGGGACAATTCTTTCGTAACGCTCATCTTTCATTTTGTGGCCAAAAAATCTGGATTTACCTGGACGTTACCAAAGCTACTCAGGATAGTAGGCAAAGATTCTTGGCACTGAGGGAGGAAACTCGGGCTTTAGGAGCATCATATTTACTGGCATACCCCTGTAAATGTATAATAAGATATCTGGGCATTAAATGTCTTTACAAATCCAAGCCATCTTAGATATTACGAAGACCTCAAGTGGAGTTGATTTAACTAACAGTGTATGATTAAGGAATGATAGGTGGTTTATTCTCAGTTTAATGCCTTTTCTTTAAAGGTTAGAAACATAGAAAATGACAGCAGAAAAGGGCCACAGCCCATCTAGTCTGCCCACACCAATGACCCACCCCCTAACTTCCTCCATGAAGAGATCCCACATACCAATCCCATCTTTTCTTAAAATCTGGCACGCTGCTGGCCTCAATTACCTGTAGTGGAAGATTATTCCAGTGATCAACTACCCTTTCGGTGAAGAAATATTTTCTGGTGTTGCCATGAAATCTCCCACCCCTGATTTTCAACGGATGCTCTCTTGTTGCCGTGGGTCCTTTAAGAAAATAGAGATCTTCTTCCACCTCGATATGGCCCGTGACATATTTGAACGTCTCGATCATGTCTCTCCTCTCTCTGCGTTCCTCGAGTGAGTATAGCTGCAACTTACCCAGCCATTCCTCATAAGGGAGATCCTTGAGTCCTGAGACTATCCTGGTGGCCATTCGCTGAACCGACTCGACTCTCAGCACATCTTTTTGATAATGTGGCCTCCAGAATTGTACACAGTATTCCAGATGGGGTCTCACCATGGATCTGTACAACGGCATTATGACCTCGGGCTTACGGCTGACGAAACTTCTGCGAATACAATCCATGATTTGTCTAGCCCTGGATGAAGCTTTCTCAACTTGATTGGCAGACTTCATGTCTTCGCTAATGATCACTCCCAAGTCACGTTCTGCTACAGTCTTTGCTAGGATCTCACCATTTAGGGTGTAAGTCCTGCATGGATTTTTGCCACCATGGTGCATGACCTTGCATTTTTTGGCATTGAAACTTAGTTGCCGTCATATTGTCGGGCATTGTGCTTTTGTCTATTGTGCTTTTGTCTACTATGTTGCATAGTTTGGCGTCATCGGCGAATAATGTAATTTTACCTCGAAGCCCCTTAGCCAAGTCTCTTACGAAGATGTTAAAGAGGATCGGGCCCAAGACCGAGCCCTGCGATACTCCGCTGATCACCTCCGTCGTATTGGAGAGGGTACCGTTTACCACTACCCTCTGAAGTCTATCTCTAAGCCAGTCCTTAACCCATGCAGTTAATGTTTCACCTAATCCCATTGAACTCATCTTGCTCAATAACCTGCGGTGTGGGACACTGTCAAACGCTTTGCTGAAGTCTAAGTACACGACGTCCAGGGACTCCCCTATATCCAGCTTTCTTGTAACCCAGTCAAAGAAGCTGATCAGATTTGATTGGTAGGACCTTCCTTTCTTTCTTAATGAATCTCCTTTTTTTTTCAGTTTCTTGCCCCCCTAGGTTTTGCCTTAATTAGTGGTCTAAGAAAGAGTAAATTTTTCTTCTTGGGAATATGATAATTGCTTATTTATTATTGCTCTCTTGAAAAATTTAAAGCCAAACTTAAAACCTTCCTCTTTAAAGATGCCTTTATTCTTTAGTATTAGCTTCAGCCTCTTAATTCCTTGATTCATGTGAAGATTTTAAACATCTAATACTTCTTTTGAAATGATTCCCCTCCTAATGTTTTTGCCACTCCCCATTTACCATCCTTTTTACTAATTTTACTTCGATGTATTTTAAACAACCTTTCCCTCCCCTACTTTCCTTCTGTCTCATGTACGTTAATCTAAATTTGTCTAGTATTTTTAATATATGATAAAATATTGCTTTTATTTAACTATTTTAATTGTCCCTTACAATCTTTTTATATTGTATACCGTCTAGACACTTGTTTTGATAGACGGTATATCAAAAATAAAGAAACTTGAAACTTTCTTGAACAAGGTGTAAATACTTGTATCATTTTCAAAAATTACAAAGAAAATATTAAAAGAAAAAAATTACAAAGAAAATATTAAAAGAAAAAAAATTACAAAGAAAATATTAAAAGAAGAAAAACAACAACACAGGACTGACCAAACAATCCCCTCTCGGAGCTGGGTAACTTGGCAGCTCTGCAGTAGTAGGCTGAGAATCGGGAAAGCTGGGCAAGTCATTGCCTCTGGTACAAACCAGAGATACTCGAGTTCTTCATTTTCTGTGGGTTGAAGAAGTTGAGTATTCTTGTGCTATGTTGCCTTTCCTTCAGTGCGATAAAATTTTGAGCCTTTTCTCATAATTTTTTGTTTCATTTTAGCTCCAAAAACTGTTTCTTTAGATTAAAAAAAAGAAAAATGGTTGTTATTTTTTTTCCGTTTCCGTTCTCGTTCAAGGCCTTCAGGTCTCTCTTTTTCCCTTTCAGCAAATTTCTTCAATTAAAATTAAGTTTGACTTCGTCACCCAAATCTTCCCGTCCATGTCTAAGATGCAGAATGGGTTTAAAAAGTACTGTCTGTGTCAGCGCCACATTTCTATCATCAACCCACACAGCTGGTGTATCCAGTGCCTCAGCCCTGAACATCAAGTGGATACCTGCATCTGTTGCTGTACTCTACAAAAACGTTTGGTAAAGGCCCGGCGTCTCCAGCAGGAGAAACTTTTTGGTACTATTGTGGATTTGCTAGAAAAATCCCAATCTTCAGTACCACTGATGCCTATATCGACATTGGACATTCCTCTATCAGGGAAGCCTTCTGAGAAGCCAACCGCTTCCTAATCAACATCGCAGGCTTCTTCAGCATAGAGTCCCTCAATGCAGGCCAAACATTGACACCAATGATCTCCTGTGTAGGCTGTGTCTCCTTCAGGGCATGAATCCTTCTATTAGTCTCCCACCCCTCAACATCCTGCCGCACCATTGATACCCACAGTCTCAGGTATCTGTGTTGGATCTTCAAACCCATGTTGATGACATGTTGCACAAACAGATTGGTGATATATTCAAGCTGTTCTCCATGCCGGTGCCTATATCAACACCGACCCAGCCCAACCATAGCTCTCATAGGCCAGAAGGTACTGCTTCAGACTCTGCTTCTAATCATCACTCTGCTTCTCATTGACACAGTGGGATGTTCCACCATTCGCTCATCTACATCTCAGAACAGCTCAGTGGATCCTAGTGTCTCAATGGTCTCAATGATTCCTTATCCCAAAGGATCAACATCACTTCACAACTTCATAAATCTCTTCAGTGGTGGATGAATCCCATCAATCTTTTCAGGGGTCTTCTTTTTCAGGTTCCCCTGCATCAGAAAGTCCCCACAACAGATGCATCAATGAATGCTTGGGGGGCTTACCTGGATGGCCTCAAGACACAGGGTACTGAAATTCACAAGAAAAGTCATTTCACATCAACCTTCTAGAATTAAAGACTATTCGAAATGCTCTCAACACTTTTTTCAGAATTCTTTTTCCAACCACATCATCCTAGTTTAAACAGACAACCGGCTATAGGATCCAAGATGGCCGCTGCATCGCTGCTGCAGTGAGGACGCCGTCGAGATTTACCTGCAATTATGCCGAAAAGACGGGGTAGGAACGTCGGAGGAGCCTCCCGGCGACCCTTAACCCCCAGCGGTTACCATAGATGATTTTCTCTGACGCCTACAGCGGGAGCAGGAAGAGTCGGGTGCCAGCTCGCTAGGGACGCCGCCGGAGAGTAGTACGGTGGTGAGATCCCCTGGGCTCGATGTCACCCTTAGCCCCGACATCAGGACGCCACCCCTTCAACCGATGCCGCAAGCAGCCAGCTCTCCACGGGACCAGAATGCACCCGAGGAGGTAGCTTCTTTGTTTCCAGAGGCTAGCATGGAGGGCTCGCCGAACAGAACAACGCAGAATGACATGCTCTCTCTGCTAGGACCTGCGACCGGGACAACAGAGGTTGGGGAATACAAGACTTCACTGAGGTAAAGCTAACTTCAGAACAGTTACACACTACACCATTACAACTTTTTTCACCTACAAAACCTCCTAAAGTTACACTTGAAGCATTATGAAACTTGGTAGTGAATTTGGGGAATTCTTTAAATCCTCAAATAAAAAGTTTGGACAAGGAATTAAAAGAACAAAAAGAAGAAATAAAAGTGTTAAAACAGGATATATCTCAATTAAAAACAGAGTCACAAAATACAAGTAAGGAGCTAATATCTTTAAAACAAAATCAAGATTTGCTGGTTAAAGATAATATAATACTCAGGAGGAAGCTGGAAGCTCAGGAGAATAATGGCCGAGTTAACAATTTGAGATTTATAAATTTTCCAAAGATCTTGTCAACTTCTCCTAGAGAAATGGTGCAAAGGTATTTTATGGAAATATTGGAAATTCCTGAAAGCTCCTTACCACCTCTTACAAGAGTGTACTATCTTCCTGCCAAGCCCCAATCCAAAGAAGAAGAAAAAATTGAGGAATCCCGGGACAGACCATTGGACATTTCCACAATTCTGGAACAATCGGATAGAGAATTGGCTGTTCCAGCCACTCTCTTGTTGTCTGTGGCTTTGGCTCCAGACAAGGATTGGATATTAAAACTTTTCTTTAAAAATAGGTCCAAAGACTTCCTGGGACATCATATTCAGATTTTTCCTGATGTCTCTAGAGAGACTCAAAAGAGAAGAAAAGAATTTCTACTTCTAAAACCTGGAGTGATTCAAATAGGGGGTATTTTCTTTCTGAGATACCCATGTAAATGTGTAGTCAGATATTTGTCTTTGAAGTATATTTTTACAGAGCCGTCTCAACTGATTAGTTTTCTCTCAGCAAAACGTCTTGAGAAAGGAATAACAGCGCCCATGGAAGGTTAGCTCCCCGCACTGTAGTATGGCATGGATTTCCTTTTAACTTATTTGATATTTAAATCTTGGATCCAATACATGGAGGACTAGTGTGTGATCAATTAGATCATTTATTACTTCATTTATCTATTTTTATTTTCAAATTGAATTATGTATTATGGTATATCTTAATTTCGGAAATTTCGTTTATTATGTTGTTTGATCTCACTTTACTGTACAAGATGTATATGCTTGGTAATATTATAAAATTCTATAAATAAATAATTAAAAAAAAAACAGACAACCAAGTCACAGGGTGGTACGGGCTCTCTTCTTTGTCGAAACCCAACACATTTGGAATTGGGCAATCCCTCGCAACATATTCCTAAAGGCTATATATGTTCAAGGGAAACAGAATGTCCTTGCTGGCAAAACCAGCAGATTCCTCCGCTCGCATGATTGGACTCTCAACTCCAAAGTACTCCATCATATCTTTCAGTTATGGGGAGCTCCACAGATAGACCTATTTGCATCTCCCCTCAATCACAAGCTGCCTCAGTTCTGCTAGAGACGGTACTCACTGCAGCATCTCAAGGCAGATGCATTCCTTCTGGATTGGACAAACAGGTTTCTATATGCATTTCCGCCAATCCCTCTCATTCTGAAAACTTTAGTCAAACTCAAGAGAGAATCAGCCACCATGATTCTGATATCTTAGTGGCCCAGACAACCTTGGTTTGTTCTTCTAATTCAGCTGACTGTCAAGAATCCAATTCCATTACAGATCTTTCCATCTTTACTCACTCAGAGTCACGGATCCATGTTACATCCCAATCTGCAATCTCTACACTTGACAGCTTGGTACCTTTCGGTGTAACTTCATCAGATTTTCATCTCTGATCCTGTTCAAGCCATTATTGCTGTGTCCAGAAAACTATCTGCCCAGCAATGCTATCAACAGAAGTGGACACGTTTTACTTCCTGGTATTCTCTTCATCACCATGTACCTTCCTCCTCTTCACTTCCTTCAGTTCTGGATTACTTTCTCCATCTTTCCACTTCTGGCCTCAAAACCACTTTGGTCAGCGTCCACCTCGGTACTATTAGTGCTTTCCATGCTCCTATCAACGATAAACTTCTGGTTTCCAGGTTTATGAAAGGACTTTTCAACTCCAAACCTCCTCTAAAGCTGCCTCCAGTTGTCTGGGATCTTAATCTAGTCCTTGCCAAGTTGATGAAACCACCATTTGAGTCACTAGCATCTATTCATCTCAAGTTCCTCACTTGGAAAGTGGTTTTCTTGATTGCTGTCACTTCTGCTCATCGAGTCTGCAAACTTCAAGCATTTGTTTCCGTCCCACCATATACAATATTTCACCATGACAAGGTGGTTCTTAGCACTCATCCTAAATTTGTTCCAAAAGTTGTCACAGAATTTCATCTGAATCAATCCATTGTGCTTCCAGTCTTCTTTCAAAAGCCTCATTCTCATCCTGGAGAAGCAGCTCTTCAAACATTGGACTATAAGCATACCTTGGCATACTACCTACAAAGGACTAAGCCACACAGGACTTTGCTTCAACTGATCATCTCCTTTGATCCCAACAAACTAGACCAACTTATCATCAAGAGAATTATTTCCACATGTCTAGCAGCCTGTATTTCCATCTGCTATGCTCAGGCTGGGGTTGTAGCGCAAGGGATGTGTTATGGCACACAAAGTTCGAGCTATGGCAGCCTCGTGGCTTTCTTATGTTCCACTCCCATTGATGAAATTTGCAAAGCAGCCACTTGGTCCTCAATACACACATTCACATCTCACTACTGTCTAGAATCCTATCCCAGCGAGATGGTCATTTCGGCCAAGCAGTATAGCAGAATTTATTTTATTAATGGCCAACTCTCCCTCCATCCCATTGCAGTAAACTAGGGAGTCCCACATGAGAGAATATGCTGCCTGCTTGTACTGGGATAAAGCACAGTTACTTACCATAACAGGTGTTATTCAAAGATAGCAGACAGATATTCTTGCATCCCACCCACCTCCATTGGTTGGCTGCTTAGCTTGCTTACGGAGCTGAGGTACTGCGAGCCTACATCAGACGGGAAGGCACTTGCGCATGCATGGTGTGGGCAGTCGGAAAGCTTTTAAGCTCTTTAATTGCCGGTGCGCTTTTCACTGTCTGTGCCAGGCTCCATGGATGATGTCACCCACATCTGAGAGTATCTGCCTGCTGTCTCCGGATGAATGTGCCTTTTGAAGAACAGTAATGCAAGGTTAGCTAAAAATCTACATGGAGTCCATCTTGGCAGTCAACCAAAGCCAAAATTGATCCAGCCTTCCCTTGTTACTTGTTGACAGTACTATAAGGAAAGCAGAAATGGCTACCAAAACAAACAGAATTGTAACAGATGGTCAGTCCGCTATAACTTTTCAGTTACTATACACACATAGACCAGTTTTCAAAAGGAGTATTTACTTGAAGCCAGAAAACTCCTTAATTTGCCAATATATACATAAAGGTCTCTATACAGATATTAATGGCAAAAATCATTCTTATCTCTCCAGCACTATTTGTATAATGCCCAGGCAAAGTTAGAACACATTGAAGATGGGAACACTGAACTATTTGAATAGCATTGATATTCAGCCACTGTACTGATGGTGTGTGAATTTACTTTAGGCCTGCTAAACAAAGAGCTTGACATAAACCACACAGTTTATCCATAGATTGGCTGAATATCACTACTGTACAGATATAAGTTCAATTATGACCAGTTCAGAGGAAGCATAGTGGGCAATCCAAGAGTGTTGTGGAGAGCATTAAATATTAGTCTCTGGCTTACTTAAAGACCAACAAAGCACAAGATAAAACCTTTGGAATTTTCATGAACCTGCCAATTACTTCATTAAGTGTGAAGCCACTTGTCCATGCCTGATTTATTTTAGCAGTTCAAGAACAATGATTCTTTGGTACAGAAAAGCAAATGTAAGCACATTTGTATTAGTTGTGCTTATAGTACATCTTATGTAACCCCCTTTGAACATACCACAGAAAGGCAGTATATCAGATTCCATTATCCCACCACCTAAAGTGCCCAAGAAAAGAACAGGGGGGGGAGATGATGGAGTATTTGATTTAGTATAGTATATCGGAAGGGTCACAGCAGCTGTATTGTTGAGAGCAAAAATAGTTTTTATTGAGATCTTTTACACTGGACACTGGATGAATGTGATCCACCCTTACCTACAATACTCAGTCAGCTGCTTACTTAACTGGTGATACCTGTTCTAAACTGAATAAGGAGCTAAAGTTGGAGTACATGGCAGTGCTTTTCCTCAATATGCCAATCTCGCTGATCATTCTGGCCCCGTGGCAGTAGTGCCCAAGGAAGAACCAGGCTAGTACAGGTTAATTCATCAGCTTTCTTAGACTCTGTGAAAGATTTCATTCTACTGAGTAGTCGGCGCAATGTGCATCTCTTTCAACAGTATAATACTGGCAAGGTCAAGGTGGGCATGTATTTGGCTTTGTATTTACTTCTCTGCCTGTGACTGCTTGACGTTGCTGGGCTTTTGGTTAAAGGGAGCTTTGATACATGTATGCTAGTGTTCCCAATAAACCGATTTCAAATTGATTCATCAGTTCACTTCAGCGAATCAATTCAAAATGATTAGTTAAAAAAAAAAAAATCAGACTCGCTGATTCAGCAAGTCCTGAGTCCAGGTCTCCTAAAGCAACAGCGGTGGCAATAGCCGGTGGACAGAGGGAGCGCAGTGAGCAGGCTGCTCCTGGCCTGGCCTGCCCTGCCCTGCCAGGGTCTTCTCTCTGCTGCATCACTGATGATGCGGCAGAGGAAAGCCCTGGTGGGGCAGGCCACAAGCAGCCTATTCACCGCACTGCCTCGTCTCACAGTGGGTAGGGTCGATTGGGAAGTGCTGCACAAGGGAGATGGGAAAGAAGGGATGGAAAGCTACTGCATATGGGAGAGAAGAAAAAGGAAGAATTGTTGAACATGGTGTAGAGGAAATGAACAGAGAGATGCAACAAAGATAGAAAGGGGTGAGGGAGAAATCTTGCATATGGTAGAGGGAAGGAAGATGTGCATGCAGAAGACAGAGAGAGAGATTGAAATTCTGGACATAGGGTGGAGGGCAGGGAGAGATGGTGCATTGGGAGAGAATACTGCACATGATAATGGAGGGGAGGACCGGAGAGATGCTGCATGGAGGGGAATAGAGATGTTGACCCAGGTCACAAGGCAGGGAGAGAGAGAGAGATGGTAGACGGGAAACAGAAATGTTGGATATGGTAGTGGAAGGGAAGGCTCAGTGCTCCAACATGCAGGTCATATGGAAAACCAGTATGAAGAGGAAACATCATAGCACCACCAAGTTCTCCAAACAACAAAAAAGCAAAAACTTATAGCACTAACATTTATAGAAAAAAGATACTAGGCATCACTTATTATCCCAGGACAAGCAGACAGCCTATTCTCACATGTGGGTGACGTCATCCACAGAGCCCGGATGCGGACAGCCTCGCGAGTAGACTTGCTTGTAGAAAACTCAGAAGTTTTGAGTCTGCCGCACTACGCATGCGCAAGTGCCTTCCCGCCCAGCATAGGACGTGTCTCCTCAGTTCTCAGTTTTCCGCGGAGCTGAGAAGTCCGTCTTTGATGCTCTGCACGGAACTTAGTTCGCTTTGTGCCTTCTCTCACTGCGGTTCGTGTTTTATTTTACTTCTTACTGTGTCGCTGTGCTTTTCTTTATTTTTTTAAAAAAAGTTCATTTTTACGTCAAGTGACTGGCGGGGCCTGTTGCACATCCTCAGCCTGCGGGCTTTGACTTTGTAGGGATGTCCCTCACTGACCCACACCACTGGTATCTTCAATGTCTGGGGCCTGACCATTGCCCGGAGTTGTGTGTTCGCTGTGCTACTCTTCAACCTCGAGCCCTGAAACATCGTCGAGTTCAAGTGGGGAAGATTGTCAGTATGGAAACCTCGGCTGCACCCTCGAGCTCGACCTCTGATTCGGTCCGGCCTGCTAAGGGGTGTCCTCCTGCCTCCAAGACCTCAACTCTTATAAGACCTTCCTTATTTGGAACATCCTCGAGCAAAAATGCTAAGTGTTCTCCTGAGCTTCCCTCAAGTCAGATACCTCAGCAGACAGTTCCAGCGGTGGTCCTCAAGCTACCCAAACATCTTTCTTCCAAGTCAAAGCATTCTTCATCTTCGACCTCGGAGCCTTTAGCCTCAGCAAGTGGTCCAGTTTCAGACTCGGATCCACAATTGCAGGCTACTATCCAGACCATTTTAGAGCGGGAATTTGCTCATTTACTGACCAAATATAGTCCTGCCTCAATTCTGCTTCCTGCAGTCCAGCCTAGGCACTCGGCAGGCTCACAAGAGGTCGAGTTCTTGCCTGTGCCTCAAGCTGAATCTATACACACTATGTAAGGAGTCGAGTCTTTGCGAGTGGCTGGTCTGGAATCTTCATACTCTATGCAAGGAGTCGAGTCTTTGCGAGTGGCTGGTCTGGAATCCTCACACTCCATACAAGGAGTCGAGTCTTTGGGAGTGCTTCGAGATTGCTCGATTCAAACCACAGAGTCTATGGGACTTCGATCTACAGCTTCTAGCCCTATATCCTCATTTAAGGCATTGCCTGTTTCGAGGCTTAGGGCAAAGTCTCCTCAACCTCGTACGAGACCTGCTTCCAGGCAGCACTCTCACCGCCAGTCGAGACCCTCATCGAGGCGCAGGTCCTTCTTCCTCGTCCAGGCCTTCCAGTTCTTTGAAGCCTCCAACTCCTTGAAACGAGACACCAGTAGCAGAACCTGAGGACTCAGCTGATTCCAGTGCCTCGCCCCAGTCTGTTTATTCGCTGGGATATCAGTACTCAAGAGAGGCCTCACCTTTGTTTTCCATTCTCGTGGCCATGCTCTGGTGGATCAATTGTCCTTTTCATCCTTCCTCCGTCAAATGGCTGAGGACCTGTATCTTAAATTGGACGCTGGTTCTAAGTACTCTAAGGAGTATTTAGAGGAAATGAGTATGCCTCGTCCTCCTGCAGAGTCTCTCAAACTTCCTCTGAATAGACTTCTTTCTCAAACTTTCAAATGAAACCTGGAGACTCCTTATGCCATTCCTGCTGTTCCAAACGTGTCCTATTTTCTGGTGTCCAAATAATTCAATTTTAGACTCAAATGTCCATAGAACACTATTCCAGAAGTATTGGTGTTTATCTACGTTTTCTCTGGCAAACTTCAGTGTGGCCTTGATGTTTATCTTAGAGAGCAAAGGTTTCCTCCTTGCACACCTCCCATGCAAGTTAAATTTGTGCAGTCTCTTTCTGATTGTAAAGGCATGCACTTTCACATCAACAGTAGCAAGAGTAGGTCCCATGATGACATTTTAGAGGTTTTGGAGATGACTTTTAGCATCTTGCAGTCTGCTCTGGGGGTCACCTTACTTGGACAGCCAGACCTGGGCATGTTGGCAGTTATTTGGAAAGTCCTCCACTTGTACACTATTTTCCAGACCGTGGAATGGCTAAGGTCAAATTCTTTTGAGATCTTTTTAAATCCCTTACCAGACTTTGAGGCCTTCAGAAAGAAGATTTGTAGCAGCTGATGACAGCTCTTTTGATTTCACCATTGAAGAGCCGGCTATTACGGCCTCCACTGATAGACCACTGGACTCTCTTTATGCTGGTTCAGATAATATCAATTTAATAATCAAACAACAATAGCTTACAAGAACAAATCACACAACATACAGAGTAATAGAGCATACACCA